>NW_016824853.1:250661-277734 GCF_001698545.2 Rhinopithecus bieti | reverse complement strand
ATTGCCCAAAGTAACTTATAGATTCAGTGCTGTTCCCATCAAACTACCATTGACATTCTTCACAGAATTAGAAAAACCTGTTTTAAATTTCATATGGAATCAAAGAAGACCCCTTGTAGCCAAGACAATCCTAAGCAAAAAGAACAAAGCTGGAGGCATCACGCTACCTGACTTCAAACTACTACAAGGCTACAGTAACCAAAACAGCATGGTACTGGTACCAAAACAGGCATATAGACCAGTGGACCAGAACAGAGACCTCAGAAATAACACCACACATCTGCAACCCATCTGATCTTCGACAAATCTGCCAAAAACAAGCAATGGGGAAAGGATCTCCTTATTCAGTAAATGTTGCTGGGAAAACTGGCTAGCCATATGCTGAAAACTGAAACTGGACCCCTTCCTTACAGCTTATACAAAAATTAACTCAAGATAGATTAAAGACTTAAATGTAAAGCCCAAAACCATAAAAACCCTGGAAGATAACCTAAGCAATACTATCCATGACATAGGCATGGGCAAAGACTTCATGACTAAAACACCAAAAGCAATTGCAGCAAAAGCCAAAATTGACAAATGGGATCTAATTCAACTAAAGAGCTTCTGCACAGCAAAAGAAATCATCAGAGTGAACAAGCGACCTACAGAGTGAGAGAAAACCATCTCACGCCAGTCAGAATGGCGATGATTGAAAAGTCAGGAAATAATAGATGCTGGCGAGGCTGTGGGGAAGTAAGAACACTTTTACACTGTTGGTGGGAACGTAAATTAGTTCACCCGTTGTGGAAGACAGTATGGCGATTCCTCAAGGATCTAGAACCAGAAATACCATTTGACCCAGCAATCCCATTACTGGGTATATACCCAAAGGAATATAAAACATTCTACTATAAAGATACATGCACGCATATGTTTCTTATAGCACTATTTACAATAGCAAAGACATGGAACCAACCCAAATGCCCATCACTGATAGATTGGATAAAGAAAATGTGGCACATGTACACCATGGAATACTATGCAGCCATAAAAAGGAATGAGACCATGTCCATTGCAGGGACGTGGATGAAGCAGGAAGCCATCATCCACAGCAAACTAGCACAGGAATAGAAAACCAAACACCACATGTTCTCACTTATAAGTGGGAGTTGAACATTGAGAACACATGGACACAGAGAGGGGAGCAACACACACCAGGGCCTGTTCGGGAGTGGGGATGAGGGGAGGGAACTTAGAGGACGGGTCAATAGGTACAGCAAACCACCATGACACACATATACCTATGTAACTAACCTGCACATTCTGCACATGTATCCTGTTTTTTTTTTTTTTTTTTTTTCTCTAAGAAAAAAAAAAAAATCTCTAGTGGATTGCCTAAAAGAACCCTTGGATGAAGTCAGACACATGGGTAGTACAAGACCCCAGATGGCATTATTTTATATGTATAGGATCGCTTTTTTTTTTTGAGACGGGGTCTCACTCTGTCACCCAGGCTGGAGTGTAGTTACGTGATCATGGCTCACTGGAGCCTTGATCTCTTGGGCTCAAGTGATCCTCTTGCCTCAGCCTCCCGAGTAGCTGGGACTACAGGCACACGCCACCAGACCTGGCTAATTTTTGTATTTTTTGTAGAGATGGGGTTTTACCATGTTGCCCAGGCTGGTCTCGAACTCCTGGGCTCACTCAGTTGGCCCACCTCGGCCTTTCAAGGTGCTGGGTTTACAGGTATAAGCCACTGTGCCTGGCCTAGAATTGCTTTTAGTGGATGATTTTTTGCTGTCACCGTTATGGCGTGCATTTTCTGAGTTACCAGAGATGGCCCTGCATGCTGTGAGGCTGTGTTGACTATACTGTTGCTGTGTGTGTGGAGGGCAGGAAAGTGCTGTCCTTGCTGTAAGTTGTGTTATTAATGGTATGGACACTGTGAGTTGCTTCTAGAGAGCTACACCCTCACTTCTGTGTCAGCAAATGAAGGCCCAGGAACTGACAACGTTCCCTCTAGCTTTAATTGCGGTATAATCACCACACCCCAATATTCTCCTGTTTCACCTTTGGCAACATCTAGAGAGTTTGGTTATCACAGCTGATGGGGTGGGGGTGCTACTGACATTGGGTGGGTAGAGGCCAGGGGTGCTGCTGGGCATCCTACACTGCCCAGGACAGGCCCCCAAATTATCTAGCCCTACATGTCTACAGTGCCACAGGTAAGAAATCCTGGACTGTAGGGTAGACAGATTTGACTGGAGTGGAGAAATTGTATCCTGGGGTAAGTGGGATTTGGATTGCAGTTAGTGCAGAGCTTGTGTGTGTGGAACTCCTTGGACACTGGACTAATCCAAGAAGTTGGGTGGGGAGGAGGGAGCTTTTTCCTTAGGTCCTGGAAATCATTAAAAACCTTTGAAAAGGTGCTTTAGAAAGACACAACTGGCATCTGTGTGAAGGATGGATTACAACAGGCACCAGCAGACTGTGGCCGACGGGGCCGTGTCCAGACTCGGCACACAACCACGCCCATTCATTCATGGGTTGTCTGACTGCTGTGATGGTTAACTTCATCTGTCAACTTGGCCAGGCCACAGTTTTCAGATATTTGGTCAGGTACTTGGGAATGTTGTTGTGAAGGTATTTTTTAGATGAAATAAACACATCAGTAGACTTTGAGTAAGGCAGATGACCTCCATAATGTGGATGGACCTCATCCAATCAGTTGAAGGCATTACGAAAAAGACTGAGGTCCGCCAAAGAGGAGGGAATTCTACCAGTATCCTGCCTTTGGATTTGAGACTGTGACATCTGCGCTTCCCTGGGTCTCTGGCCTGCTCTGGAAAGTTTGGACTTGCCAGCCTCCACAATTGTGTGAGCCAATTCCTTAGAATCTGTCCATCTGTCCGTCCATCCATCCATGCACACACACACGAACAAACCCTATTGGCACTGTTTCTTTGGACAGCCCTGACTAACATCACTGCTTTCTTGCCACAGCAGCCAAGTTGAGTATATATTTGTTGTAAGTACAGGGATCGTGTGGCCCACAAAGTAGAAAATATTTACTCTCTGGCCCTTTACAGAAAAAAGGCCAAGCATTGGATTTGATAAGTGAAGTCCTTCCATGGAACTGAGAAGTGCTGAGTCAGTACTCACTGGAGTTAAAACAGAAACTGTGAAAGCAAGAGGGCTCAGGATGGTGATATCATGGTCTTTCATTCTTTTCTCCTCTGCACATTTGACCCACTGGCATGCAGGAAATTTAATCTCTCTAATCCAGAATGTGTTTTAGGGAATGCTTGCCTGGCTTGTGGGTTGAAATGTTCTCTCCTCAGATGTGGCTCCTGCAGTATCATCTCACCTGATGACAAGAAGTGGAAGCCATGTGACCACCTGAGACGCAAGTTAATTAGGGTTTATTAGAAAGACAACCTTAACCCCTGTGGGATGTGCTGTGGGGGAAGATAAGACACCAGTATTCTATTATTCCAAATAGGTGATTTTAAAATTTCTACCCCGGGAGGATGGATTGGCATTTGTCTTCCAAACATACGTTAACTAACGTTTTATTTCTGACCGTTTTGTACACATTTTAATCATTTTCCAGCTCACAATTACAGTTGGTACTTCTCAATTCTCAGTGAGTTGTGTAGTGAAATTGTTTGCAACATTATACTTTGGAAATGACATTGGCAATTAAAGTTTTGGTCCAAGTTTAATAATGAAGACTGTTTGAAAGGCCAAAACTTATGGATGCTTTTGAGATGAAATAGACATTTGGGAAGCAAATGAGGGCAGGTTGTCCACTTCTTAACATTTATCTGGTTGTTTTTTTTTTTTTTGACAGGGTCTTGCTCTGTTGCCTGGGCTGGTATGCAGTGGCACGATCTCAGGTCACTGCAGCCTCAACCTGTGGGGCTCAAGTGATTCTCCCACCTCAGCCTCCCAAGTAGTTGGGATTACAGATACATGCCACCTCGCCCAGCTAGTTTTTAAAATTTTTTTGTAGTGATGGGGTCTCCCTATGTTGCCCAGGCTTCTCTTTAACTCCTGGTCTCAAGTGATCCTCCTGCCTCAGCCTCCCAAAGTGTTGAGACTACAGACATGAGCCACCTTGGATTACAGGCGTGAGCCACCACGCCTGGCCTTAACATTTATCTTGATGCCAGTGAAATCATTGATGTGTGCCAGGGGGTTCCTTTTCCTAAATGGAAGCTCACTGTTTTGGGTATCCATGACTTCATCATAGATATGAAGAGAAAGTTTGAAATGCCCACCAGCTGTCTGTGTTAGCACCTGCATTTGTGTTACTCATGACCAATGTAGCTTTTGAGTTTGTGACACGTAGCGCACCCCCTGAGCTTAACTATCTGGTTGCTAATGTCTTTGGACATCACCGTATTTGTTATGTCAGGGTTCCTTTTACGAATTGCTCTTGTGGGCTTTCAGGCTTTCTCTGTGTAAGTGGTTTTTTTTTTTTTGGAGATGGAGTCTGTTGCCCAGGCTGGAATACAGTGGCGCCATCTTGGCTCACTGCAACCTTCGCCTCCCGGGTTCAAGTGTTTCTCCTGCCTCAGTGTCCCTAGTAGCTGGGACTACAGGCATGCGCCACCACGCCTGGCAAATTTTTTGTAGTTTTAGTAGAGATGGGGTTTCACCATGTTGGCCAAGCTGGTCTCAAACTCCTGACCTCAGGTGATCCTCCTGCCTCAGCCTCCCAAAGTGCTGGGATTACAGGCATGAGCCACCGCACCCAGCCAGTGTCTTTTGAAACACAGACACCTAGTACCTCTCCCGTGAGTCTTTCAGGGAAAAGATTGAGTTCCGTGTCAGGTTGGAGTTTCTGTTCAAGCGACTAGACTGCTTCCTAGCCCCTTTATTCGAAAACCAGCGTGGTCTTCACTTTTCCCTTGAGCCTACAACCACAGGGTACCTGTTCATGTGTTTCCAGGACCTTGTGCGGCTCCTTTGCTTTGCTTATTCCGAGAACCAAGCCTTGGGACTGTGCATTTTGAATACAAATGAAGGCCCCTGGAGGAAGTCCCCAGAGTCTCAGCACAGTTGAGGAAACGAACAAAGCATGCTACACGTGCAGGAAGATGCCTCATTAATTCCTATGATGACCTCTCTGCTTTTTTATTTTTTAAGTTAAAAGGAGTCAACGCTTTGGGTTTTGTTAGACTGGACAAGGTAGCAAGTCATATTAAACTAACCCAGGTTGTTGCTTGAGTTTTCATTGAACTTAGAGTCTACTGACGAGTATAGTGAAGCAGAAATTCCCCTCACTAGGTGGCCTGATGGTGCACTCCAGTGAGGGGTGCAGAACGTTTAAAGGGATCTGCTTCCTGACTGGGTCAAGTTAACCTCTTTCTGCCTTAGTTACCTCTTTGCACGTCCTAAAAGCACCTGCTTCTCAGATCCTTGGGAGGATTCACTGAATTTGTCCACTTGGAATCCACATGGAAGGCTGCCTGGCATGTAGGAGGTACCCAGTAAATTTTAGGCTTCTGTTGTTTTTGCCAGTTGGATTCAACAGATGTTTGTTCCCTGGACTAGTGTTTCTCACCTGGGGGTGATCTGCACCTAGGGGACATTTGGCAAAGTCTGGAGACATTTTGGGTTGTCACAACTTGGGGAGGGAGTGTTACTGGCATCCAGTGAATAGAAACCAGGTATATTAGTTTTCTGTTGCTGTAAAGGAATACCTGAGACTGGGTAATTTAGAGGTTTATTTGGCACACAGTTCTACAGGCTGTACAAGCACAGTGCCAGCATCTGCTTGCTTTCTTGGGAGGCCTCGGAGCTTTTGCTCATAGCAGAAGGCAAAGGGAGAGCAGGTGTCTCACATGGCAAGAGAAGGGAGCAAGAGACAGAGGAAGGGCTAGGCTATTTTAAACAACCAGCTCTTGCATGAACTGAGGGAACTCATTCAGTACCAGGGGGAGGGCACCAAGCCATGGTTCCTCCATGAACCAAATACCTCCCACCAAGGCCCCACCTCCAGCAGTGAGGATTACCCCACAACATTTCAGTGTGAGATTTGGAAATGACAGACATCCAAACTATGTCACCAAAGATGCTGCTAAGCATCCTACAGTGCACAGAGCAGCCCCCATAACAGGGTTACCTGGCCCCAGAGTGTCAGTAGTGTTCAAGTTAGGCTACACTGTAGTTCACTTGCTTGTTGTGTGTAGGAGGACCAGAGGCCAGTTACCTGGTAACGACAACAACAGCAACAACAACAACAACAAAACCCCCTCAAACCCGAAACAAAAAAACCCCACATGACACTGTGACATTTTTTTTTAATTTGCAGGAGATTTAGTCTCAATCCAGTAGAAGGCCTTTATTTCCTTGCTAGTTATAGAGAGGCTTTTCCGGGTTCCTTGCCTGTGTTTGTTGCAATTAGTTTTTATTTACCTTTCTGGGGTTCATGTGTGCCCCTTGGGTTTGCCATGTTTTGTTCTCCAAAGCCCCAGGAGGATTCCCCAGTAACAGAGACTGTGTTCGATTTTTAACATTTTGTTTTAAATGATTTCTTTTGATTAATTACAGACTCACACTGCATTGCAAACACAGTGCTGTCAGATCCCAGTACTGTGTCCTTTACCAGCTTTCCCCAAGGGTAGTGGCATCTCACAGGATCATAGAGCAGGAAAACCCGGGAAATCCCCGTTGGTGCAACACAGTTACCTAGTCTTGGAGCCCTTACTTGAATTGCACCCTTTTTGCTTGTACTCATTTGTGAATTGCATGTTAAAGATGAGAGTCAGTAATATATTTCCAAATGTCAACAGAACATAGATTGAGCAGAAGAGTTTATAATGAGATGGAGGACGGAGCAGAAGAGCTCATAGCGAGCCAGGGCTGACAACCTGGCGAGGAGCTCCTTGACTTCATCTTGGAGGCCGAGGTGGGAGCGTTGGTGACAGCCTCCAGGAAGGCAGATGTTATCGGGAGTTAAAATGAGATGTGTGTACTGCTCATGTGCGTATGGGGTGTGCCCCTTTTGTTTTTGATGCTGAAATGAGACAAATCATTTCCCTTTCAAGCTCCAGGCAGACTGATAGAGTGGGGAAACAACACCCAACTTCCTGCAACCTGAAATCCTTTGCCTTGGCTCCTCTTACTAAGTTCCTATAGTCCTTATTTTGTGAACTGGTAAAACAACTTTTCTCCCTCAAGTGATGATCATCTTGTGTTTTATGTTAATTAACCCCATAAAGACCTCCCTTTGGAATTCCTTCTTCTAATCTGCTTGGCCTGTTTGCCAGTTAGTCGCCTTACTAGGAGAATCAAAATGTAAACTCATAATAGACACGAACCAAACATCATCAGCACAGGATGTGGCAGAATGATTTTTCTTTCCCACCTCTTGCTGAGAAGGTGATGAGATTGGAAATGGTGAACACCCCAGAGTTCTGTAACTCTGAGTATGGAGGAGGAGGTGACAGCCCTTGACCTCAGTAGCGGAGCCACATCATCGAACATCCCTGTCCAGGAATCTGGACATGCACTGGTCAAGAATTCAGCACAGTTGCCTTTGGTCTGGGAATTGGGAATCTCTTTTTGTAAGTGAGGCACGGAGTGAAATTGCAGAAGCCTGTGTGACTTGTAGAAACTGAAGCCAGGCTTGTTTACTGCCTTGCACAATGAAGATATGATAAGACTGGGAACTTATTTGTGAGTGTCGTCGATGCCAAGGAACCTGTCCAACATTTATAGAGGCGTTTGGGCTAAATGAAAAAAGGTTTAATCTGTCTGTGGAGACAGAAAGTAGATGAGTGGTTGCCTATGACTGGGGCTTTAGGCGGATAAGAGGTTGTCACTGCTAAAGGGTACAGGGTTAATGGAAATTCTTGAAATTGATTGTGCTGATGGTGGCTGCACAACTCTGCAGGTACTAAAAGTTGTTGAGTTGTACTAGAAATGGGTGCATTGTATGGCATGTGGTTTATATCTCAATAAACCTGTCAAAAAAGGGTTCAGGACCACTGTTTTTGTACATGTCCTCAAAATACTTCCTGTAATCTAGTGTGGTCACAGCTGGTTCATGTGCACAGACATAGTGTCAGTGTCATTGTGGAGATAGCAGTTTCAGATTGACTGGTTCCAGAAAATGTGTCCCTGCCTGTTATCTCCACATTGCCACAATTAGGAACCAAGGGTCCATAACAAGCAGTGAAACCATGGTTGATATCAGAGGAAGTGGGGCGGTGTCATCTCTTTTGTATTTTTCTCTTTTCTCTTCCCCGCTGCCTTTGCCCGCTTCCTTCTCCAAAATAAAACAAAAGAGAGAAAGCAAGAGATAAGTGGCTGAGCTGAATGTGTTCCAGCCCTTTAGAAGAGGGGAGTACACATACCAGAGGGAAGATAAGCGAAAATGCAGCCTTTCTCAAGGGCCAGCATGGATAGAGAGATAAAGAGAGAGCCACAGGCACACTGGCCAAGCGTCAGCTCCTAAAGTATCCATCTCACTATTCAGGGTGGGGAAATATTTGATACCTTCTTTATCATTGGCTGATGAAACTGACATAGGCGTGATTTCCTTTAGGAGCATTTAGGGAGAATGCAAGGGAAATTGACAACCACACTTGGTGCAGTTGGCGTAACCAGTCTTTGTGTTGCCCTCCAATGACTCTTGCCTTGGAAATGATTGAAGCCCATCGTTTTTAAATCTATTGGAATGACTGTCCCCTTCATAAAGCCATGATGTAGCAAAAGTGAAAACATGCTTCTGGTGAAAAGTGTTTTTCAAAAAAGCTTACGACATTGAGGAGGTCATTTCATATTTCCTGATATTCAGCAATTTTGCTGTGAGCTTTGTAGAATTGGCCTGGTGCTTAGTTCAAATAAGAAAGGGATTACTGAAATTGCACATTAAGTTAAAAACCATCAGGGTTTTGGGTCCTGAGACATGTTATCTAAACATCTGTCTTGCTATTTTGTTACAGAACAAAGTAGGAATTGTAAAACATCTTCGTTATAAACTGAGTACTACACAGTCTCTGGGACAGCAGAAGAAACGTGGTAGGAAGGAACCACCCAGGGTGGGTAATGACAGAGTACAGATAGGGCCAGAGACAAGGCCAGGAAAGGCGAGAGGAAGAGCCTGCAGGAACGAGTTTCTTGCAGGTTTGAGAGCTGGACCTGCCAAGAGGGTAAGGCCGATATCTGTGTGTGTTCTTTGAGGAAACCCGAGTAGCCTGCCCTGCCTTTGACCCTCTGCTCTTTGAACTATGGATTCCTTCCCATGCACCTGTGCGTTCTCAGTGCTGTGGTCGATCCCCAAACAGACACCAAACCCTGACCTCTGAGGCCCAGGCAGAGATGTAACCCAGCCCCAAGGGGAGATAAAGACAGAAATAATCAGTATTATAGCAGGGACCTTTTTCAGGAATCTGCCTTCTGCAGGGCAGTGCCGTATGTGCATTCGAGCTAGCATAGCAAATCCACATCACTAGAAAGACTCTTCCCATTTTACAACTTGGGAAACTAAGGCCAGGGCAGTGACAAGTGCCAGGTCCCCAAACTGAACTGCAGATCTGCATGCTGAATGGTGGCAGGTGGGCCAGTGTGATTTTAAAGCCATGTGCTTTTCAGGGCACCCTGGTGTTTCTCCAAATGCCAGAAGGGTTTCTCCAATAATTCATAGCACTCTTCAGTCAGGATTCTGCAGTAAAGTGCGTTGGGGAGTGCATGAGTGGATGGTTCTGTGGGTAGAAGCCACGAACTGAAGATAGTTTTACATGTTTAAAGAGGAAAGAGACTGGGAATGGTGGCTCATGCCTGTAATCCCAACACTTTGGGAGGCCGAAGTGGGAGGATTACTTGAGCCCAAGGAGTTCAAGACCAGCCTAGGCAACATACCAAGACCTTTCTCTAAGAAGAGAATAGAATAGAATAGACCAGACCAGACCAGACCAGGCATGGTGGCAGTGCTCCTGTAGCCCCAGCTATGCAGGAGGATTGCTTGAGCCCAGGAGTTCGAGGCTGCAGTGAGCCATGTTCGTGCTGCTGCACTCCAGCCTGGGCAACAGAGCCAGATCCTGTCTCAAAAAAACAAAACAAAACAAAACAAAACAAAAAAAACAGTACCTTGTTGATACATGGAAATGGTGTGACATTCAGATAAAGTTTTACTGGAGCTCTGCCATGCCCATTCATGGACATATTTTCTATGGTTGCTTTTTCACTACAAGTGGTGTTGCAACCATGGCAACAGACACTGTCTGTCTAGCGAAGCCTAAGATATTTGCTCTCTGGTCCTCTGCAGAACTAGCATGTAGTTCTGAGTGCTTGAAGGCACGCACCACCTCGGTGGTGTGACTTGGCCTTTCACCTGTCCTGATGCCTTCTTCATTTCCACCCTGTTCTCATCTCGCCTTGCTTGCAGAAGCCTGGAATTTTACAATTCGAGAGTCATTTACTTGATGTGAAGTCTCTTCCCAGTTAAAGTGCCAATAGTCCTGGGAGAGGTAATACATTGAACCTTGTCAGTTATTTATGCCTCAGGATTAGAAGGGATTGTTGCTGGCTTTGTCCTGTAACAGCTGTGACCAGAAGACAGAGCCCAAGGACTGTTGCATGAAATGAGGGAGGTGTGGGTCACCTCTGTGCAGGGCATGAGAAGAGAGGAGGCTGGGTCATCTGAAAGATTACCTTTGTTCATGGCCTTTTTCTGCATCCTCCTCAGTCACCCAGAAATTGGGATTGTTGGTGACAATCTTTTGGGAATTGGTGTTAGCTTCTGAGAGCCACTCAGCCTGAAGACCCTCCTTACCCCGTTACCATAGAACCAGAGTGGTGGCCACATGTGCAGACTGTCCGTGCTGACATGTAAGGCAGGGCCCATAGGTAGGAGGTGGTGGAGCTGGGATTTTACATGGACAGCCTTCTGCTCCCCTGGTGCTTAGCTACATTCTAGTGTCTTCTGTGCAATGCCAGCTTAGCATACATACGAAGGGTACTGACCCATTTCCTGCTTTTGCATTCACTGTTCTAGATGGTTGTGTCTCCTTGAGCCTGGGCTAGGGAGATAACACGTGAAGGCGGATGCCACGTGGTTTCTGTCTTGTCCATGGTACATGGAACACATTCCCCTCAGTAACATTATGGTTGAGACACGGAATGCCACAATGTACAGTTGCCACCATATGGTATACTACATATATATATATATATATATACACACATATATTTTTTAATTTCATTTTAATTTTTTTAGAGACAGAGTCTTGCTCTGGTGCCTAGGCTGGAGTACGGTGGTGCAATCATAGTTCACTGCAGCCTCGAACTCCTGGGCTCGGTGATCCTCCCACTGCATTGTCCCAAAGTGCTTGGATTACAGGTGTAAGCCACTGGGCCCAGCCTACTTGTATATTTTTCATTGCAAATGCACATTTCATTTATGTCCTGGGCTTTAAAAAGCCTTTCTAGGCTAGTTGGGAATTTGACCCTATTTTTTACAGCATAGTTTCTAGGAGAAAACATTTCTGAGGAAGTAACCAAAGACTTGGGCTGTATCCCATTTGTAATTTAGAGACCACTCTCATTTCAAAATTTCTTCTCTCAACATGTTTGCTTTTTGAGACATGAAGTAGGCAGGCAGGATCTTTTTTACAGTGGCTGTGGTGTCTTTGGGAAGCGGCTTCCTTGGTTTGCCTCTCCGCGTTTTCTTTCTTGACTTCTCCAGGCATTCAGCTGCAGGCATGTACCTCCGCTGCTGGGGAGTGGCAAGGAGAGGGGTTGGAGGAACGGGGATAAAAATTAGCTAGAATTCAAAAGCAGCCGTGACAGCCCAGATGATTTTTCATGCTAACCTACTTTAAAAGCTGCCAGAATAATTGTGGAGTGGGAAATCTCTCATTTCTCCTGTCCTACTCTGACAAGATCTAAAAATAACTTTGAGGAGATGGGCATGTGGCCCTTTGATCTCCTTGGCCTGGAGTATTTCTTGGTAGGAGCAGAGCTTACAGGAAGGTGTTCTTCAATGAGTGTTCTGGCAGTCGGAGTTGTGGGTGGGGCTGATTACTGTAATCTTCCTTCACCATTGAACGATTTCATCTGCCCCTGGTTTCCATTACTTGCTGCTCTAAATATTCCTCTCCCCGCACCTTCCTTTTATGTAGCCACAAACTGGAATATGTGCATGGAAAACCCAAAGGAGGCAAATCACACTTACACTCTAGAACTTCGGTGCTGGATTTAGCGGCTGTTTACCAAGCACCTCCTCTACCAGAATAAGTAGCACAGATCTTTGACCCCCCCCTGCCCCCCAGGGACTGTGGTCTAGTTGGAAGACACAAGGCAGAGGTGTAAAAAGGGAGCTCTGGAGATAGGAATTTGAAATGGGGCTGAGAGCTGATGAGATGGTCTGGGGCTAGAGGCCAGGGAGATGGGAGGAGGAGTTCTTGGAAGAGTGTGCCCCTGAGAGATCCTGAAGAGTGAGCAGAGATTGACAAGAGAGGTGAGAGGAGACCTAGAGTTATCAGGGCTGCAGAGGTGTCCTTGGCACATAGAGGCCATAGTATCCACGCTGGCTTCCAGGGTAGGGGCAGTGCATCTGCAGCTGGTTGAAGATGGAATAAATGGGATAGTGGCTAAAAAGATGGTGGTATTGGGGATACACCTCTCCTTGGAGTGGTCCTCCTTGCAGATAAGGGGAGACGTAGAACAGCACTTGACAGGGAAGCTGGTGTGGGGGAAGAATTTTTTTATACTAGGGGAGACTTGTGGTTGAGTTAAACAGGTTCTAGAGGGCCGGGCATGGTGGCTCATGCCTGTAATCCCAGCGCTTTGGGAGGCCAAGTTAGGAGGATTGCTCGAGCCCAGGAGTCGGAGACCAGCCTGGGTAGCAGCAGCATAGAGAGACCCTGTTTTACAAAAAATACAAAATTAGCTGGACATGGTAGCACGCACCTGTAATCCCAGCTACTCGGGAGGCTGAGGTGAGAGGATTACTTGACCCCAGGAGTTGGAGGATGCAGTGAGCTGCAGTTGTGCCACTGTGCACCAGCCTGGGTGACAGAGGGAGACCCTGTTTCTAAGGAACAAAAATGAAGTTCAAGAGATAAGATAAAGAATGAGGGGAGGGGACGTATTTTTTGCAGGAGGGAAATTTTGAGGGTTTAACCTTGGGAAAGGAGCAGAACAGATGGGAAGGTCGTAAACGTGGAACCTTTGGAAGCAGAAAGGAAGATGATTTCTCTTAAAAGTTTTGCCTAGAGATGACTAATGTGAAGGTCTTGGTGTTCTAAGGGAGCAGGGAAAGCCGGAGGTGGTGGGTCCGGTGGATGCAGGAACTGACCCAGGCTTTCAGATTGTACATTGGGGAGCAGAGAGTACGTGCTTGGGGGTGGGGAGACTGCTGGCCAGGGCCGACCTCCCTCCTCCCATGACCCCTGCCTAGAATCAGAGTAGCCTCATTTAGTGTATTTGAGTCAAGGCTTTCTGTTTAAGAACTTATTTGAACTCATTACAGTCATCGCTTGGTATTCTTGGCGGTTTGGTTCCAGGACCTCCTGCGGATACCCAAATGTGTGCACACTCAAATCCTGCAGTCCACTCTACAAAACCTGCTGATAGGAAAAGTCAGCCCTCTGTGTCTGTGGGTTTTGCATCCCCAGATACTGTATTTTCCATCTGAATTTGGTTGTGAATGCAGAACCTGCCCATAAGGACGGCCGATTGTATTTATTGAAAAAAATCCATGTTGTTCAAGGGTCAGTTATAGTTTGAACTACCAAAAGCAAGCAGCCAAAAACCCTGAAAACCAAAGCTTTCATTGGTTAAGTCAGAGCAGACTGAAAAGGACGACATGCCCAGTGGAACTTTCTGTATAGTCTGGTAGCCATGTCTGGCTATGAAGCACCTGAAATGTGGCTCATGCAACAGAGGAATTGAATTTTAAATTTTATTCCTTTTAAATATATATTTTTGTCTTTCTTCTTTTGTCGCGCTTTGTCGCCCAGGCTGAAGTGCAGGGTCGCAATCACGGCTCACTGCAGCCTTGACATCTTGGGCTCAAGTGATCCTCCTACTTCAGCCTCCCAAGTAGCTGGGGCCACAGGCGTGAGCTACCTTGCCCAGCTAATTTTTTAACTTTTGTAGAGATGGAGTCTCACCATGTTGCCCAGGCTGGTCTCAAACTCTTGGTCTCAAGCAATGCTTCCACCTTGGCCTCCCAAAGTGCTAGGATTACAGGTGTTGAGCCACAGCACCCAGCCTAAATATGTATTTCAGTAGCCCCATATGGGGAGATGTCTTGGATAGAGCAGGTTAGCCCATGAGACTGTCTGGTCCCTGAGTGAGAAGGAAGGATGAGGGCTCGCAGATGATCCCAGTGGGCTGGTTCCAGAAGCGAAACCTGCAGGCCCCTTGGCTTAGGGAAGGCTGACCGTAGCAGGTGGGAGTTCTCTGAAGACCAGGGCTGAGCACTGGCGGAGGAGAACAGGGCCGGTGCTCACGTATCCCACACCCCAGAACTTGGTGTGCTGGATTCCAGCCCTGTGTGTTTCTCATTATAACTATGTAAACGCCAGCAGGGTTGGGACTGTGTGATTTCTCTTCTTGTTTGGATGCTCTGGAGTTCTTCGTTAATTAGTGAAGGAAAGCCGGCTCTAAGGAGAAGCAGTTGTAGTGCAGTTCATTGTCCCCACTTCTCTGCAGCAGAAATGCCTTGTCCCTCCTGCTTCAGTCGAACTCACTTTCTCAGGCTCCCACCTTTGAATGGAGGCTGTTACCAGGCTCTCCATCCCCAGCGGCTCTGTTGACATGTCCCCATGGGAAAGGAAAAGACCATCTGAAAGTTTCCATCTGTGCACAAGGTTTTCTGAACGTGTTGACAACGTGGGTTTAATTTTGTGAGGTCAGCAAGAGTTCTTGTGGTTTGGGATTTAGTAAAAACTGTAGGCTTTTTATGGGAAGAAAGTCTCTCTCACCTCTGTCTTCTATTCTTCATTCTCTACACACTCTCCACTTGTCTTTAGCGCTAAAAACACAAACAAAGCATTAAGTTTAAAAAAAAAAACCAAACCCCAAGTCTAGTAGCTGATTGCCCTGCTTTGACTTTTCTCCCTCGTCATCATTCTTCAAAGAAAGACTCCACTCCTTTCAGCTGTCACCCTTTCACCCTTCACTGCATGCCGTCTGGCCTCTGCCCCCACTTGAAAGAAGCACTCTTCCCAGGGCACCTGGGAACTCGGAACTGGGAACCCCCAGAGTCTGCCCAGCCCCTCTGTCCCTGCCTTTCGAGCAACAGCGACTGGTGCTGTGACCTGGGGTCCCCCTTTCCCTGGGCAGCATTACCCACACCGGGCCACAGTGGGCCAAGTCACCCACCCCAGGCCACACTGGGCCAGGTCACCCACACTGGACCATATGAGGCCACGTCACTCACAGTGAGTCATGTCACCCACCCCAGGCCACACTGGGCCATGTCACCCACACTTGGCAGGGTCCTGTCTTTCTCTACTCTGGTGCCTCCTTTATCTTGATGCTCAAGACTCTCTCAAAACACCCACCAGTGGCTCAGCACAGTGTGGGGACAGAGACTTCAGCGAGGCGCCGCCAGCCCCACCCTTGAGGGGAAGTAAGCGCAAACTCCTTGTACCTGAGACTCAAAGGGTCGTGTGCCTTTATTGGCCCCCTTGCTTTACATCAGTGTCCTTAACCTTTCTGTCTGTACGCGTGGCTCTCTGTAGTCATCAAGTGAAGCCGCAGAGGTCTCAGAATCACATTCTAAAATAAAAGTAGAATCACAAAGGAAGGGATTAAAAGTGCAATTGTCAAAATATCAAAAACATGATTTGTTGAATAGTGCTTTTTTCTTTTCTTTCTATTGGTAAAATACATGTAATATAAAATTTTGTCATTTTAAACTTTTCTTTTTTTTTAGACGAAGTCTCACTCTGTTGCTCAGGCTGGAGTGCAGTGGCACGATCTTGACTCACTGCAGCCTCCACCTCCCAGGTTCAAGCAATTCTCCTGCCTCAGCCTCCTGAGTAGCTGGGATTACAGGCACGTGCCACCACACCCAGCTAATTTTGTATTTTAGTAGAGACGGGGTTTCACCATGTTGGCCAGGCTGGTCTCAAACTCCTGACCTCAGGTGATCCGCCCGCCTTGGCCTCCCAAAGTGCTGGGATTATAGGCGTGAGCCACTGTGCGCAGCCTGTTTAAACCATTTTTAAGTGTACAGTTCAGTAACAGCAAGCACATTCACACTCTTGCGCAGCCAACCTCCAGAACTCCTTTTGTCTCGTAGTCCTGAAACTCCATGCGTAACTGCCCACTCATTTCCCCATCCCCAGCCCCTAGCACCCACCACCTTTCTGTTTCTGTGTGCTTCACAGCTCTGGGACCTCAGATAAGTGGAATCCTACACTATGTGTCATTTTGTGACCGGCTTATTTCACTCAGCGTAGTGTCCTCCAGGTTCGTCCACATGGTGGTAGCATGTGTCAGAATGTCTTTCGTTTTTAAGGCTGAGTGCTGTTCCATCGTATGGATAGGTCACTTTATTCCTATAACTGTAGATGGATACCTGGGTTGCTTCCAGCTTTGTACTGTTGTGAATAATGCTGCTACAAACTTGCCTGCGCAAATATTTCCTTAAGATCCTGCTTTCAGTTCTTTGATGTGTGCTTTCTAAACTTTTTTTTTTCCCTTTTGTTTTGAGACGAGGTTTCACTCTGTCCCCCAGGCTAGAGTGTAGTGGCACGATCATGACTCACTGTAGCCTTGATCTCCTGGGCTCAAGCGATCCTCCTGCCTCAGTCTATCAAGTAGCTTGGACTACAGGCACATACCACCATGCCCAGCTAATTTTTGTATTTTTGGTGGAGATGAGGTCTTGGTATGTTGCTCTCAGGCTGGTCTTGAACTCCTGGGCTCCAACAATCACCTGGCCTTGGAGGGAGTTGGCAAGGGAAGTGGGTTGGCTGTTGGAGCCCATTAGAATATTCCAGAGGGATGATGGCTCCTTGGACCAGGGTGTGGTCCAGGAGCTGGAGAGATGGGAGTCAATTACAGACAAGACAGTGGGATTTATTGGGATTCTTGATTTCCCTCAGTGAGAAATTTCCTCTTTCCACACACCTTCCATGGAAACCCGGAACACCATAGGTCCCCTGTAGGCAGTCTTAAGAGGACGGCTGTTTTTGTTCTCCTTCCAAATTCCCATTAGACTTGAGGTCAGAGTCACACTTACTTGTTTTGAATATTTAAAGTAGTATACCTAATAGCTGAATAGACTGTATGCTTTTATTTTATGTTTTTGATCTCACATTCCTAGGTATTTGCGAACAAATTTCTCATTAAGAGAAGGTGAACACATATCTCTAACTTGTAAATAGCAAATACGCAGGAAACACTGGGACGCCCGCTACATACTAGATGTTATTAGACCTTCCCTGGAGATATCCCAAATGGTTCTATAATTGCTTAATAAGGAGACATTGTGCTGAGTTTACATGATACGAGATTGCCTTTTTAAAAGAATCTATCCAATTTGAATGCGAAAAATTACGTAGTCTCGCTGAGTGGCTTGTTCTTGCCTTTGATTCTGTACTGTTTAAGAACTTGATTATGAGCAGGAGGAAATAACTCACTTCAGCTGTAATATAAATGTG
The DNA here is from genome assembly GCF_001698545.2 of Rhinopithecus bieti. NCBI lineage: Eukaryota > Metazoa > Chordata > Mammalia > Primates > Cercopithecidae > Rhinopithecus > Rhinopithecus bieti. The sequence goes on along the minus strand of NW_016824853.1, from coordinate 260,113 downwards.
CCTTGGTATTTAAGCTCTGTGACACATAAAACAAATACCACTTGGCCAGCAATTTTAAATGTTTATGTGAATTATAAATTTTTGGACAGGCACTTTCCTCTCTTTATTATTGTGCAGAGAAAATAATTTTTTCCCAAAGAGATTTTGTGTTAAAAAAAATCCCTAATACTAGTATTAGGAGTGTTAGATACCTTCAATGTGGTTTTCCTCTTTTGGCCTGAAAGACTTGAGTGCTGAAGCATCTAGTGGTATTCTTGTGTCTGGGAACGTTCCTGCCTCATTTTTGTTTCTAGTCCTGTTTCTTCCTGTGTCGGAAATAAGACTCATGGGTGCAGCTGCACCTATAGTTCAAGATGAAGGAGTGTGTGTGAGAATGTCTGTGCATGTGTGTATGTGTGTATGTGTGTGAGAGAGAGATGGGCATGGGGGGGGAGAGAGAGAGACAGACAGACAGACAGACAGTGAGGGAGAGAGAGAACAAAACAAGAACAAAACACAGCCTCTTTGTGATACCTGGTTGACTCAGTGAAGTCTGGCTCTCTGAGCTTTACTGAATTCCTCCTTACTTATTTTGGGGCTGGAGGTGGAGATGAGTTCAAAAGCAGATAAAATTTGCCTGTCACCTAAACGAGCAGAATAGATTGCACGTAATCTTTCCTAGATGAAGCCTGTGTTTTTGACATTCTGCTCTCAAGTCCTCTCTGAGCTGATCTGAGAGTGAACTGGAGTGTTAAGTTGAGAGAGATGTTGATGACTCTGGTGTGGTCTTTTCTTTTCGGAGAAGTGGAGATGAAACGACTTGCCCGGGGTCCCTGGGAGGCAGAGCTTGTGCCAAGATGTAATTTTCCGGTTCTAAGCCCTGTGGTCTTTCTTCTACAGCAAGGTGGGTACCCTTTTTCTGTAAGGGACCAGAGAGTATGGATTTTAGGCTTTTGGGGCCAGTCTTGGCAACTATTCACCTCTGCAACTCAGCCACATTGTGAGAAGGCAGCCCCTGCACATTGTATAAATAAACAAATGTGGCTATATTCCACTAAAACTCCATTTATGGCCACTGACTTTGGAATTTCATAGACTATTCTGTAAGCGTGTGTCGGCAGCTTCCTCTGTGCGGGCCCATGCTCGGAGGTAGTCGCGTTGGGGAAAGTTGCTTTCTGCCCTCCTGGAATTGGATAGACTTGCAGGGAGGCAGATACTGGAAAGCAGCCACAGACACACTGAAGGGGGAGTCCCCAGTCATGGGAATCGTGATGGGGAGCAGCCCTTCCCTGTGCGTTTAGAAAGGCTCCGCCATACAGAACCATTGGGAAGCTGAGGCTCGGAGATTGTGTGGGATTTGAGATGAGCCAGGCGTGGGCAGGGAGATCACACAGGGGAAAGGAGGATCGCCGTGGATCACACAGGAGAAAGGAGGTCCTGACCTGTCCACCCCCCAAGCCCTTTGCTTCCCTTGCCTTGTTGGTGTGGGGTGGACCCAGAGAGGCCGCAGTGTGAGGAGTGACTGTAGCTGCACTCAGTGACTCAACATCGCCTCGGGGGGAAACCAGCCGTCTCTACTTGCTACGGGAGTTTATTTCCAGTGTGGGAGAGGGACTATCGAGAGAGAAGGACAAGAGGCAGGTTTGCCCTACAGATTCCTTTGGGGAAAATTACTATAGGGGTCTCGTCTCTGTTGTACTTATTGTAGCACGACCTTTTTTTAAGTGATTCACCATAATCTCTCTAGGCCGTATTTAGGCACTGACCCTAAATGTGCATTAAAAAAAAAGGTTTGGGATATTTTGGTTTATTTATTTGTGTGTATGTGTATAGTTGTTAAATTGGTGTCCTTGGGGTGGGGGTCGATCAATGGAACCTTCTCTTCTGCTGTCTTGCTCCGCCCCATATTTTGGTTTGTTTTTGTTAGGGGTCAGTAAACCTTTTGTTGTTGATGGCCAGATAATCAATACTTCGTGGTTTTAGAGCCCTGTAGTCTCTGGGTGTTGTATGGCAGAAACAGCCATTGACAACATGTGAGTGACTGAGCGTGTTTATTTATGGGCACTGAGGTGCTGGGATCTCCTATTCACACTGTTCCACCGCCATCACCGCCATTCATAACTCCAAAACTTTTCTTTTCTTGGCGGGGAGTGGAGCAGGGTCTCGCTTTGTTGCCCAGGCCGGAGTGCATCATGGCTCCCTACAGTCTTAACGATCCTCCTATGTCAGCCTCCCAAGTAGCTGGGACCACAGGTGCGCATCACCATGCCCGGCTAATCTTTTAACTTTCTGTAGCGACGTGGTCTCCTTAGGTTGCCCAGGCTGGCATCAAACTCCTGGCCTCAAGCGTTCCACCCATTCCCGCCTCCCAAAGTGTTGGGATTACAGGTGGGAGCCACCGTGCCCAGTCTCAGAACTTTTTCATTATCCCATCCTGAAACCCTGTCCCCATGAAACAGGAACTCCCCATTCTCCCTTCCCCCGCAGCCCCTGGCACCCACCGTTCTATTTGCTGTGTCTGTGGATTTGACTAGTCTGAGGTGCCTGCCTCATGTCAGTAGTCATGCTGTGTTTGTCCTTTTGTGTCTGGTTTTTTTCACTTAGCATAATGTCCCTGAGGTTCTCCCATGTTGTAGCCTGTGTCAGGACATTGCAGCTCAGTTCATTTCCAGGGAATTGTCCTACATGCAGGGGGTCTTAGGAACACAGGTAACTTCACTTCTCATTTGAAGAGCGAGGATTTCTCCTGAGGTCCTGAACAGAAAGAGATTGTGAGGCATTGGCGTTTGGAAGGAAGTGTCTCTGAATTAGAAATGACTGTCAGATGAAGAGGGACAGTTCAATGTGGTACCCGGGCCTGCCTTTCCAGAGATCCCCAGCCTCTTTGCCTAGTTCCCACTCTGGGCCCCTGGGCAGGTGACCCACAGCTGCACATGGGTTTCCTGGGAAGCCACAGTGCTGAGGAGCTTGGGAGAGAGGCTCAGGATCAGAGCCTGGGGAGTGCAGGAGCTGGGGGGTTGGGGGGGATGCTGCTTTGGGGATTGGGAGGAGTGGGCTGGGGCAGGATCACAGAGTCTTTAGCTGAACCCAGGGGTGCTCTGGGTCTGGGCTTGTCCTGACTCAAGTCAAGGGGCCCAGGCCTTTGTAAAGGTCCACATTGCCCATTCACTGGGGCCTGGCTTTGGGTGAGGGTGGCAGTTGGAGATCGGGGGGAAGCCCTGAGGGGGGATCTTGGCCACACATTGCTGCATCTGCAACACCAAATTCTATCCCACCTGTTGTTGGCTGTTCTGGAAACCAGCACTGAAAAATACGGGAGTGGAAAAGTTTTCAAATTTTTTTTCCTGCTTTGTTTGGGTTTTTTGGAAAACAATTTCAAAATTAGCATATGGCTTGTTAAAATTAAATTACAAAGGAAGTGCCTATGGTAACGTTTTGATCAGGCTCTAGGTCTGTGTGAACCACAGCTCATATTTGAAAATCCAGCTTTATTGGGACATAGCCGTGCCCATTGTTTTCTGTGTCCTCTGTGGCTGCTTTAGCGTGCCACCAGGGCAGACTTGGGTGGGTTGCAGCCAAGATGGCATGGCCCTTCAAGGTCCAAGATGTTTACTCTTTTGCCGGTCCTCTGTCATCTCTGGTCTTTGTGGTTGCCACAGTTTTCTTGGATCCATGAGTTAAAGGCAGTCCTGAGGGGTGATGGCTTCATCTCCGCAGTTGCCTGGAATACTGAATTTCAGACATGCTAAAGGAGGGGTCGCAGACATTGTGTGGAATGCATTCAAACCCCGGATGTGGGTGTAGGAAGGCAGTGTGGACACCTCCCATGTGCCTGCCACACTGGGCATGGCATAGCCAGGTAGAGACTGGTTTCCAGGCCCAAAAGGCCTTCAGCAGCTGTGTGCCTTGTTTCTGATGTCGTTTGGGAGTAAGAATAATGTAGACATGGGGGGTCATGAGGCTCAGGGTAAAAACTTCAGTGAAACCTCCATGGCATGGTCGGGTGCAGTGACTCACGCCTGTAATCCCAGCACTGTGGAATGCCAAGGTGGAAGGATCGCTTGAGGCCAAGAGTTGGAGATCAGCCTGGGCAGCATAAGGAGACCCTGTCTCTACAAAAAAGAAAAAAAAAAAAAAAAAAAAGACCGGGTTTGGTGGTGCACTCCTGTGGTCCCAGCTACTCAGGAGGCTGAGGCGGGAGCCCGGGAGGTTGAGGCTGCAGTGAGCCGTGATTGCACCATGGCACTCCAGCCTGGACCACAGAGCAAGACCCTGTCTGAAAGAAGAGAGAGAGACAGAGAGAGAGAGAGAAAGAGAGAAAAAGAGACCTCCATGGCAGATGCATGGGGGAGTGGGTTAACATCTAGAAATAACGCTGAGTTGTGGAGTAAAGAAAACCCACAAAAGAATAGAATACCTGATGAATGTGGGGAAAGCACTTGTGAGCTCCTCTAGTTTTAGAAGGCCTAAAAAGGCGATTTAAAAAAACGAACAGGAGAGCCCTTTTATTGTTGATGTCTTCCAAAAAGAACGTGCATTTATAAGCCAGGTGGTATTTTAATGTCACGAGGGGTCCATTCTCCCATCTGTCTCCTTTGCTTTTGTTAGAGTCAGTAGCTCCTGGGTCTGCTTGACATTGGAGAGGATACTGAATGCAGAAAATTTTGTTTAATTATAATGATTTGATTTTTTCCTTCTGTATTCAAGTTTGCCTGCTTCTAATGAATTGGCAGAAATGAAGAGCTTTCTCAGATTTTGCCAGGACCATTTTAAAAGCAATTAAAATCAATTTCGTTATTAAATTTGAAATTTATTGTCTGGCTAAATGATAGTTTAAATTCAGTTTATACTGCGCACCTTACTTTTTAATAAAAAACGGAACAGACCCGTCACGTTTTTATGTTCTCAAATTATCTGGGTGGCCTGCTGGCTTTAAGGCCCTTGAAAAAAAAGGTGCTCTTTTAAAAGCTCCTGCCATGGTTTCCTTTTTCCTCTCTACTTCCGCAGATATTTACAATGTTTCTTTTAAAAATAAGGGTGGGGGGAGAAATCCCCTTGACTTTCTCATTTTTAAGTAACTATCTTATCCTTTCATCACACAATGTTCATCTTATCTGTGTTGGAAGTCACCAAGAATCTTAAATTAACGGAAAGAAAATGTTTCTGGGATTTTTTTCCTGATAATATACTTTTAAATTTTAAATGGCACGTTTTACCCATTGGCCTTCATTCCTCCCTCCCTCCATTACATTTTTAGATGTGTTCAATGAAACGTAGTCCTCCCCCTTTAAAAAAATGGACCGAGCATCACGTGTGAGGCTGCAAAAGAGGCTCCCTGCCAAAGCATCTTATCTGCCGCTGGTAAAGCCCCGCCCCTCCGTCAGCAGCTAACCCTTGAGCGGGATGTGTGCTTGTGCCGGGTGCATTGCATTAAGAGAATGCAACTGAATAGAGAAGGATCAGGACCTTTTGTGCAGAGGTGGGGAGTGTTAAAAAGGGGGAGGCCTGGGTGGGAGGGTGGAGTTAGTGGGAGATGGGTATGCTTAGTGCTTAAATTCCCTGCATTCCCTAACATGAATTTAAGAAACTCACACAGTAAATGAGTCAGGGAGAGAGAGACAGGGAGAGAGGGAGGGGAGAGGGAGAGTTCCTTTCATTCATGACACGATGAACTTTGCATGCGTCAGAACAATTTACATTTTTCCTTATTTCTAGGTACTTTTTTGAACTAAGAACCTGGAGGGTGTGTGTGTGTTGGTGTCTGTGTGTGTGTTGGTATGTGTTGGTGTGTGTTGGTGGTGGGGATTTTTTGCCTTATATTTCATAAATACTTCTTGGTTGATTAAATGTCAATAATCTCATTTTTGGTTTGTAAAGCTGTTACCTGATCCTTGAATACCACGAATATTTTGTACATTCAAAATAATTGAGAGAAAATAAAGAACGACAACAACAAAAAAGACACAAAATAATAAGCATCTCCAGTTATTTAAGAAGAGTAGATCTCTGCTGGGTGCTGTGGCCCATGTATGTAATACCAGCACTTTGGGAGGCCGAGGTGGGAGGATCCCTTGAGTCCAGGAGTTCGAGATCAGCCTGGGCAAAATAATGAGAGCCTGTCTCTTATTTTTTTCTTTTTGAGACACGGTCTCACTCTGTCACCCAGACTGGAGTGCAGTGGTGCTGTCTCAGCTCACCGCAACCTCCACCTCCCGGGTTCAAGTGATTCTCCTGCCTCAGTCCCCCGAGTAGCTGGGATTACAGGCGTGCACCACTACTGCCCAGCTAATTTTTGTATTTTTAGTAGAGACGGGGTTTCACCACGTTGGCCAGGCTGGTCTCGAACTCCTGACCTTAAATGATCCACACCCCCTTTGGCCTTCCAAAGTGTTGGGATTACAGGTGTGAGCCACTGCGCCGGGGTGTGAGAGCTCTCACACCCCGTCTTTTAAAATAAGTGCTGTCTGTGGAGTGGGAGGAGAGGAGAAGTAGATCCCTGGCCATGCTGAAAGGTTCATGCGGCAGCCTCCTGAGCTGCGCACATGCTTCTGGAGCTTTGGGTGGACATTCAGTCTGTATGTGGATCTCTGTCCAAGCCTGCACTGGGAGGCCCTGCCCCAGGAAGCGAAGGCTGCATTTCTTTTATGTCAGTTAATGGATTTCTGTCCCACCCTGGACATCTGAGCGTTAATTGATTTGTAAGGGAGGGTTGAGGGAGGGTAAAATTACAATTCTGTATCTTAACATTGGGGTGAAGCATTTTACCCTAGAGGAATTCTATCCAAACTCATTAAACACTTTTAATAAGGGACAAAGGGTTGGGACTCAGCGGTTAGGGGGCAAGCCCCTGAGCCTCACTCCTTCTCCTCTCTCTCCAGGAATTGAAGAGGGAATCCTTTTGCTCAGCATTCCCACGCCGCCCACGGACCTGGCACTGAGCCCGCAGGCTTGCCTTAGTCTCCTGGGCTGCCCTAACGCAGCACCATGTGCCAGGCGGCTTAAACAGCAGCCAGTAATTCTCCCACAGTCCTGGAGGTTCTAAGTCCCAGATCGAGGGGTCGACAGGGTTGGTTCCTCCCTAGGCCTCTCTCCTGAGCTTGTAGACACCATCTTCTCCCTGGGTCCTAACGAGGTCATCCCTCTGTGTGTCTGTGTTCTCATCTCTAGTCCTGTTGGATCAGGGCCCATCCTAATGACCTCGTTTTACCTTAATCACCTCTTGAATGGCCCTAACTCCAAATGAACAGTCACATTCTGAGGTCCTGGGGCTTAGGGCTTCAGCATATGAGTTGGGAGTGGGGATGTAACGTGACTAATGTCCACAACAGGAAAACCCATAGAGGCAGAAAGTGGGCTCCTGCTTGCCAGGGCTGGGGATGGGCAGTGTGGGGTGACTGCCAGCCAGCACATGGTTTCTTCTGGAAGTGATGAAAATGTTCTGGAATTAGACAGCAGTTGCACAACTCCGAATATATTAAAAACCACTGAATTGTACATTTTGAAAGAGTGAATTTCATGGTATGTGAATTGTGTCTCAGTAAAGTTGTTATAAACAAAAACTGTGAGGGTGAGAGGTAAAAGGAAGGGAGTTGAAAGCAGCATCAGGTGTGAACAGCCCATAATTCAGCCCATAGACAAGCGCGAACTCCTAGCACAACTGTATGTTGAAGATGTGTGTGAATGCTTGCTTTCCTCACCCTTCGGCCTGGTTTTCTCTACTTTCCAATTTCATCATACATTCTCTTCCTTCCTCCCCCTCCCCACTTTTTCAAAACGTTTCTTCTAGTCCTTACCTGTGTCTACACAAAATTCCATAAACATAATGCCACAGTTCAAAGAAGTGTCCTGATGTTAGGGAGATAACTTAGGAAAATATTTGACCTTTGGGGAAGTTTTGGTTTACTTCTGAGTGAAAACCCTCCATGAAAGAGAAACTTAAATACAGTTTTCAAATGCTCCTGAGACATTCCCAGCTGCTGCTTTGGGGAGAAGTGAAGGCAAGACAATTTCCAAGGCAAAGAAGGACCTATTGCAGACAGCAGACCCCAAGTAAAGAAAGGCACAGTGATGGTGGGTATTTGTGCAGTGTTTTGAAAATGTGGAGGTCAGGGATGCTAGCTTACCAGGCCAGCATGATCGAGTTATGAGAACTGGAGACCAGGACACTGCCTCTGCTGGGTGTGCTGCTCCGGGCTCCTTCGAAAGGGGATTCAACTGGTGGACTTACTTGGGCTGTGGTTAAATTGGGCTCCCGTAGGTGCTATGAAGGCTCTGCAGAGCCAGGGATGCTTGTACCCTGGAGAGACCTTGCTCCAGGAGCTCAGGAGCTGGTAGGGGCAGTGACAGTGAAGCACTGGCTTGCCGTGCCCAGTGCTTGGGCAATGCTAAGCTCAGAGGGAGGAACCCAGAATCATGCGGGAGCAAGGGAGGGAGGCAGGTGAGGAGAAGGGTTGCCCAGGAGCCTGCAGGCTGGGTCGGTGTTTTATCAAATTGTCTTTTCCTGCTTTGCTGTCTGATCCCACTAAAGACTAGCCAGAGAGATGCAGAGGTGAAAAATGGTGGACAGCCATTTTTCTCCCTTTCACTGTGACTACAATGTCTGTTTCATATCAACAGCAACATCTGTGCAGGCATCCTAATGAGTATAAATAAGGTTTTCAGAAAACTGGGTTTGTGAGGCTCCTGTCATCTGAATTTTTTTTATCATTTAAGTGTGATTCTTTACTTATTGACATTCAGTTGTTATTTAGTGGCCACATATTATTCATATAGGGTTCTTTATGTGCTTTCTGTGTACATTTGTTTTCGTGCTCATCGTATTTCAGTGTGACTTACATATAATAAGATGCACCCATTCTTAGCTATTGTGGACTTTTTTTAAAAAAAAGGTTTATAGAGATATGATTCACATACCAGATACCCATTTAAGTGCCTAATTCAACAGTTCTTAATACCTTAATTAATAAAAAACAATACAGCGTTGAGTATTTTCCTTTTCTCCTTTCTCACTAAAGTGGACTCAGGATTGGGGGTAACTGTCAGTCCCTTGGTGTGATTCTTGGCTGCCAGTGTTTACTGGGGACAGGTGTTGGTACCTCCCTTAATAGGATATTGTTAGAGTATTTTACAAATTCTGGTTAAAAAAAATCCCACATGAGATCTCCACTCTTCCCCCCTCTCTGAGTGTAGGCATTGTCAGCTGCAGTTGTCCAGCATCTCCAGGACTCTTTTCATTTGCAGGATGGAAACAATGTACCCTCTGAACAACTCCTCCCTGTTTCTCCTCCCTCCAGCTCCAGGCAACCACTGTTCCACTCCCTGCTTCTTTGAATTTCACAACTTGAGGTAGCTTGTGTAAGTGGAATTATTTTAAAAGCTGGTTCATGTTAAAGTGCTTAGAACAGAGCTTGGTGAGCATCCGGTCAACAGTAAGTACTTTTATTATTCTTTTTATATTACTCTTTACAAAAAAA
>NW_016824853.1:242182-249443 GCF_001698545.2 Rhinopithecus bieti | reverse complement strand
TTTTTTTTAAAGATGGAGTCTTGCTCTGTCACCAGGTTGGAGTGCAGTGGCACGATCTCGGCTCACTGCAACCTCCACTTCCCAGGTTCAAGCGATTCTCCTGCCTCAGCCTCCTGAGTAACTGGGACTACAGGTGCACGCCACCATGCCCAGCTAATTTTGTATTTTTTAGTAGAGACGAGGTTTCACCGTGTGGGCCAGGATGGTCTTGATCTCTTGACCTCATGATCTACCTGCCTTGGCCTCCCAAAGTGCTGGGATTACAGGAGTGAGCCACTGTGCCTGGCCAAAATTGAGCACTTTTATCATGTAGTATTCATGTCTTATTGGCAATGCCCTGTAAAGTTAATAAGTTACATTTGTTGTGCACAGGTAATAATTGTGAGGTAATTTCTATAGAATCCAAGTGCCTCATTGACTTAGCTATAAAATCAAAGCAGAGCTAATTCTGATAAGACTAGACACATGTTACTCTTAAAATGGGCTGTCTGCTGGCCACTGTTGTGCATTTAACCTCAGCAGAAGGGGAACTGGGCTGCAGAGTGAAATTACCCGGAGGTCAAATACTGCTAATTTGACTTTTATCATAGAGACATTTTCTCCTCTTGCACCAAGGCAGTGGCTTTAATCCCTCTTCCAGTGGTGAGACAAGAAGTGCAAAGCATTTACAAAAGGCTTTGTCTTATTTTGAATGCGCCGAGAAAGATTTTGAGGCCGTTAAGTTACCAATCCTTCTTTTTAAGTCTTGAAGCAATTACTGTAAGGTCAATCCACTAATTTCCTTTCAGAGTTACCAAAGACCTCTCGTGTAATCATTTGGTACTTGTTGCCATGTAGCCAGTATCATTGAGTGCTTTTACTGTGAGCAAAGCACAATGCGTTGGGCAGGGAGGGATCCAAAGGGATCTTGATTTTTACCTTTGAGCCATCTGTGGTCTTGAGTGATCTACATGATCTACAAGAGCAATTAAAAGGTCCTGATACTCTTGTTTGGGCATATTGAAAAATTTGCTCTTACAGGTAGGTTTCCTCTCTCTACCCCCTACCCCAAGTTTTTTTATTGTGGTAAAATACATATAACAGAATTTGCCATCATAACCATTTCCAAGTACACTGTTCAATGGCATTAAATAGTCATAACATTGTGCAATCCTCACCACGATCCATCTGCAGAAGTTTTTCATCATACCAAATAGAAAACTGCCCCATTAAACACAAACTCCCTGTTCTCCCCTCCCCACAGCCCCAGCAACCACTGTTCTACTTTCTGTCTTTACGATTTTGACACTCTAGGGATCTCTTATACGTGGGATCATATGGTATTTGTCCTTTTGTGTCTGGCTTGGCACAACGTCCTCAATTTTCATCCATGTCATAGCATCTGTCAGAATTTCCTTCCTTTTTAAAGCTGTATAATATTCCAGTGTATTGGATGGACTACACTCTGTTTATCCATTCATCTGTCAGAGGACACGTGGGTGGCTTTCACCTTTTGGCTGTTGTGGATAATGCTGCTATATGAGCATTGGCATATGTTTGCTTCTCATTGATTTAAGTTTACATAGCCATGTGTGGCTAGTGGCTGCTGTATTGGACAGGACAACCCTAGGCTTGATAGCCCTGAGGACCTAGTTTGGGTGGGAAGGCAGGGGTGGCCTGCAGTGAGTTGTGGGCTGGGGGCCTTGGTGAGAGCCAGATCTGGGTTGTGAGGCCACTCGAGGCAGGGGGAATGGTGTGGCGTGAAGTGAGGGCCAAAATGAGAATTTCAGAGTTGAAAGCTTTGGAAGTAACATGATGCTCTATGACTGTGACCAGACTCAGACTGCACCAGCGTGTATCTGAGATCAGGTCATTGGTGTTGAGGGCCTGGTGGGGGCGCCAACTCCAGTGAGCATTATGAAATGCTCACTGCTTGGGACGTTTGCACTGTGCTTGATGTCTGGAGGTTCCATTAATGTTAAAATAGCAATTATGGGACTGAACATTAGGTTTAATGTCTGGGTTTTTTCCACTGTCTTCAAAAGCCCAGGTCTTAATAGTAACCGTGCTGCTCTCCGTTTTAATAATTTCAGCCTGGTTTATGTTGCTCAATAGCAGAAAAGCCGTTCAAATTTCCCTTGGATATCATGGGCCATGTTTGCCCAGGTATCCTTTATTATTGGGAGCTATGACATAGTTAACACAGATTTCTCCAAGGGCATCGACTGGGAAATTAGTTTACCAAAGATAAATTTGGTAAAAGGAAAGTTTTTATGTGTGCTATCCTTAAACTAAGACACATCTGTTGAAATACTAGGACGTGTCCAGCCTCCCATCCTCTGCTGAAACTTTAGACTGTATGTCCTTCAGATATCTTCTCTTTGGTGCTTTGTTTGTGAACAGATTAGCCTCATACTTCCTCACTTGTAAAACTGCTATCCTATCTCTTGCTCAATGCTTTTCTTGTACCGAAGGGTGAGGGGGAGGTTCCAGCTCTGTTTTCTGTATCAGTTTCCTGGGTGATGTTTGTTTGAGGGTGCCTTGTGTCCAGAGCCCCAGAGGGTGTTTCCGTTCTCTGATGAGCCTGAAGTCCGCATGCTTTGCCTTTGGTAGGGAAAGGCAGCTGGGGAAAGGTTGCATGACCCAGTGCCAGGGTGCCAGAGTGCATGTGCACCTGCTGGGGAGAAGCCTGCTGGGGCCCCTCCTCTCAGGACAAGATAAGGCCTCAGGCAGTGCAGCAGATGGAGGGCTTAGCTGTCCTTGCCAGCAAAAGCTGCTGGGAACGTGGCGCTCAGATAACAGTACGGTTGAGAAGCGGTGAGTTAGGGTTACTCTGATGGGAGATACTGAGAGGAGGGGACGACAATCTTGATTTCTGTTCCCTTTGTGAATCTTTTGGTGGCCAAAATGAGGAAAAGGATACATTGTGTTTGGGGATGACAAGGAACATCTAGGCACATTGCATACTTGATTAAATGCACAAAGAGCTTCTTGTGACCTTTATCACAAGAGTGTGGTTCCATGAAGGTCGTAGGTACAATAGAAATTGTGTTGGTCTGAGAGTTACTCAGATTAGGGTGCATTGTGTCACCACCATTTTGCATAGCTGTGGCACCTTGTCAAGTTAACCTTTTCCTGCTTGGTTTCCTAATCGGAAGAATGAAGTTGACCATATATCCTCCATAAGGTTGTTGTGTGAGGTCAATGAGATTGCATAGGCAAAATCTTGGTGCAGGGGCACTTGGTAAAGTTTAGTTTCTGTTATAAATGTGGGGTATTCTGTGATGGTTCCTACTCCCCTTTTCTCCTCATGGCTAAGGTCTACTTATTCTTTGACGGGGCTCAGATATCACCTTCCTCAGGAAGCCCCATTTCCCACCCAGATGGCTTTGTACTACCCATCAGTGTTCTGTAAAATGCTGAGAATATTTTTTATAGCACTTCTGGGTTGTTTTGTGATAGTCTTTTGAGATATCTGTCTCCTCACCAAACTGTTGTTTGTGTCATGGGCAGGCCCACGCCATCCTTTTCTTTGTAGTCCTGCACCTGGCACAGAGCCTGGCACATAGCTCAAACAGGTAAAGACTGGGTTATTACGTCTTCCCACTCCAACCCCTTCATTATCAAGTTGTGGGCAGGGCATGTCCCACCAAATGCAAACCCTACTAGACAGTACAGCTGAGACTTGGAACTAGACTAACCAAGTGACTCAGGAATGTGCCACAGGACATACTTGGCTCTAGATGGAGTCTTAAAAGACATTCATAGTTGCAGGCAGAACAGGATATCCAGAATAGGTGCAGAATAACCTGTATGTACACAGTAGGTGGTAGTTGCAATGCAGGAAGAATTTGGCGCAAGAAGTGTTACAGTTTAAAATGAAGTTGTGGGCCCTATCCACACTGGGGACAGAGATAATAGTAACTAATCATCATCATCGTCATCACTTGCCCATTGTCAGAGGTAGCACTGAACACTTATGCACTAGCCAAGATTCAGGTTCTAGAGGGTCTAGTGTAATAGGTGGGTTACCAAGACAAAGATGCAGGCATGGGGTGCAAGTTAACAAAGGTTATACGCTAGGTGGCAGCTGACTCACAGCAGCAAGGCATGCAGAGCCTGGTTATTGCAGAGGATGTGGCCAGAGCCAGACAGGTGTTCTGATGCCCCTCAACTGTGTTGAAATTTGTTTGAGGCCAATCAAGTCAGCTGGCGAGGGGGAAGGCAAGCCAGAGAGAAATTGTGAACCAGAAAGGCCCACCTCTGGCGGTGGCTCTTCCATTGGAGATGAAGTCTTCCTGCCCTGATTTTCTCTTTATAAAGTGAGCCATTTCACAAGGGAAGTTAAATTAAACTGCGCTTGTTAGCACGGAGCTGGGGCAGCCGAGGGGAGTGATGCCAAAGGCAATTGTTGGTCTTTCCTTCAAATATGTGCTGACTTAGGAAGAGCAAAATGTTTTATATTAACAGTTAACAAAAGACTGAGTCTTCCATCACAAACAAGTCTAAATTCAGTGGTTAGGTCAGGATTATATTTTCCTATAGTTTTAAATAAGATGCTTATGTACTCACTAGTGCTTTGGATGTTCTTTGGGAAAATGTCCAATTTAGTGACAAGCCCCAGGAAATGTTACTGTTAGTTGGTCCAGCATCCTATATTGTTTGTGAAATCCTCTTTTATTGTCTTTTAAAGGTTGTAAAATGCTTTTTCTGTCAATAATCAGAGAAGGATGCCATATTCATATTACCCCAGTTTCTAACTCAAACCTCTCCTTTCTAATTGAAAACAAAAGTCAGAATTCACTTTTTGTTATGAGGCGTTAAGTAGTAAACAAAGAGAGATTTCACTCACCAGGGGAAAGAAAGAGCCTGCAAATCAGACAATATAAAAACATAACCAAACCATACAAAACACAAAAATGTTGCTTGACAGAATTTAACTATAATTAATTGTACTAATTTAATATTGTAGACACAAATGATCAGAAAGCCATATAGTATAATCTTTTTGTTCATGAATTTCTTATTCATCAAATGTTAGGTACGTAATGTGGGAAAGTCAGTATGTTGGGCTTCATGCTACCAGGGCTAGAGTTGACCAGTTCAGCTCTGTTTCTCCAGTGACCAAAAAAAAAAAAAAAGATATATGCCTTGCACATGAAAACACTGGATGGTTAGATTGGATTTAGCCAACAACAAGCAGCAGAAATGGGTTCTGGCTAACTGAAGCTCGCAGGGTTTATTAGAGTTGTTGGAGCTCGTGGGAACTGATGGAGGGCAGGGAGGCTGTCATGCAGGAGCAGCAGGAACCAAGGAAGCTTTGCAGAGATGAGAAACAAAAAACAGGGAACGCAGCAACATTTGCTATGGCAGGAATGACTGCCACTGGTGGCCTGGACACCATCACAGCCGCAGAAGGTAGTTAAGACACATTTCTGTTCTAGTGTTGGTAATTCAAGATTCAAAGTATGTGTGAAAGTGAGTGTGTGTGCCTAGGCATAGTAAGCTAATTGGTTGAGTTGGGGTCCATGTGCCCACCTCCAGGTTGGACCAGGGAACAAGCCATGCAGCCTTTTGGTCACCCCTCACTTGGCAGTATTCCCACCAGGAATGACCCTCACTCGGATTCGAGGGGCCTGGAGTCACTGCTTACTAATTTTCTTAAAGTTGACAACCATCACAAACTTCATGGTCTGGGAAAATGTGAATTAATTGCCTGATCCACCTCCATATCTTTTCTTTTTTCTTTCTTTCTTTTCTTTTCTTTTTTTTTTTAAACAAAATCTGTGTATTCATAGATTGTCTCTTCCTCTGCTAGTGGTTTTGCAGTAGCATTTTCAGGTGAGGAAGCAGCAAGAGAGTTTAGGGTCCAGTTTTGTCATTGCCATTGTTGTAGCAATTTACAAGTTGTTACTGGTAGTATGAACTTTTGCCTAGTTAAATTTTGGAAACTTGCCTGTAATTGCATTTGATGGATGATAAAAATTGATAAATGACTTGATAAGTGATAAAAATTCTACGGAAGAATTTTCCACGGACTGGCTTCTGGCTTTGATCCTTTCCAACTGTGCTTCTCCTACCCTCAGGCTGCCCCTATCATGCTGTGCTTGTCTGGCCCCACTCACCCTGTCCTGACACTGGATGATTTATTTCCAAATGAATTGCTCCTGGAAGCCATTCCAACACCATTACCGCCGGCAGCAACACAGCTGTCTTGGATACTCCTGGACCATATAGATAGATGTAACCACAGCATTTCGGTAGCTCCACTTCCCCAGCATTTTCTTTTAGAATGGGGGCATCAGAATTGAAGGAGGAGGGGCCACCATGATAACTGTGGATAGTGTGTCTTGTCTTTGGAAATTTTTGTCATGATCTGAGCTTGTGAACACGCTGCCTTGGCCCCGCCTCGCACTTTGGAAGAGACTGGAGCAGGAGCGGGCAGCATTGCATTCGCAGCATGGTAACTTCTCTCAGCGCTATTTGTAAGGCAGAATGGGAAAGGAAACTCCCCAGAGGGAGACTGGGACCCTGTTAGGTAGGGCTAGCAAGAGGTGGTTAAAACATAAGTATCCGCTGCACCAGACTGGATTCTCCACGACTGTATATTTTTTGTTGTTCACAAGAGCCCCGAATTGCAATGAGTGCGATTTCCCCGGACGCTGCAGTGTATGGAGAAGCTGTCACTTGTCACATGACAGCTCAGTCATTCGATCCCTGGGTGCTGCAGAGAGGGAAGAATTGCCTCGCAGTGGAAGTGAGTGCCAGCCCGTGGCCTGTCCCCTGCCACGTGTCACCATACCGAACGTTTGTGGTTTGCTCTGTGTGTTTTCAAAACACCTTCATGTCACCTGCCCTGGACTCATCCCTGTGAGCGAGGAAGGGTGGGTGTTAACCATCCCTTCAGACCAACAAGGAGAGAACAGCTTGAGACCCTCGGGGTGGCTTCCCCGTGGCAGCAGAGGCATAGAAAGTGGAGGCATGGGATGCGAATCTGTGTGCTCGGATTCTGGCCGCCTGTGCCTGCCGATCACCCTCAGTGCCTCCCTGGATTTGATTCTGTGGCTCTTCTGGGTGTGCATGTGAATGTGTTGTGGGTAAGTCTGTTGTCGAGGGGAAGGAACGGGAATCAGCCGGCCAGGAATCTTTGTGGGGAGGTCGGCCTGAGTTGGCCATATCCAAGCTCTGCGTGTGTCTCACTTTTCAGAGTAGCAGGAAGGCCGGGTGACTTTGAAATCAGATGGGTATTTTCCTGATTCCAAGAGACTTGGCTCCTTCCCCC
>NW_016824853.1:225223-239494 GCF_001698545.2 Rhinopithecus bieti | reverse complement strand
AAAACAGAAAAAAAAAAAAAAAAAAAAGAAAACTCCACCAAGTCTGTTCACTTATGTGTTGTCTGTTAACGGTTGCTTTTGCACTACAACAGCAGAATTGAGTTGGGACAGAGACCAGATAGCCAAAAATATTTACTATTTAACTGAATCCCGATCTAGTACATTTTGGTCAAAAAATGATGCACTTCTAATTCTTCTATTTTCATTTATTAGTTGGCATTCTTAAAGAAGAGCTTTCTGTTTTGACCTTTAAAATCACTATGAACTCATTTATTCTTAATGTTTAAAAATGTGTCATACATTGTTGTCATTACATTATTCTTTTAGATGCACAGTGTTGCCCTAAATTTGTTCAATGGGAACCCCTTCAGGATGGGCACTGTGTTCTTCTGTCATGCCCCCTTCAGGATGGGGCCTGGGTTATTTTGTTATGCTCCTATTATAAGGCCCTTTAATCTATGTATGTCCTTTCATGTTTTTTGTTTGTTTGTTTTTGTTTTTGTTTTGAGACAGGGTCTCACTCTGTCACCCAGGCTGGAGTGCAATGGCGCGATCTTGACTCACTGCAACCTCCACCTCCTGGGTTCAGGCGATTCTCCTGCCTCAGCCTCCCAAGTAGCTGGGACTACAGATGTATGCCAGCACACCCAGCTAATTTTTGTATTTTTTATAGAGACGCGGTTTCACCACATTGGCCAGGCTGGTCTCAAACTCCTGACCTCAAGTGATCCACCCGTCTCGGCCTCCCAAAGTGCTGGGATTACGAGCGTGAGCCGCAGCGCCCAGCCTCATATCTGTGTCCTTTCTTTCTGGGACTGGAAGAGGTTTCAGGTTCCCAGTGGAAATTCCCTGCCCCTCACCCTGAATCAGCCTTTGGCCAAAGAGCCTTGGAGAATGATACTTAATATTTAAAAACCAGGAACTGAGAACTGAGTGTGCTCATTGCTATGGGGATATCATTGCTCCTGGGCTCCTTGGGTGCAGAGACCCAGGGAAATAGATGTTTCTATGTATGCTTTCACACTGTCCCTCCCTCTCAAGCCCAACTCCACAGGATGCTTCCTCACCTTCCTCTTGCCATCTAGTATCACGCTTCTGTAGTGAGAATCGGCTGCCTACAGCAACAACATATTGACACATCCATTCTCTTCTATAAGACACAAAAAAAGGTTTCAGATTCATGCTGCCACCACCACTGCTACCAAAACAATGAAGTAAAGTTCAAGATTCCTTGAAATTCTCTTGTCCTTAGGACGTATCTCACTGTGGGTGTACAGACAATATGCAAAAGTTACTTAATTTTTCTCTGATGTTTGTATTACTGATTTGATACATAGGTTAAATTATTCATCTTTACTGAATTTTAAGATATGCGTATGTTATCCTCTTTGAGTTAAGTATTTTTCAAATATAGAAAACATTTACGTGGTCCAAAGTCAAAACTCCATTAATAGGTTTGCTCAGAGTTCTCAGCTCCCATCCTTACCCCACTACCCCGTTTTCACTCACCTCTTCAGTTCATTGCCCTTACTTTTGCTTTATCTTTTTTTGTTTCTTTTGCATCTACTTAGTGCTTTTAAGCCGCCCATTTAAAGGTCTAATGCTGCGTCTTACATGTATACCAGCAAAATGTCACCTTTTAAGTAGACTTTTGTGACCAAAACCTTATTATCAAAACGTGAAAGTTGAGACCGTCTAGGGAGTTTTCATCACGGTGGTTAGACAGTGTGTGGAATTGAAATGTGTTCAGCATTTGTACATGCAGGTCAGTTACTGAGAGAACTGATCCGAAACCATGACGACTGCCAATAAAATATACTTTACCAAATATCTGCTCAAAATGCCCATGTCTCCTTAATGTCAATACCTAACACATGGGTGCATCCAGTTTTAGTCTAAAATGTTTTAAGATTTATTAAGCTTAGTTTGTAGGAGTTTAGTGTTTTTGGAATTAGAAGGGTTTCTCTAGTGATGTGCTGAGAAGAGATAAACCTGGGACCTTTTGTGTTTTCTTGATACTCACATTCATGTTGTGTGCAACACAGGAATTGTCAGGAACCTGCAATGCAGTCTTTCTTGATTTAAAATCTTGCAAAATGTGGAATAAAAAGTAAAGCGCAAAGTTTAAGTGGTAAGCGTTATCATTCATGTGAACAATATGATGCTTTTTCTCATGCTTACTTGAAGACAGCAACTGGCCCTTGAGTTCAGTCTCTTAGTGCAGACAGCCTCCAAAGAAAGTGCATTGCAAGTCTGGATTGCCCCTCCTTTCTCTGTTATCTTTGCCTGTTGCTCCCTGGACCCCAGCCAGTCTCCCCAGGCCTGGAGGTGGGTCAGCTGGGTCTGTGGCCAAGAGGTGGGGGTCCACATCCACTGTGCTCCTCAGTGGCAGGTTCTGCAAACTGCAGCCATGGGTCAGACTCCACCTTCAGCCTGAGTGAGGCCATCCAGCTAAGAATGGCTTTGACATTTTAAATGGCCAGGGTAAAAACTCTAAAAGAGGATTATGTCATAACACATGAAAATGATGTAAAATGAAAGTTTCGACTGTCATACATTTTGATTTTGTCAGAGTTTCAGAGAGATTTATTTTCTCTTGATTTTGCCTTCTGCTCACTGAAGCTAAAGTATTTACTGTCTGGCCCTTCCAGAAAGAGTCTGCCGACGCGCACCCCCCACCACCGTGGTGGAATGAGAGCTTCCAAACAGATGCAGAAGACTGTGCATCCCAAGCAGTTGTAAAAGCCACTCACTTTCTTAGGTTTAATGACTGAAAAGAAAGGGCGCTTGTTCCCTCCCTTCCTTCCCGGGCAGGCCTCTTTGTGGAATGGAGTTGCGTTATACAGAAAGTTGTTCTCACTGTGCAGAATTCTGCGATGCCTTCACTTGATGGCTGTTTCTTTGGGGATGGGAGGGCTGGGGGTCACAATCTGATCTGACGTGAATGGTTCAGAGTCTGGACTTAGTAGCTCAGAGCAGTTCACTGATTTAGGATCTCTGGAGGAAAAGAGTACTTAGTCGCTGGCACCTTCTGCTCAGCTCCTGACAGCAGTGTAAAGGATGCTTTCATGACACCCAGCCTTCAGCCCAGGAGGGTGGTGGCAGATCAGACAGTTCTGGAAATGCAGGGTACAATGTGCAGAGGGGGTACACCACAACAGCAGTCACTCGGTGCCTGCCTGGAGCACTGCTCTCATTTCCAGAGTCCCTGTATTTCTGATCTTGGCTGCTTTAAAAAGGAGGTGTGGGCCTGGGATCCCAGAAATATTCCTCTGTGATTCTGCACCATGGCTTTACCTTAATTGGGGTGTAGGGGTGGGGAGAAAGAGGCAGACAGATAAAAGCAGGGAAATCTTTCTTGGAGTCATAGTTAAAAGGATAAAACAAGAGCTTTAATGTAGCCTCTGTTTCCAGCAGTCCATTTTATTCTTTGTCCACAAGCTGAATGAAAATAAACAGTCATTCAAAATGATATTTATGTAACCTACAAAATCTCAATCAACCAAAGAAAAGATGTAATGGGGCTTGATACAATATAGGGCTGTCTCCGGAGTTCCCTCCCTTAATTACAGGCCTTTGGTGTAAAGCTCCCGAAAGAAAACAACTTTTATTTTTATTAGACTCTTCAAAATCATCTCGGTAAAATATTGACCTTTTTTGTGTGTGTGGAAAAATGACTTCCACAGAATTCTCTTGTAAGAGTGTACATTTTGGTCGTTCTTATGGAATGTAGGAAAAAAATGTGATGTACCCTTTGTTACATTTTTAAGACCTTCCAAAGAAGATAATTCTGATTGTAACTCATTATAATCTGGGAAAGTAGATTGTTGTGGTTTCAAGGACTGCGTATGCTTTAAATAATCGCAGGCTGCTCTCAGACTTGGGAACTTTTGGTAGATTACAGCAGTGGTTCTCAACCAGGGCAGTTGTGTTCCTTGGGGGACATTTAGCAGTGTCTGGAGACATTTTGGGTTGTCACGTTTTGGGGAAATGGGTGGTGCTCCTGGCATCTAGTGGGTAGAGACCCAGGATGCTGCCAAACATCCTACACTGTGCAGGACAGCCCCTGCAACCAAGAATGATTTAGCCCCAGATGTTCATAGTGCCAGAGGTGGAGGAACTGCCTTGGGGGATGTGTAGGAGCCTTACTTTATGGGTTTTTAATGTAAAATGTATGTATAGACACATACACGCGTACACGTGTACATACACACGTAGATGACTCTGCTCAGCACACACATGAAGTATGCAGTGCACCTGTCCCCTGGGATCTGGTTATAAGATGGGTGTCCAGCCTGTGCCCAGGGGATCAGTTTCCTTTGTGCTGCTGCAGTACCTTGTCAGCATGGGGAGGGGGAGGTCAGTTATGAGGAGGCCCTTTTGGGGTAGAGTGGAGGAATGGTGCCGCTGGTCAAGGCCTCTCATGGGGTAGTGTTCTTTGTACAGTGCTAGGTGAGGCAGTGAGCACATTCCCATGCATTCTTCATGGTGGTGGTGACGCTGATGTTAAGATCAAGGGGCGTCTCTTGTTCTGCTGAAGGTTCCAAGTAGAGTAGGTTTTCTATTTTCAAAATGTAGTTCACAGTGTCCCAATTTTTAGTGCAGCATATTTCAACAAAATGTCCTTTTGCACATATAAATGGCTTCTGTTGCGAGGTCTGCCTCAGCTTCCCGGTGTGGAATCAGTGGTGGGTAAAGGCAGAGAGGCTCTCAGGCTGGTATATACTCCCTGTGAAGATGGGGGAAGAACTGTGTTGGCCCATGGCTGTTTGGGGAAACACTTGTGTTCCTAGGTATTTGTGGAGAAGATACGCGATGTTTTTCCATGTTGGGCTTCAGATACGAAGTTTAAGGAAGGAAAATGGAGTCCTGGTGCACACCTCTCATAAGCACACGCATGACAGCCACTCTGCTGGCTCCAGAGTCGTCCAGAGCATCGAGCATAGTTTCTCCCCGGGAGACTCTCCAATCTGGTCAGATAGGGAGGCTGCGAGTCTGGTGACCCCACTGCAGGGGCAGAGCTGGTGCAGGTGGTGCTGAGCTGACCAGGGAAAGAAGGGCCTGCAGGACGGGCTGCAAAGCCTTTAGGGGAGGGAGGAGGTGAGGAGTTTGGTTTCCTAAACGGGTGGGCCGAGAGAGGCCAGGTTCATCCCTGTGCAGTGAGCGGGCACTGGAAGGAGGGAGTCCCAGATGGGCTACCCTTTGGGGCTCTAAGTCTGGTGGTTATATTTCTCTTGCCTTCAAAATAACATTTCTAGTTTGGGTGTTTGGGGATGACGAGGTTGGGGTGTTTGGGGATTGAGGTGGCCACGTAGGCATTGGGGAAGACACTGGTGCTTCGTTTGGTCAAAGGGGAGTGGTGTGGAACTCAGATCCTAGCTCTGATCCTGTGTGGTCTTGGGCGATCATCCACCATCAGTCTATTTATTTGTGACTTGGGGGTAACAGTACATGTGAGCGTGAAATAAGATAAGAGTATAAATTGCATCAATGTTTGTGTGTCAAGGTTGCCTGAGGAGGAGTTGGCCGGGCTTGCACTGACGCCTGCTTCTTTGTATCACTTCAACCTAAACCACGACACTTCCAAGGCGGAGTCTAAAGCCTGTCCTCTCACAGTCTTCTACAGATGAGTAGGAGGCCGTAGACCTTGTGAATACAGAGTCCTAAAAGAAGGCGGAAATGTGTGAATCTGCCCAAAGTAAAAAAAGGGTGCTACTACTGGTCAAAAGAGTTGCAAGAATGCTGGCTTTTACCACTCCTGTTTCTGCTGCTGTCACCTGGTGCTTGTGTCTTGTTTCCTGGGCTCCAAATCATTTTCACATTTCTCAAAATGGTCCTTGGTAGCTGTGGTAGATGGAATAATGGCCCTCAAGGTGTTATCTCCATCTTAATCCTGGAACCTGTGAATAGGTAGTTCTACATAGCAAAATGGACTTTGTGGATGTGATTTAAGGATCTCAAGGCCAGGTGCAGGGGCTCACGCCTGTAATCCCAGCACTGGAGGAGGCTGAGGTGGAAGGGTTATTTGAGCCCAGGAGTTCAAGGCCAGCCTGGGCAACAGAGAGAGACCCTGTCTGTAGAAAAAATTTAAAAATTAGCTGGGCATGATGGCACGCGCCTGTAGTCCCAGCTACTCAGGATGCTGAGGTGGGAGGATTAGTTAAGTCCGGGAGGTTGAGGCTGTAGTGAGCCATGTTCGCGCCACTGCACTCTAGCCTGGGCAACAGAGCAAGACACTGTCTCAAAAAAACAAAGACACAAGGATATCGAGATGAGGTTGGGGAGGCTGTCTGGGTGGGCCCAGAGCAATCGCAGAGGTGCTTCTCAGTGGAATAGGGAAGCTGGGGGAACAGAATCCCAGAGGAGATAGGAGGATGGGCACAGAGGCCCCAGTGATGTGGGCCCAGGAGCTGAGGGATGCTGGTGGCCTCTAGAAGCTGGACAAGGCAAGGAATCGGATTCTCCCCTGAAGGCTTTAAAAAAGGACACAGCCCTGTGACCCATTTTAGACACTTCACATCCAGAACCTAAGAGAGTGTATCTATGTTGCTTATGGTAGCCGAGCTGGAGATTCTCTGTGACAGCAGCAACAGGAAACGCAGACAGTGGGTGAGCACCAGATGGTAGACTCGAGTTTAATACACTGGAGCAAGGAGGGTCAGCTAATCACTGGCAGAAGATCAGGGCCTGGGACTTTTGCTAACTGTTTCTATGGATTCCTCCTTCCTCTTGGAATGAGAAAGGACAACCTCGTGGTGAAATTTGTTAGCTGTTTATCATTTTCATTGATCTGATTCTACTAGTGTGATTTATGCTAAGCATAAATGACCAAAGTTGACTGTGGTTTGTTGAAGAACATTGGAAAATAAACCTATAAAATTCTGTTTTTATAATAATGGTTCAGTCCAAAATAAAGGAATATATACATAGAAATTAGCTAAAATTATAGAGGATGAGTTACATACATCTTCTTCTTAAAGGTGCTGGTACTAATACTGGAAGAAGCTGTACAACTGGGCAGGTTGTTTTTTGTTTTCTTGTTTTTGTTTTGAGACTAGGTGTCACTGTCACCTCAACCTCCCCAAGCTCAGGAGATCCTCCCACCTCAGCCTCCTGGGAGTAGCTGCTACTACAGGTGTGCACCTCCACACCCGGCTAATTTTTTGTGTTTTTTGTCGAGATGGAGTTTCACCATGTTGTCCATGGATGAAGAGCCCAGGTCTTCAACTCCTGGGCTCAAGCGATCCAGATGCCTTGGCCTCCCAAAGTGCTGGGATTACGGGCATGAACTACAGTGCCCGGTCTCAGTTTCTAAAAATATATTTTACCATCACTTTCCAAGCCTTTTGTCCTATGTGAGAACAGAAAATTGAATTTCTTAATCCACTTACATTGAATTTAAAATCCACTTAGGAAAGCGGGCTTCAGGTATTAGAATTATTAACTCCAAATAAGCAGATATTCTAGCATATTTTGTCTTCCAGATTGTGTTGTGATTGTAACAAGACACATTTTATGCATTTCAGTTTTCATCACAAACTGGCTGAAAATCGTGTTATGTACAAATATGACTTGATTCAATACAATTTATTGTTTGGGTATAATTTGAATTAGAAAGCCATTTGTGTACCTCTTACTAACTTACATTATGCTATTATGCTTTTGACATCAGAGGAAATACACTTACTTAAAATCCTCGCAGATCCCAGAGCAAATGAAGAGTTTTGTTCTTTCAAAATTGGAAGTAGTCTAGTTTTCTGATTGTATAGTAACAATGTAATATATATTGTCTTTATCATTTATACACACATACATAGATCATCTTTCCTTCAAAGATCTCAGATCACTTTTCTAAAAAACAGCTTTACTGAGGTATAATTTACATACCATAAAATTCCCCTATTGTAAATGTACAGGTTCAGTGAATTTTAGTAAATTTATAGAGTTGTACAGACGTCAACACAGCATAATTTTAGAACATTGTCATCACCCCAGGAAGCGTCCCTGTAACCACTAGCAGTCACGCCCTCCCCAGCCCCTGGCGGCCACTGATCCATTTTATGTCTCTGGATTTGCATATTCTGGACATTAGATATAAATCCAATCATATAACATGTGGTCTTTTATGTCTGGCCTCTTTCATTTAGTTTTCAAGGTTTATCCATGTTGTAGCATGGATTGATCCTTCACTTTTTATTTTATTTTGTGTTTTTTAGAAACAGGGTCTTGCTCTGTTGCCCAGGCTGGAATGTAGTGGTAGGATCATAGCTCGGTGCAGCCTCAAACTTCTGGGCTCAATCAGTCCTCCCACCTCAGCCTCCCAAATAGCTGGGACTGCAGGCAGACAACACCACGCCTGGCTAATTTGTTTTTAGTTTTGTAGAGTGTCTTGTTATGTTTCCTAGGCTGGTCTTGAACTCCTGGGCTCAAGTGATCCTCCTGCTTCAGGCTCCCAAGGTCTTGGGATTACAAGTTGAAACCACCACACCTGGCCTGTTTTTTATTGTTAGATAATATTCCCTTGTTATGAATATCCCACATTTTTAGATTGATTCATCAGTTGATGGACATTTGGTTGTTTCCATTTTTTTTTGCTGTTATAAATAAAACTGCTGTGAGCCCTCGTGTACAGGTGCTTACATGCACATATGCTTTTATTCTTCTGGGGTAGATTTCTAGGAGTGGAATTGCTGAGTCATATGGCAACACTATGTTGAACTTTTCGAGGACTGTTAGGCTGCTTTCTATAGCGGCTGCAGCATTTCACATTCGCACGCAAATGTATGAGGGTTCCAGTTTCTCTACATCCTCACCAACACTTGTTATTCTCTCTCAGAGAACTTTCTGAATCTCTCTTATAATGCCTAGAGGGTTCCTTGTTGAAGATGAAATTAGGGACTACCATGAACTACTTTAGGAAACCTGGAAGAAAGGAGTCAGGCCCCTCTTTCATATCTATGTGGTGTAACCGGCCTCTCAGAAAGATTGATTGGAGTAGATGGGAGAATACAGAAACGAATGGGTTGGGTGCAGTAGCTTACATTTGGAATCCCAGCACTTTGGGAGGCTGAGGTGGGAAGATCACTGATCCCAGGAGTTCGAGATCAGCCTGGGCAACATGGCAAAACCTCATCTCCACAAAAAAATACAAAAATTAGCTGGGCATGGTGGCACATACCTGTGCTCCAGCTACTTGAGAGGCTTAGGTGGGAGGATTATTTGAGCCTGGGAGTTAGAGGCTGCAGTGAGCTGTGATTGTGCCACTGTATTCCAGCCTAGTTGCCAGTGAGACTGTGTCTAAAAAACAAACAAACAAAAAAAGTACAAAGTGTTCATTGCTGTCAGATGTTCTGAATATAGTACAATGAGAATGCAGTGGTGGGGGAGAAGGTGGATTAGTTTCTGTGGCTGCTGTAACAAACTACCACAAACCTAGATGCTTAAAACTGCATGTGTTTACTATCTTAACAGTTCTGGGCTGGGTATGGTAGCTCATGCCTGTCATCTGAGCACTTCAGGAGGCTGAGGTGCAAGAACTGCTTCAGCTCAGGAGTTCAAGACCAGCCTGGGCAACATGGCAAGACCCTGTCTCTTAAAAAAAAAAAAAAAAAAAAAAAAAAAAAGCCAGGCATGGTGGTGCACACCTGTAGTCCTAGCTACTTGGAGGCTGAGGCAGGAGGATCACTTGAGTCCAAGAGGTCAAGACCGCAGTGAGCCATGTGGGTGCCCCAGGATACAGAGCAAAAACCTGTCTCTTTAAAAAGAACTGGAAAAAAAAAAAAAAAAAAAAAAAAGTATCTAAGGCATAAGTTTCCAAAATGGATCTACTCTGCTAAAATGAGGCATCGCCAGGGTGGTGCCTGAAGGCTCCACCTGAAGGCTCAAGGGTTAAGTGTCTGGGTTTTGTTTTTGTTGTTTGTTTTTTGCCTTTCTCAGTTTCCTAGAGGCTGCCCACATTCTTAGCTCATGGCTCCTTCCTTCCATCTTTAAAGCCAGCACTGCTTGTTCGAGTCTTTTTCACATTGCGTTTCCCCTTTTACATTGAAAGGACTCTTCTGATGAACCACTTCTGTTAAAAGCACTCTTAGGATCCAAGATAATTTGCTTTTTTTAAAGACAAACTGATTAGCAGCCTGAATTTCATCTGTAGCCTTCATTCCTCCCTGCCATGCAACTTAACTTGTTCGTGGTTTCTGGGAATCAGGATGTGGACACCTTGGATGGGGATGGACCTTAACTCTGGCTGCCACCGATGGCGCCTGGTCAAAGTATTCTATAGGATTTATTCTTGGAAAGGGCATTAGCCCCAAGACCCTACTTTGCTGGCTGTGTAGGAAGCACGCGGTCAGTGAGGCAGTAAGAGGAGCATGGACTTGTTTTCTGAAACAGCGACACAATCCGTTACATATTTTTGAATGACGAGATGAGATCAGACTTATGCTTTAGGAAGAGTCACAAGGTTTTGTGGATTTGCAGGGGAAACAGGCAGGCAGAGGGAGTTCTGTGTTACCGTCCAAAGGCCAGGGTGCCAAGGAGGGCAGTGGCAGTGCACTTAGAGAGATGCAA
The DNA here is from genome assembly GCF_001698545.2 of Rhinopithecus bieti. Lineage (NCBI taxonomy): Eukaryota > Metazoa > Chordata > Mammalia > Primates > Cercopithecidae > Rhinopithecus > Rhinopithecus bieti. The sequence goes on along the minus strand of NW_016824853.1, from coordinate 228,928 downwards.
TGGGGCTGCTTTGGGGCTGTGGCGACAGGACTGGGGTCTGATTGATGGAATACCAGGAGGGGGATGGGAGAGGGAAAGAGATGAGTCCAAGATGACAGTTGGAAAGTCTTGGACTTCGGAGTAAAGGGTAGCGATTGAGGAGTTAAAGGGTAGAATCAGGCTAGGGAGAGCAAATTTACTTTCGAAATAGTGACCTTTGGATGCTGGACAGGGAGATATGAAGCAAGCAGAGGAACTATGGGCGTGAAATAGAGCTTTAGCATTTTCTGCAAAGAAGCCACCACATTCGGTGACATGACAAGGGAGTGATGCCAGAGGGAAGAGAGGTACAAGGGCAGAACGCTGGGGAAATGCCTGTGTTTAATGGGCATGGAGAACCCGCTTAATAAATAATCAGAATGTATTGCTGGACTGAAACAAAAGTCCTCATTAGCTCATTAAATTTTTCCTGGAATTCTCAGTCAAATCTGTGAAACAATTTTAATGCTAGATGTTTTATAAGTATTTCTCCAGAAATCTGGAAATTTGTCCACAGACACACTAGGCATTGTTTATAAACTGAAGTCAGTTGACTCAAGTATTTTGCAAATGTCTATAGACCCTAGTGTGATTAATAGAAACACAAATTATTTTAAAGGTGTCACTCAATTTACAGTCATTCTGTATTTTTGCCATATGGTATTTTTTCCTGAAACATTACATAATAAGAGTGCAGCATGCTTGCTTTATGTAGGTGATCTGTGAAACTTTTGACACTTAAAATTGGTTTTTGGCCAGGCACAGTGGCTCACACCTGTAATCCCAGCACTTTGGGAGGCCGGGGAGGGCAGATCACCCAAGGTAAGGAGTTTGAGACTAGCCTGGCCAACATGGTGAAACCCCGCCTCTACTAAAAATACAAAATTAGCTGGACGTAGTGGCGCACACCTGTAATCCCAGCTACTTGGGAAGGTGAGGCAGGAGAATTGCTTGAACCTGGGAGGTGGAGGCTGCAGTGAGCCGAGATCTTGCTGTTGCACTCCAGCCTGGGCGACAAGAGCGAAACTCCATCTTAAAAAAAAAGAAAGGAAAAAAATATATATATACACGTATATACATATATGCATATACATATATATGTATATGAAAATTGGTTTTTGCTTTTTGTTGCAGTATCACTTGCAGTTACAAAGAGGTGAACATAGTGGTTACAGATTGGGTAGTAAGGCAGGACCTGGCCATATGATGGGTTACTAAGCACCTGTTAAAAATAGTACTGTGGAATGGTATATTTATTGGCATGTCCATGTGTTTACAATATATTACAGTGGTGTTACTGTAATCCCCAGGAGACCAGCAGCCCAGTTGGGACTCTGAGATCTCTAAGATGTGTCCTTGGAGTAAACCAAGCTGCAAGGAGGTCTGTACACTTCTGTGTTGTTTATGCACTCATAAATTTGATTTACATAGCTGGACTTTTGTGTCGTACAGTTATCTCATATTGAGGGTTATTTTAAGAAGTGTCCCAAGGAACTGTGTCGTGTGTTTACTGAGGATAGTGTTGTATGTAGTCCACAGTTTCCTCTTTCTGGGAGAAATTTTGCACATGTGTCAGAAGTCTGGGTGCTGTGTTTCTGATATTTGTATCTTCTTTACTGTTTAGATACTGTGAATCCAGCATCTAACTATAATTCCTTCTTTGAGGTCTAGGAAACTTAGAATTGGATTGACAATTCCCTTACATGTGATTTCAGGTTGTATCCAACTGCAAACTGGGTACCGCCTTCCCCTCTCAGCTTCATCTCCTTTGTCCTGTCATGATCTTCTCTTGGCCCCAGTTTACCCAGTGAATTACTTTATTTCTGCTATTTTGTATGTGTTTTGGAAGCCACCCCAGTTTTTTCTCTTCCTTTCCTGGGTGGGGAGTTAGAAGTGTTGCAGTGGATAATAGTGCTGTGGCTTTTGGAGGTTGTTGGTTTGCAGTAGCTTTTGAATTCTGGTGTGTTAGTGGCATCTTATTCTAATCTAACTGCTTCCTTTTGGAGTACATCAAGACGAAGTATATTTCTCAATTTATTATGATGAATACTCTTATCAAAAGCAGCTGGTGCTTAGGCCCTAGGTAGAGTTTTAAGATAAAGTTCTTTAATACCAATTTAGAAAAAGAAAGATTCTTAATGATTAATGGAGCTCCTGCATCACTGAATTTTGCTGGAATCAAAAAAATTATTGGGCTTAAAGTTACATTGAATGTAGTGGAAATTCTTTTTCTTATCTCCATTACTGTTGGGGAACAGTTTCCTCTAAACCCATTGAAAACTGGGCCTCATCGCCTTCAATATACTTCATAACATTTGTTGGAAAGCAGAAAATGAAAACGAAGTATTTGAATTAAAAGTTCCTAAATGTGTCCCAAGAAATGAGGATTACTGTGGAAAGAATGGTTAGTTATTTCTCGAATTATAAGAAGGAAATATCTGCAGCCTTTCTTGCATCGGTGCAGCAGCCCTGGTTGTTCTGTTAATCATGGCTGGTAATAATGCCCTCCGGTTTATAGTTTTGATGAGCCAGGAGCTAGGCTACGTGTTTTACATATAGTATCTCTGTTCCATCAGCTGCCTAACTTAGGTATCCTTCACCCCATTTTTATGAGACTCATGGATTCTTGTCTGGGACCATGCACCTAGTAACTGACAAGATTGCAAACTAGTTCTGTCACCTGTGGAGTTCCACGACAAAGGCAGTTCTAGGCAATGTTTATGTAGTGTTCCTTGCATGCCAGGGGAGTTCTGTGCTCTTTCCATGTGTGAATGATAGCATCCACCTGCTAACTTTGTTGGGAGGGTTCAGTTATCCTCTCTGTACAGGTGAGAACAGGAGGTACTGAGGACATCTGGCCCAAGGATACTACTGCTGGCACGGGGTGGACGATGATTCGCCCTCAGTCCTTTTGGCCCAGCATCTGTGCTGTTTGTTGCCAGGCCAGCTGCGTCCCAGATAGAGTGACAGGATCTGTTCGCGTCACAACCAGAAAAGGCTCTGAGGCCAAGCTCCCTGCGTTGCTTCTCACTTTCACTCTGGAATCAGAGGTGTGTGCCTGGAAGACTTAACCGCTGCATGGACAGCTGGTAAGGTGTCACAGAGGGTGAGGTGGGCCATTGTAGCAGAGAGTTGTTAAGAGTTGGTTATGTGGGTTTTCTCGCAGGGTACAAGGCTGGGGAATGGGAAACCAGTTAGGAGACCTTGTTAATAGCGTGGACCAAAGATGGGGAGTAGGTCCAGACAGATTCCGCAGTGTTCATGAAGCAGGTGTAGATAGATTGCAGAGCTGTTCATGAAGCTGATTTGCCGGGGCTTTTTAGGGATGGAAAACCCCTTTTCTGTGTTCATTCTACCTCCTGTTGTTGACAGATGACACCTACACAATCAGGTCCTCCCAACTCCTTCCACCACCCAAAGTGAAATACGCAAGTCCCAGAGAACTGTCATTCTTACCAAGGTGGCTGATGTAGGATGTCAGAAACATCTCCCACCCCAAGTTGTGACAACCTGAAACATCCCCAGACGTTGCCAACTGCCTCTTGGAGGGGGCACAGTCACCCGCAATTGGGAACACAGGCCTAAAAGCTTGGAGCCAGGGCTGACTGTCTGTGTAGGCTAGAACAGAATTCCCGACGACCCATCCCCGTGACATTTGACACTCCAACCAGCCCCCCCACCCCCAAC
>NW_016824853.1:217785-221324 GCF_001698545.2 Rhinopithecus bieti | reverse complement strand
CACCTTTTAAAAATTTCCATTTTTGGAAAAGGCTGGGGCTTAGAAGTCATTATGAAGGCACCCATTTCCAGAAGGGTAAGAATCAGAAAGTTGGCTAATTCGGGTCTCTGCCTTGTAGGAGTTCCGCAGTGTCTTTCAGTAGAGTGAAGCACCAGTATTTGTATGAGTGTTGAGGTTGTTTGGTGGTTGTTTGGGTAATGCAGGAGGAGAGAATTGGGAAACTGTTAACCACCACCCAAACAGGCTGTGGAGAAGAATGCCAGGAGACTTGACTATGATGGAGACAGGAGCACTGAGGTTGGAAAAGCGATATCTGGGTTCTCTGTAAGTTCTGATTTCTTCTGCTAGGATGAGTATAGAAACATGTTCTCTGGGGTGAAAGTGAAGCCTTGTGAAATTCATACGGGTGAAGCTGCTGAACTTTATGGCCTGAATATGGAGGTGGCGGTTGAAGCAAGTTTGGTTTGTAAATAGAAATACACATGTTCATATGTATGTGTGCACGTATGTGTTTGTGCATGTGTATGCTTTAGGACCCAGTCCTTGAATTAGCTGATTATTTCCTTCCCTCTCTATAGACATTGGTGACCTAGGTTTTGAGATACTTATGTAAGTGAATGGTTGAATTTGTTTGAGCATATTTAATTGCTTTCCTGAAGGGATTTGCTGGCTGTTTTGTTAAATGAAATTGAAGACAGTACTGTTGACCTTTCCAGGTGAGGAGGGAGTCAGATGTGTTTTGCACATGATGGAAACTGAAACGTGAGTACCAGGACCATATGGTGTTCCGAAACTTTTATCATAACTACAGTGAATAAATAAAGTGCTTGACAATTAGATTTAAAATTAAGCTTCATCCTCATTGCAAAATGTGGAGACAGTGCTTTGGGACAAGAGGAATAGATTAATTAGGATTCTTTTCTACCTCATGATGCACTATGTGAACAAAAAGCTGATTGGTATTACGTGAGGATTATCTTCATAAAGTTCAGAGTTGTATCTATGGGGAGAGATTTGAATTGCTGTTAATTGACAATTTGCTGAATTGGAAAGATCATATTACCTTAATACTTTAATGTATCATCTTTAAATGTGATTCTTTTTCTTTCTCTCTCTAAAGATTAGTTTCATGCCACTAAATAAAATTTAATCTTTCACTGTAATTTAAATAATAATAAGTGCTTATAAGCATATTATCCAGCTGATAGCTTGTTAAAATTTCCTCTGGGCTTGTTTTTTGTTTAGAAGTACTGATTTTGCCAGTTGTACAAGCATGAAATATTGTTTATCAAGCCTCATAAAACATTAAAGAGGAAATCAAGTTTGTGTGACTTTAGTGTCTCTTTTTCTCCTTATTTCAGTGGTTCGTACTCTTACCCTGAACTTGTAAAATCTACAAGCTTAATAAGATTCCATATTTTATAGGAACTAATGAATATTCGATGCCTTACCTGAAGAGTAAACTAAGAAAATGTGTTTCTCCATGAATCTTTACATAGAAAATGAACGATTTTCCCTGAATATTTCTCAATATATACAGCATTAGTATGTCTGTTTTTCTTCAAAGTAGAAAAAAAATTAGTGATTGCCTTTGGGTTTTGATCTTGCTCTATATTTAAGTATACACCTATTACATGCCCACTGTATTCTAGGCACTAAGCTCGAATGAAAAGTGGTTTCCAGTCTCATTCGAATGGAATAGGAGGCTCGTGCTTTGGAGTGGGTATACAGAACTTTTGCAGTTTGGTTTTATTCTACTTTCTGTCTATGTCCTTGGCACTAGAATGCCTGGACAACAGTTTGTTGTATCTGTGGTATTTATGGAATGAGTGAAACATGCAAAGAGAAGGCCCTGGCTGCCGTTCTGGCTTCTGTTCTACCCAGAGTATCCAGTATACAGAAGCAGCGTTTCTTACCGCAACGTGCGAAAAGACGTGGAATAGTTGGCTTGCCATATAAGGAAGTTGCCTTCAGTGGCCTTGTTCATTTTCGGTGTTTTTTAATACTTGCTTCTCTTATAATACATGTTACTGTTTCGTGAGGAGGCCTCAGTAGCTCCCTTAAGGGGAAAAAAGGAGGAGTACTTGAAGGAGCACTGTTTATACTTCAAGGGCAATAAAACCCATGTTTATGCACAAAGGGACCTTTCTACTTGTATGATAACCATTCTACAAGGCCCTTGAGTTCCTGTGAGGAAGGAAACGCCATAAGGAATGAAATCACAGAACCTTATTATGAAAATAGTAATGGTGGGATTTGGAAATTATACTCAGTTCTTTTCTTCTGAAAACAAATTGAGTATCACCAGAGAGTTGGTGCTAAGGCCCTGATTTTCGTATTTTAAAAAATTTTTGGCATAGTCTTTGGATTTATGCTGTCCTAATATTGTAGCCGCCAGCTATGAGTATTTAAGCTTAACTAAAATTAAGTAAAATGTAAAATTCAGTTTGTCTCTCGCACTAGCCACATTTTGAGTGCTCAGTAGCCACATGTGGCCAGTGGATACCTTATTAGACAAGGAAGATAGAGTGCAGAGAGTTTTATTGGACGGAAGAACAATGGTTATTCAGATATTTGCCTAGTGGGAATTCCAGGGAAGAAAGGCAAAACTGAAATCTGAAGAAGAAGAATTTTATACCAAGGGACTAGAGAGCAGTGCAAAAAAATTAACCACATCAAAACAATTTACTACATCAAAGCTCATTCTCATGACGTATTAGAACCTTAGGATAAAGGAAGTATCTACGCACTTTCCCGGATTAAAAAAAAAGTCACATGAAGGATCTTGGAATCAGAATGACATTGGATTTCTTAACAGCAACACATGAAGTTAGAAAACAGACTGAACATAGACTATTTTGAAAATAATTTTCCCTCAGAATTTTGAAGGTGTTCCTCCACTAATTATTAATTAAAGGTAGAATAACGATGTTTGGGCCGGGCGTGGTGGCTCACGCCTGTAATCCCAGCACTTTGGGAGTCCCAGGCAGGCGGATCACTTGAGGTCAGGAGTTCAAGACCAGCCTGGCCAACACGGTGAAACCTCGTTTCTACTAAAAATACTTTCACATGTCACTTCTAGGAAACTTGTGGAGAATATGTCCCACCAAAGTGAGGGAGTAAACCAAGAACGGGGGAGGTTTGGGATCTTGGAAACAGAAAGAAGCAGAAGGAATTCTCAAACAAAGGTGTTTTCAGGGCAGTGACTCTTGTAGTACAGACTAGAGCAGGAGACAAGAAATTTTAGGAGGAGGCCAGGCACGGTGGCTCACTCCTGTAATCCCAGCACTTTGGGAGTCCCAGGCAGGTGGATCACAAGATCAAGAGATTGAGACCATCCTGGCCAACATGGTAAAACCTCGTCTCTACTAAAAATACAAAAATTAGCTGGGCGTGGTGACACGTGCCTGTAGTCCCAGCTACTTGGGAGGCTGAGGTAGGAGAGTCGCTGGAACCCAGGAGGCAGAGCTTGCAGTGAGCCAAGATCACACCACTGCACTCCAGCCTGGCAACAGAGCAAGACTCCATCTCAAAAAAAA
>NW_016824853.1:169214-217606 GCF_001698545.2 Rhinopithecus bieti | reverse complement strand
AAAAAAAAAAAAAAGAAAAGAAAAAAGAAAAATTTTAGGAGAGAGTTTGGTGTTAGTGTATTGGTTGAAGGTGGGAGGGAAGGGGGTGGGTGTTGGGGGAGGAAGGGCATGGAACTGACAAATTATCCAAGAGTTTTGATCCTGTAAAAAATGTGATAGATTGTTGGAGAGTGTTGGAAGGATTATCAAAGAGTACAAAGAAAACCGAAATGAAAACAGAGGCAAATAATTCTAGGAGAACACAAACAGTGTACTAAAAAAAAATCATAATCATACTATACTGGCCACTCAGCAGTGTCCATTCCATTGTCACAGTAATATATGTGAAATATAGATTTAGCCGAAAAAAAAGTTATGTGAGCTATTGAAAACGTGGAAGGGTCAGTACAAGATTGGTGGTGTGTGAAAATCTTACCTATGTGTGTGAAAATCAGTAAGTGATATCTAAACTTGATTTATTGATTAGAGTATCATAAACAGACTATTTAGAAACATGGAAGTCTGGCCAGGCTTGGTGGCTTATGCCTGTAATTACAACACTTTGGGAGGCCGAAGTGGGAACATCACTAGAGCCCTGGAGTTTGAGACCAGCCTGGGCAGCATAGCGTGACCCTGTCTCTGCAAAAAATTTAAAACAGTAGCCAGGCATGGTGGTGTGCACCTGTGGTCCCAGCCACTGGAGAGGCTGAGACAGGAGGATCACTTGAGCCCTGGAGGTTAAGGCTGCAGTGAGTCGTGATGGTACCACTGCACTCCAGCCTAGGTGACAGACCCTGTCCCCAAAACAAACAAACAGAAAAACAAACTTGGAAGTCAGTATGCAGGGAACAGCACCAATAACAGAAACAGCTCCGAGAAGGTGGTTGCTTTGGGAAGTAGATTTGGGGACAGATGGTGCTAAAAGGCATGTAATTAATAAAAGGAGCCTTTTGCCTCACCTATATTTTTTAAAAAATTTTGTACATGTATGATTTTGTAAAGACTAAAAGTGGTTTGGAAAATGAAAGTATAGGATACACTATCTGTAGAATTACAGACATTTTGGCATAGTTACAAGCAGGGTTTCACAACCTTGGCATTGATTGACATTTGTGTCAAATAATTCTCTTTGTTAAGAGGACCTGTCCTGTGTGTTGTGGGATGTTCCGCAGCATCTCTGGCCTCCACCCACTGGATGCCAGTGACATTCCTTCCCCAGTCCTGACAAATAAAAATATCTCTAGACATTGCCCAGCGTTTCCTGGGGATCAAAATTAACTGTGAGAACCACTGGTTTTGAAGGATTTTTAAATATGTCATTGAATAAACCTCAGTATATAAACCTGCTGTTTGATATTGGTAATACAGGAAACAACAGCTTCCTTACGCAGACCTTGAACCTTGGAGCAAATGAAGCAGTTTGGAATCCTCTGGCACTGGAGCACCCGCGATGCTCATGCCGGTGCATGTATTAGTCAGAGTCTGGCTCTTGGCCCGGTTAATTCAGAGCTCACTAAAAACAGAAAAGGGATCAGGAGGAAACTGCAGCTTTTCTGTCACGCTTAGTGGCTTCTGAAAACATATTTTAGATTTTTCATGTTGCTTTCATGATGGTACAACTTGAATTTCTCTGGAGTTGAAATGTTAATCATTATGGCAAAAATATTGCACCCTTTGGATGCATTCCAGTGCTCAGTTGGCTGCAGGACAGATCCTCTATCTCCTTCCCTCCACAATTCTTTTGCAAGTTCTTAGTTAAGTTATTGTCAAGTGTTTTTTCCCTGGAATTGACACAGGAAGTCAACAGGAAAATGGTATCCCAGATTTTTTGATGTGGATGAAACCTCATAGTTTAAAACCCTCATTTCACAGCTGAGGAAACTCTGGTCCAGAGAGGGTTTTTTACAATTAATTGGGAGCACAATGGGGCCTGAAACTCTGTTCTTCTGTTTTACTCTTTCTTTTTAAAATACAGCATGTGTGCCCAGTAGTGCTGGAGGAGGATGATAGAATGGGCTGGGGAAGGGCTAGGGCATCTGGCGGGTCATGGGAGTTTGTCAGGATTTTCACACTGTTAGAAGTTCTCAGCATCCTCTGTCAGGGGTATGTGCCCTTAGTAAGCTTAGAGAAAATGGCACAGAGAGGCAGAGAGTGTAGTTTCCATGATCTTTCCAGGAGGTGCTCCTGTATCTCAGTTCCTGATGGCCCAGAACTGGGTGGGGAGTGTAGGCTGGTGCATCGGCGTGTCTGACAGGGAAGACCCTGGCCTGCTTGTCTTGCGGCTCTTGCTGCCAGGGCACTCACAGAGCCAGCGTGCACCGCCACTGCAGCTGTTCTTGAAAAAGTGGCCGAAGAGTGCAATTGGCCCATTCTGGAAGGGTGTGGAGCTGCTGCTCTGTGGGTCCCTGCATGACTGCCCTGTTCCTTCCCCTGGGATCGATCTTGCTCACCCCACATGGTTCAGCAGATGAGGGTTAAGTCTGCCCCAGCTTGGGGGACGCTGGTGTCCCACTCAAACCGTTTGTCCAGTATTTTGGTGCTGCGCCGGGAGAGTGCCATCTGCAGTCTGCAGGGCTGTCTTGCCCAGGTGGCCCCTTCTTCCCTCGGCTGGATGGGGCATGCTGTTCTGACCACCACGTCTCCTTCCAGGCCACATCCTCTTTCCTGAGCACTGTGAGAGCATCACCCCACAGTTTTAGAAACCTCAGCGCCCCTCTCTTGCCCCCATCCATTGCCTTTGGCACCACTTAAACTACAGTCTCATTCTGTTCCTCCTCGCCTGAGTTCTCCAGCCAACTCAAGTACTGCCTCCTCCATGAAGCCCCTGTAGGTTTCCTCCACTGGAACAAGGACGCACAGAGATGAAAGGTAGAGAAGTCCAGCCCTGGGACTTCCAGGCAGTCAGTTCAATCCTTTGAGCCTCTGTCTCCTCCTCTGCACAGTGGGGCAGTTCAGCGCTCCCCCTTAGTGCCTTGGCACAGTGTGCTGATTGGCCTGGGCACTGTTGCAGATGCCCAGTCAGTGCAAGTTCTCTGTCTCCCTCCTGGTTCTTGTCCTACTCCCTGCTCCCTGTTAACAGCCTGGAAGTGGTTGGATGGTTTCCCCTGGGAGTCTTGAGAACCCCAAAGAGGCCATGCATTCTCTTGTCCTCTTTTTGTGGCATGTTGTGTGTTGTGTGTGTGTATCTGTGCAACGTGCTGTGGCATTATGTGTGTCTGTGTTTGTGGCGTGTTGTGGTGTTGCATGTGTCTGTGTGTACTGTGTGTGTTGTGTGGGTCTGTGCCCGTGCTGTGTGTGTTGTATCTGTGTGACGTGCTGTGTATGTTGTATGTGTCTCTGGTGGGCTGTGTATGTTGTGTGTGTCTCTGGTGGGCTGTGTATGTTGTGTGTGTCTCTGGTGGGCTGTGTATGTTGTGTGTGTGCACATGCTGTGCAGCGTGCTGTGTATGTGTATGTTGTATATGTCTCTGACGGGCTGTGTATGTTGTGTGTGTCTATCTGTGGTGTGCTGTGTATGTTGTGTGTGACTGTGTGTTTTGTGTGTCTGTGTGGCTATATGTGGCGTGCTGTGCATGTCGTGTCTATCTGTGCACCATGGTTTGTGTGTTGTGTCTGTCCGCGTGGTGCACTGTGTATGCTGTGTCTGTGCAGTGTGTCTGTGTGGTGTGCTGTGTGTGTGTGTCTGTATGTGCAGCGTGCTGTGTGTATGTGTGGTGTGTGCTCTGTGTATGTTGTGTCTATCTGTGCAGTGTGTGTGTGTGAGATGTACTGTGTGTCTGTGCAGGGTGCTATGTGTATGTCTGTGTATGTTGTGTCTGTGCAGTGTGCTGTGTGTGGCGTGCCGTGTGTGTTGTGTCTATCTGTAGTGTGCTCTGTGTGTGTGAGGTGTGCTGTATGTGTGTGTCTATCTGTGCTGTGTGTATGTGTGGTGTGCTCTGTGTGGCGTGCTGTGTGTTGTGTCTATCTGCAGTGTGCTCTGTGTGTGTGTGGTGTGCTGTTTGTGTTGTGTCTATCTGTGCAGTATACTGTGTGTGTGTGTGGTGTCTGTGCAGTGTGCTGTGTGTGTGTGGTGTGCTGTGTGTGTGTGCAGTATCTGTACAGTGTGCTGTGTTGTGTCTGTGCAGTGTGCTGTGTGTGTGTGGTGTGCTGTGTGTGTGTGTGCAGTATCTGTACAGTGTGCTGTGTTGTGTCTGTGCAGTGTGCTGTGTGTGTTTGTGGTGTGCTGTGTGTGATGTACTGTGTGTGTGTTGCATGTCCTGAGCTCGTGCCTTCTGTTTTCCCATTTGACTGTGATTATCCTTTTTGAGGCCTGAGTAACAGGAACAGGGCTGGGCCTGCTGACTCAGGCCTGTAGTCCCAGCACTTGGGGATCATTTGAGCCCAGGAGTTGGAGGCCGCAGTGAGTTGTGATCGAGCCACTGCACTCCAGCCCAGGTGACAGAGTGAGACCCTGTCTCAAGAAACAAGACCAAACAAAACAGGAATGGGTGGCCAGTTCTGCCACTTCCTTTTTATTTGTGAAATCTGAGCACACACATAATCCAGGTAGTTGTCACCAAAAGGGGCCATAACTCAAGAGAAGTGGTGTCCTGGAGCCTAAAGACTTTCCCATTAGGATAAATTAGAACTGGAAATTGTCATAAAGACAATGCAGGGTTTGTGGATTTCAGCTGGATGAGTAAAGACCAGCCTGGGCGTGAAAGATTTTCATAGTCAGCTGCTAAAGGTGGTGCCTCAGGAAGGCTATTTGGCAGGCGTGGGGTGGGATGGGGCTGGAGGTGCTGCTAATCTATCTTATTAAAACCCGGGAAGCTACACAGGCGCCTTCCAAACCACAGCTCGTTGATTTAAAGATGTGAATTCCACGTGTGTAAGCCAACAGAACAATTACATTTTGTGGTCTCTGGCTGATGAAAAGTGCCTGATGAAGTGCTGTTTGATAAAACGATTCCTCTTCATTTTCCTCCCTTCCAATCTGTGGTTCACATTTATTCAACGTTCTTTTCTTTCAAACAGCAGTTGTGCGTAGTAGCCAACACACATGCATGGAGTGCTGCGAAATCTCTGTGCGTTATGTGGAAACCTGCCTTCTCCAGAAAAGCTGGCTATCCACTTCCTGTGCTCTCAAGCCCAAGAGACAGGAATGGGACGTAGGGAGCATATACCCTCTCCTCAATGAACAGGTTGAAAATCCAGTGGATTTCTTTATGATGGAATTTGAATCACTTGGATATTCATTAGAATATTTGGGCAGGATTAAGCCCTTAAAACTAGCTCTAGATTATGTATGGTTGTAAAATGGCCTCAAAGGGCCCTGAAACTAATGAAAGAATTCTTCCATTTCTGACATGGTTCACTCCCTCTGGCTCTTATCCCAAATCAAAGAATGTTGGTCTTTTTAGTGTTTCCTTTATAAACAAGGATGGTTCCCAAAATTTTCTTTTTTTTTTGAGATGGAGTTTTGCTCTGTCACCCAGGCTGGAGTGCAGTGGTGCCATCTCGGCTCACTGTAAGCTCCGCCTCCCGGGTTCACACCATTCTCCTGCCTCAGCCTCCCAAGTAGCTGGGACTACAGGCGTCCGCCACCACACCCGGCTAATTTTTTGTAGTTTTAGTAGAGATGGGGTTTCACCGTGTTAGCCAGCATGGTCTTGATCTCCTGACTTCGTGATCTGCCTGCCTCGGCCTCCCAAAGTGCTGGGATTACAGGCGTGAGCCACCGTGCCCGGCCCAAAGTGACTCTTCTACTCCATTATAATTATGAATTTGGAAAACAGTAAGGATATTATATTAGTCTGCTCAGGCTACTGTAACCAGAGACCATAGGCTGTGTGGCTTAAACAATAGAAATTTCTTTTCTGACAATTTTGGAGGCTGAAAGTCCAAGATCAAGGTGCCGGGAAACTCATTTTCTGGGGAGGCCTCTCTTCCTGGCTTGCAGATGGCCGCCTTCTTGCTGTGTCCTTACACGGCCTTTCCTTGGAGCTTGTGTGTATGGGTGGGGTGGGGGGTAAGCGCAGAGAGCTTGCGCACTTTGACAATATGACCATCTATCATAGGCATCAATTTAACTTCATTTCATTTACAGGGTATTCACAAGGAAAATCATCTGCATAATTTGAGCTTTTTCATAGTGAGTAATTCTGACTCTAATTATTTTTAGTTATTACGGAATTCTCCGGATATCCCACCTTAAGATAGCCATATGCACAATTAGTCATTTCTTAAGGGAGCCCCCAGTGTGAAAAGAATTTCCCAAGAAAAGACTACCTGAAAGATCTTGGCCTTTACATAAGTCAAGTGTACACAGAATTATTTTTATTGTGGTAAAATATACATAACGTAAAACTTACCATCTTACACAGTTTAACTGTACAGTTCAGTGGCATTAAGTACACTCACGTTACTGTGCAGCCATCATCACCATCCTTCTCTAGAACTTTCCCAGCTTCCCAAGCTGAAACTCTGTCCTCATTAAACATGAGCCTTCCATTCCTTCTCTCCCCACCAACCACCTGGCACCCACCGTTCTACTTTCTGTCTCTCTGAACTTGATGACTCTGGATACCTCCCATAAGTGGAATCCTATAGAATTTGTCCCTTTTGTAACTGGCTTATTTCACTTAGTAGAATGTCCTCAAGATTCATCTGTATTGTAGCATGCGACAGAATTTCCTTCCTTTTTAAAGCTGAGTAATATTCCCTTGTGTGTATAGACTACATTTTGTTTATCCATTCATGCCTCAATGGACAGTTGGGTTGTTGACAAGGAATTATTTTAAAGTTGAATCCAGGGTGACTGGCTTGTGACTACTATTTAGATGCGGACAGTGATTCCAGGTGGTGCGTGGTGAAATCATGTCACACTCCCATGGAAAACTGCAGCTTTCCTCATGTGCCCTTTTGATCACTTCTCTGCTGCTTTAGGAACTACTTTTCTTCTGAGGTGACCTCTTTCTGTTCCCTTCAGTTTTTTAAAAAAAGAATAGTAGAAGTATTAAAAGCAGCAGCAGAAGTCCAAATGGTACCCTGTGCCAGCCCACATCCACCTGTGATCTCTGGCAGTGGGGTCTCCTCTGCCAGCTTCTCCCAAGCTTCCTGCCAGAACCCTGTAGCTGGCCTTCACCGTGTCCCTGAATTTGCTTTCCTTTTTCCACCCTCTACAACCTTCCTTTCCTGCAGAAGTATAAACTTTCACTCCGTGTGTATAAACTTTGGGGACACTTCGCAATCAGCATGATGAAGTTTTATTTTTATGTGAAAACTCTTGATGATTCTGAAATTGTGGTGTCTGTAACTTAAACATCATCTACAAAATCACTGCTCTATCTTTGGATGTGAGTTAGTTCTAGCATGTTATCACAGTACCGAATTCCAAAGAAACTGCTGTTTACTTACCAAGGGTAGCTTTCAACTCAGATGAGTTTATGACTTTATTTACATGGAATAGTCAAAATGGACTTCTGACATTTGCTGCAAAGTAGGACAACATAATTGATATTCATGGAACTACTCATTTATTCAGCAGATAACGAAGGCCTTCCGATTGCAGGTGTTGTGGAGAGAGCAGGATATTCATTTGCTAGGGTTGCCATAACAAAGTTTGATTGGATTTTTGGTTGGGGATGGAAACTGTGTAGGAGGCAAGCATGGAGCTTGATGTGAGCTCCTTGAAATAATGAAAAACCAGTTACAAAATCTGTATTACCCGTAGCAGTACACATTCTCCCAAGGCATTCTGTTGGCATTTTAAAGTCCTTTAAAACACACAGCTGCTTTCTGTTACTTCAAACTAAATAAGGTATTATCTTCACCTTTCCTTTTGTTAACCTAAAGGAAAACCTTCATTTGTAAAGCAAATCACCACCGCAGGAGGATTTTCTTGTTTATGCACTAGGGTGCATTTAATCTTTATTTTACACTGCTGATTAACTTTAAGTATGATTCAAATTTTAACTTATAGTTTCTTTTAAATTAATTACATTATTGGGTGCTTTCGTGATTTTTGCTAAAAACCTTCCTGTTGGATGCACTACAATTGACAGTGATGGACTGACTTTCAATATTTTTTTGCTATGTGACCACAGTGTTTGGTTTATAAAATTTTCTCTAAAACACCAACTTTTGCTGCAAATACCACCTTTTCACTTGGGTTCTTTTAACAGTGTTTATTTACTCTGGGATATTGTCTCTTTGCACCCTGTAGCTATTTGTCTTTGTCAGCAAATGTAGGTAAAATATTAATCTTGTATGAAATTCAGATAAGCAGGGAACAGATGGATTTATGGTGCTTGAAACCTCTGAACTCTGCAGCTGTGGCGAGTTGTTGAACTGTGAATAAAGAAATTTTGGACGGTGGCTAGCAGGGGCTGGCATGACCTTATTTGCTTCACAGTACCTCACCGTGCTAGGGATGCGTTTCTTGCCCTGTGCCGCCTCTGGTTTGGTCCTAGTGCTGTGGGGTCGCAGAGTGGAGCTGGGCTCCCTTTGAGGAAGGCACCAGTGCTGAGAGCCCTCCTCACGGGTGAGAGTCCAGTGGGATGTGTCTGAGCAGCCCATGCTGGGCATGGGCCGGGGCACGTTGTGTCCCAAGCATGCTTTAGGGGTCCCAGTGGCAAAAGCACATTTGTGGTTGCTTAATCTCTGGAGGTGGAAGATAGCCCCAGCTCCTGGGTCAGTCAGCTGGGGGAACAGGGTAGGCCAGGAGAGACAGCACTCCACCCTGCTGGGCATCTTATTAAATGCCGCCCAGTACCTTCAATGCCAGCATCACTACTTCATGGGAAAGGATACAGCACTTACAGCAGGTAGTGGGGTAGAGTGGCCGTTTGGGGATTTCAAAATGGAGGCTTAAGCGATGCACTTTGGACTCGCTGGAAAGTGCCTGGACCTCTGGTGAGTTCAGCCTGGGAGGTCAGAGCACCACAGAATTTGCTTGCTGTGGCTGGGTGCAGTGGCTCACGCCTGTAGTCCCAGCAGGAGCTCAGGAGTCCAAACTCAGGAGTCCAAGACCAGCCTGGGCAACATCCTGTCTCCACCAAAACAAAACCAAACTGGCTTGGTGTGGTGGTGCGTGCCTATAGTCCCGGCTACTCAGGAGGCTGAGGGGGGAGGATTGCTTAAGCCTAAGAGGTCGAGGCTACAATGAGCCATGATCATACTACTGCACCTCAGCCTGGGTGACAAAGTGAGATCCTGTCTCAAATGAAAAAAAAAGTGCTTATTGCCTGGCCACAGGAAGGTCTGTGTGTTGGTTTGTTTGCCTTCCCAAACCTTTGTTGGAGAGACTTTTTATGCCTCCATAAGCCCCAGATTCACTAACAAGAAGGAAGTATTCTATTCTGTGTAGGATGTGCAGAAAACAGCCTTGAAAATGTTACCAGTCACTGACCTTCTGAAACAAGCTTCTGTGGATATTGGGAAAGCACTCAGACACCATTCCCCTCACTTCTGTTTCTGCTCCTCCCCAGGGTGGAACTGGCCTGTGCTTGATGGTGCCAGTTGTCGTAAAGAAGTCATTGAGCATCCCTGCATTTCCACTGTGTACCCAGCACCATGGAGTGATAGCTGCTTTAGCCAAAGGAGGTTTTCAGCTTTATTGAGATGTAATTTACATACCTTCGGACTCCCCCCGAGAGTGGTTTTTTATTGTGTATTCCCACAGTTGTGCAATCATCACTACTGAGTTTAGAACATGTTCAATACCCCATGCCCACTGTATTAGTCTGTTTTCACGCTCTCATAAGGAACTACCTGAGACTGGATAATTGATAAAGAAAAGAGGTTGAATTGACTCTCAGTTCTGCATGGCCAGGGAGGCCTCAGGAAACTTGCAGTCATGGTAGAAGGCAAAGGGGAAGCAAGACATATCCTACCACAGCAAGGCAGGAGAGAGAGTGAGGGGGGAAGCACCACACTTCTAAACAATTAGATCTCGTGAGAACGAACTCGCCATCACAAGAACAGCATGGGAGAAACCCGCCCCCGTGATCCGATCACCTCCTCCAGGTCTCTCCCCTGACATGTGGGGATTACAGTTCGACCTGAGATTTGGGTGGGGATTCAGAGCCAAACCATATCACCCATCAGCAGTCGCTTCCCATTCTTCCCTCCCTGCCCCAACCGGTGCAACCAGCCATTTACTTTCTGCCCCATGCATTTCCCTATTCTGACATTTCAGGTACATAGATCTCACAACATAGGGACTTTTGTGTCCTCATTTCACTGAGCATTGTGTTTTCAGGGTTCACTCATGTTGTTCCCCGTGTCGGTGCTTCATTCCTTTTCATAGCCAGATTATACTATCCGTTCATCAGTTGGTGGGCATTTGGGCAGCCTCCACTGTTTGGCGATTGTGAATAGTGTTGCTGTGAACATTCAGGCACACGTTTTTGTGTGGATGTATGCAAAGTCACTTTTTTTGACAGCCTCTTACTACACGATTGGCTAACTTCCATCAGAGAAATGTTGTTTGGTGGAGTTAAAAACAGATTATCTGTGTACTATATTAAGTTGGGTGAGGAATGATGAAGTGTAAATTATACTTACATAAATATTGTAATGCTATGCAGAAACTCTCAAGCTATCATTCTTTTAGAAGATGAATTTTATGAGCTTGGGACCTTTTCGTTGACCAATCCGAGAAAAGTCTATTGTCATTGTGGACGTATTTTACCTTTAAATGGAGGAGGGGAGAGAATCTTTCAAAAACATTAATATCAGTGAGATTAATACCGATCTGTCAAGATGACCCAGTGAACAGTTGGCTCTCAAAGTAAGAAGGTTTTAAAAGGAAAGTGTCTATTTTTAAAGATCTTGAGTAAATTATGCTTTTAAGTATGTTTTGATATTGCCCCTCTCCTCCCAAAGTGTAGCATGCCCCGGCACTGTCATGTTTAGGAAGTGATGGGTTGGGGTTAGAGGGTGATTGACTGTTAGCGAAGTGGATTGGGATGAACAAGTGCACATGAGTATGCGCTGCACAGTGTAGGCATCAGGCCACGTCGGTGTGTCTCCGCATTTGGGCAGATGCCAGGACTGTTGCAGGCAGCGTAATGTCTAGGAGCAGGTTTATGGATGAACCTGGGCAACTCTCGGAGCACAAACCCAGACCACACACCCATCGGGAGAGAGGGACCTGAGTGATGAGCTAATGCATATCATTGAGATGGGGCCAGATATCTTGCTTAGATGAATAATTGGAGTTCATGTCAACCGTCTGTCCTTTCCCATAATTTAAAGCCAACTTCTATATTTTCCAGGTTCATAGTTTTTTTTCATTAATTGCATGTAAAGTTGGGGTGAACACCTTCTTTCTTGACTTCATGTTTAAAAAAATTACAGTTCTTAAAATTATAAGCTTATTCAGGATGGAGTGGTCAGTTTGTAGAAAACTAGTTCTTTAGATCTTTTAAAAGCACTACATTAAAAAACAAAAGAGGTCGGACGTGGTGGGTCACACGTGTAATCCCAGCACTTTGGGAGTCCAAGGTGGGAGGCTCGCTTGAGCCCAAGAGTTTGAGACCAGCCTGGGCAACATGGTGAGGCCCCATTTCTACATAAAATTTTAAAAATTAGCTGGGAGTGGTGGAGTGCACCTGTAGTCTTAACTACTTGTGAGGCTGAGGTGGGAGGATCGCTTGAGCCTGGGAGGTCAAGGTTGCAGTAAGCCGTAATTGCAACATTGCACTCCACCCTGGGTGACAGAGCGAGACCCTGCCTCAAAAAACAAACAAACAAAAACAAACCCAAAGAAACTCAAAAACCAAAAAAGAGGTATCCTTATTTTCCCAGGCCTCAATCATGAAATGTGCCCAGTGTTCATTTGAATGTGCCCATCAGTTAGTCTGTTCCTGATAATCTCAGAGAAGCATGCATACTGTACGGAATGTCTTGGGTGACCTAGAGTGGTGCCCCAATAGGACTGCCCTGTGAACATGGCCCCACATTCAGCTCTTGGGCACTTGAAAGGTGTGGCCATTGTGACTGAGAAACCGAATTGTGAATGTTACTTAATTTTCACGTGTTTAAGATGTGGCCAGAGCAGACAGATGAACAGTCTGGCTTGGTGGATGACTGCAGGGAGTTTCACGATGCTGGTAGGAGGCACAGTGAACTTCTGGAAGAGCTGGCCCCACCTGGGCCTGATTTTGGTGGCTGCTCAAAGCTGCTGGTACTGAATTCCTTTAGAATAGTGCTTCTCAAAGCGGGTGACTTGTATCCTCCCCACCCCCCAGGGGCCATCTCAGGCATCTCACAATGTCTGCAGACATTTTTGGTGGTGACAGTGGGTGCTTCTGGCATCTGGTGAGTAGAGGCCAGGGGCACTGCTCAGCATCCCACAGTGCACAGGACGGCCTTATAACAAGGAATTGTCTAGCCCCATATGCGCCGCAGTGGAGGAGCCCTGCTTTCTGTTCCCAAGACCAGCAATCCTAAGATACAATGTGGACAGCGCAGGCCCAGTTTTCTAAGTGAAGAGATAAGGCTTGAGCAGGCAGCAGCCTGGCAGTGCCAAGGCCAGGACAGTTAGCTAGGTGTCTGACTCCATAGAGCTTCTCAGGCAGTGTTCTCTTTTCTCTTCTGCTATTCCAGTTTATATGAAGTGTAAGAATATGAAGTTGATGTTTGTCATGAGTCAAAACGGTGACACAGCAGCAGTCTTTCGTGCTTTGGTCTAATAGCTTTATTGTTAAAGGAGAGAAACAGAAAACTCGTCTTTGCCTCTGCAGTTTTCTCTGAAATTGAATTTAGGAAAAGCAGACCCTAGACCATGTGTGCCCTTTCCACCAGCATCGCTTGTGGTTTCCACTCGTGGGAGATCGATAAGGAAGTGGGGATGGCCACGATGCACGGAAGTGTTCTCATCGCTTTTGCACTTGCTTATTTAACCCATGATTGTTAGAAAGCATTTAGAAAGTTGGTCTTTGCAAACCAACCTTGTTAAGTGCTGAAATGAAATTCTTAACTTTTTTTTTTTCCTTCTTAGAGATAAGGCATCACTCTGTCTCCCATACAGGAGTGCAGTGGCACAATCAAAGCTGACTGCAGCCTCCACCTCCTGGACTCAAGCAGTCCCCCCACCTCAGCCTCCCAAATTCTTAAACATGCTAACAGTAACCCTCACACACAAAAAGTGCTGCCATTAGAGATGGCACTGGTATTGAGAAGCACGTGCTATCAGTGTCACAATTGGTAATGCACACCACGCTTGGGCGTAGAAATTGGAAATCCAACTGCGCCAAGCTGGAGCCTGCAGAAAAGAGCACGAGGAGACAGGGAACAGCAATGGAGCTCTGTCGACAGCATTAAGTAGAACCAGACGCTGCAATAAGACAAGTGTCCCCCTGTGCTCAGTACAAATGGGTCGCCTGTGACAGATGCAGGGGTGGCTTTGGCAGGGAGATGGCTCCTGGCATCATGGAATTGAATTGGCTGTTTCTTTTAAAGATACTGCAAATTGCTGCAGCATTTATCATCCTAAGGAAGCCCGCGCAGCTTGCCAAACAGATACTGATGGTGATAACAACAATGATAAAAGGAAACCATGATGCCTCTATTCAATGAACATCATTTTATCCTATTTGCAAAATCAGAGGTAGGACAGATGTGTCAGCATCTTATTAAGACAGTTATTCAAGGAGTTAAATTTCGAAGTTATTCACATACCCAAAATAAGCTATTTGGCAAACCTGAAGACCCAGGGGCCTTTGGATCTATCTTAGTGTAAAATTTCTTGAAGCAGAGACCTAGTAGGCACTCTCTTGCTTATGGTTCCAGGCAATTTATTGTTTTTTCTTCCCCCTAAATATTTGTGAATGTGTGAAGTACCCTGTGTGCCAAAGATGGAAAGTAAAACCACAGGAGCGGGGTGGGGGGAGATGTCAGCCAAATTCCTTTTCAGCAGAGTTGAAGCATCTTGTTGTAGGAGTCTAGCTCCACAACAATGGGATGCAGGAAACTGTAACAGCTGAAATACCCAACAGATGTTTTCACCATCAGTGCATTGGGAAACCCTCTCAGAAGTGTCATCACAAATGATGATCTTAACTTTTGTATGACAGGATCTTTAGGTCACCCAACAGTAGGTGCACGGTTTCTGTGATTTCAATTTTTCCACTCCTGGGGACTTTTCTTCCCATTTCTTATATCAGTGCCTTACTGATGGAGTTGGAAATTGGAACCAAAATAATTAGATTGGCTCTCCAGATCCCTTACATGAGCCAGGAAAGGATTCAAGAGCATGCCCTGTTTCCTTCTTGACAGGCTGGGAGAGGAAGTGACCGGGAAGTGAATTGCTAAGATGTGGTCGTCATTTTCCTTCACAGTACAGAGCCTCAGCGTTTGGGAACTGCAGGTTCATCCGAGGCAATGTCAGAAGTGCCGTATGTCTACTGTAGTGAAGATCCTCTGTTTCCTTCGGGTCCTGTGGGAAACAGCACTGCTTGTTGGGTGGTTTGAGGGTGAATGCCATTTTACAACTTGTGTCCCCCTTGACACACTACCTTTTAATTTTAGCATGGAGCACAGAGCCGTTTCTCTCCTGTGCTGGATTTTGAATGTTCTTTCAACCACCATGATAGAAAGTCCAAGAAAGGAACAAAAGAAGAGGCAACTAAGGGAATCTTTCAGTGGGTTCATAAACCATGCTGCTCCTGGCTTTGGCAGGAGTTCAAATCATAGGTATACCTAAACCACTGTCATTATTAGAGTTGCTGTTACTGTCGACAAAAAGAGTCAAACTCTGTAAAATATTTGAAGAGATTTATTCTGAGCCAACTCTGAGTGGCCATGGCCTGTGACACAGCCCTCAGGAGATCCTGAGAACATGTGCCCAAGGTGGTGGGGGCGCGACTTGGTTTTATACATTTTAGGGAGAACACAGCTTGGTTTTATGTGTGAACCCCCAAAATCTGAGACAGGTCTCAGTCAATTTAGGAAGCTTATTTTGCCAAAGTTAAGGGTGTGCACCCGTGACACAACCTCAGGAGGTCCTGACGATGTGCCCAAGGTGGTCCAAGCACAGCTTGGTTTTATACATTTTAGGGAGACATGAAACATCAATCAATATATGTAAGATGAACATTGGTTTGGTCTGGAAAGGTGGGACAACTCAAAGTGGGGAGGGGGCTTCCAGGTCGTCATAGGTAGACAAGGGACAAATAGTTGTATTCTTATGAGTTTCTGATTAGCCTCTCCAAAGGAGGCCATCAGATATGCATCTGTATCAGTGAGCGGAGGCTATGTCTTTGAATAGAAGGGGAGGCAGGTTTGCCCTAAGCAGTTCCCAGCTGGATTTTCCCTTTAACTTAGTGATTTGGGAACCCCAAGATTTATTTTCCTTTCACATACACATTTTCGGGAGACATGAGACATTGATCAAATACATTTAAGGTAGACATTGGTTCAGTCCAGAAAGGTGGGACAACTTGAAGCAAGGGTGCAGGGGGAAGGGGAGGTGCTTTCAGGTTATAGGTAGATTAAAAAATTTTTTTGATTGGCCATTGGTTGAAAGAGTTATTACCAATAGAAAGGAATGTCTGGGCTACCTTAAGAGGTTGTGGTGACTAATGTTTTATCCTGCAAATGTAGCCTCCAGGTAGCAGGCTTCAGAGAGAATAGATTGTAAATGTTTATTGTCAGATTTGAGGTCTGTGATGATGTTCATGCTGGAGGGACATAATGAGGCATGCCTGACCCCCACTTCCCAGCAGTCATGGCCTGGTCCAGTCTTTCAGGATGAATTTAGTTGGCCCTGGCCCAGAGGAGGAAGTCCATTCAGGTGGTTGGGGGCTTTCGAATGTTATTGTTGGTTTACATTATGATTGTCATTGTTATTAAAAAAACTAAGGGCTGTAGAGAAATGGTTGCAGCATCCATCACGTGTCCCTAGAAATTGCACATAGCTAAGTGAGAACCTCACAGAACCCTTTTCACATGCAGCCCAATGCTGTCATTATTCATAAACAATTGTATTTTACCTTCCTGAAAGGCCATCTGAGTTCCATTAAACTTGCATGCTTCTGTATCTATACATTCTTTCCTCATGGTCTCTCTGTGGATGCTTTGTTTTACCATTTGTTGTCCATCAGCTTGAATGATAGGAGGAAGAGTTCACACTCTGCCCCCCGTGTAGCAGAATAGCCCACAGTTCAGGCATGGCTCTCCAGTAAGGAGCTTTCTAGGGCTCTGATGCTCACCAGTGGGGGGATTGGGCACCCCTCCGCAACCGCCAGGGGAAGTGGACAATATCTGGAGACATTTTGGGTTGTCTCAGTAGGTGTGTGGGGGATGCTGTTGGCTAGTGGGTGGAGCCCAGGGATGCTGCTAACATCCTACCATGCATAGTACGGCCCCAACAGCCAAGAGTGATAGCTCACAAATGCCGACCTTATAAACCCATTCTAGGGTACCTTTCATTTGCTCAGTGCCACGGGAAGGTTTATCTGCCAAAAGATCATCATCTTGGAGAGGGCCAAGATCCTGTACTGGACCGATACGCAGGCATTCAAATTCTGAAACACCCTTGGAAACATGAGGCTTGGATCACAGAAGCCTCCTGTACGTAGAGCAAATGAGAGCTGGAGGCCTGCTGCCCAGCCCAGCTGAGTCCTGTTTCTTATTTCGATTTTCCTTTAGATTCCACGGAGGTTTCTCTGAAGGATGCTGACTCAGGTTGCCCCTCTTATTCCATTTCTTTACAGGGCAGTTTAGATGAAGCTGGAACACAATGTTCCCTGAGGAAGCATTATGACAATTAAGCCCTGCCTTTGCTAAATGAATGTATCAAGAACCTTCAACCTCTTGACAAGAAGCGGGATAACCATTTTGCAGAGTACTGTGCTTTGTAGTAGTGCATGGCTTCTGTTACACAGTTTCAGTGTTGCAAAGGTCCCCAGCCAGTACAGTCCCACCCTTAATTACTGCTTCAGAACTGCCAGTTAACGTTTAAAGTGTTTTCACAGTAGCTTGAAGTGTGATCTCCCATATTACGGTCATATCCTTGGACTTGGCCCATGTTACATAAATTAGACCTTTATAAGCAGCACACTTCTTTGCAAGCAATTTGCTTCCCTTTGGGAATCTGATTCCGTAGAAAACAGTAGTATTTTAAACATGTTGATTCTAGTACTTACAGTTCTATTCATGTGCTCCTGGTGTAGTACATCTAATAAGAAAGAATCCCTTATTTTTACTTTTATCCAAATGCATGTATGTTCTTTCAGCTTGAGATATAATTTGTCTGACCAAGTATATAGGGAGATGAGATTGACAATTAAGATTTGTTCCAAGAGATGAGATTAAGAATTAAGATGTATTTCAAGAAACTCAATTGCATGGTTGTTCGCATAAGCTGCTATGCAGTGGCAGCTTTAATGAATGGGGTTCCAGTGTTTTCCTTACTGTTTTCAAGAAGGTAGTGAATAAAATTAGATGTTAAAGTGAATTGCATTGTGTGAAGATTGGGACAGATGCCACATAAATAGTTCAGATGCTTGTCTGCCAGTCCCTGAGATACACTCTTAGCTTGTTAATATGGAAATTGTCAAACATAGTCAGAGGTATACAAACTATCTTGGTATATTCCTGTGTACTTTTCACTCACCTCCAGCCGCTGTTAGCGTGTCACAAGCTTGTCTCATCATCCCCTCGCTGTTTTTTCTTTAGAGTAATTTAAAGCAGATCTCAGACGTCATATGATTTTACCTATAAACATTTCAAGTTGTATCCCTAACATAGAAGAATTTTTAAAATGATACTATTATCATTCTGTAATTGTTTCCTGTTTGCCATAACGAATGGCCACAGACTAGGTGGCTTAACATAGCAGAGATGTATTGTGTCATTGTTGAGAAGGTCAGCAGGGTGGTCAGGCGGCAGCAGGGCGGCTTCCTTTTGGCGGCTCTAAGGGAGAGCCCCTTCTATGTCTCTCCTCCAGGTTCTGGTGCCTGCAGGTGCCCCTTGGCCTGTGGCTGCATAATTCCCATCTCTGTCTGTTAGGAGGACACTGTGTTTAGAGCCCATGCAGTAACCCAGAACGCCTCATCTCAGAATTCTTAATTTAATCACATCTGCAGTGACCCTTTTTTCCAAATGAGGTCACATTCAGTCTTTTACTATATAAGATCATGTTCACAGATTCCAGGGATCAGGTTGTGGACTTAATCCTGTTGCTTTCGTGCTCATGGGAATGTGTGAGTTAGGGGAATACAGATTGTGTTTTGGGGTTTTCTTAAGATTATAATGATGTATTGAAAAAGAAGGTCAATGGCATATAAAGGAAAATGTCATTGATAAATATAAAAAGAAATGCAAGTTTTTTAGGCCAAGCAGAATGCTTATAGGAACCAGTGTCTTAGATTAAAATTGTATGTGAACCTCAAGTGTTATCTATAAAGTTAAGGTAGCCATGAATTGCCTCTTAGATTGTTGTGAAGATAAAAATGAATACAGCATTAACACAGTATATAAATGCTAAGCATTTAGTAATTATAATTTGCCCCTTTTTTTTTTCTGGAGGCTCAGAGTTGGTTGTAAATGTCAAACCAAGAAATAATACTAGATTCTAGCAACATGTAATGCAAAGGAATGATTCCTGTGATACATGAAGAACTCCTCTGAAGCACTAAGGAAGATGACCAGCAGCAGGCCATGAGGAAAATGAAAAAAGACATGAACAGTTTTCTTAAAGGAAAATAATGAATAGCTCTAACATGTATGGAATGAAGCCCAATCTCCCTCATGACATGAGGAATGCAGATGAAAAGTGTAAGGTACCATTTCAGCTTTCCCATTAGCAGAGGTCAGAGGCGTGACAGTGTTCCGCTGACAGGAGCTCAAAGAAAAGCGGGTGTTGTCTCTGGCAGGCATTGCAAGAGGTCAAGCCTCTTTGGGGAGCAGATTGGCAAAATGTATCAGACCTAGAATTGTCACTTCTTGGGATTTAGCTCGTGGACATAGTGTAAATACGTGCAAAGAAGTACTCACATGATATTCACCAAAGGCATTGTTTGTAAAAGCAGAAGGATGAAAGCAACCACCCACAGTGAACTTGTTAGATTATAATAAAGGCATAGAATCTATCAAACAATAGGGAAAAAAAGCATAATTCTGTATATGGAATGAACTCCACATGATGCTCTTGCACGTAAAAAGCAAGACAGATACCTAATTGTGAGTAGAGTTTAATACTAAAGTTCTATGTCAAAGTGGGAGGAGCTATATGGGCTGGTCTAGGTAGAATATGTCTGGAAGGAAATACCAAAAATCAGACCTCCCTGTTGGGGAGAGGTGGATTTTAGAGATGGGGCAGTAGTGGCTTCTCAAAAACCAAGAGAAAGCTTCGCATTTACAATGGGATTATTGGAAGCAATAGGAGACACCCATTTTTGTAAAATCTGTGAGAATGTGTATACTTGGTAAAAGTATAGATATTCAGCCATTAAAAGGAATGAAATATTCATATATGCTACATTGTGAGAATTGAAGACATGCTACATTGAAAGAAACCAGCCACAAAAGACCGTATAAGGTTCCATTTGTCGAAAATACTCAGAAAACCTTGGGGGAAGAGGGGACAGGAAGTGACTGTTTAGTGGGTACTAGATCTCCTTTTGGGGAGAGGAAAATTTTTTGGAATTAGATACAGAGGTTGGCGGCAATTGTACAACATTGTGAATGCCCCCAAATGCCACTAAATTGTACACTTGAAAATGGTTAATTTTATGTCGTGAGCGTCACTTCAATTTTTTAAAAAAATCCAACTGCAATGGAGAGAAGACTCTCTACGGAATGGCTTGTCAAAGCATCCATGTCAAAGGGACCATTTAAAATTTTCAGTCTGAGATGGGTGCCTTTGTAAAAGCAATTAAAATGTATAACTAGAAGAGCAATCATGTCTCAGACACCAACGCAAGCACAACTTGCCCTAAGTTTTCTAAGCACTTCTTACCTCATTCATTCATCACCAGCGACAGACAGTTCCCAAGCCAGAATCCGCACCTGGATGCAGCTTTTAATACATGGATCTAGAGTTGTGTTCTTCCAGCTCTAGAGGAGCTCCATGCCTGCCCCACCCTCCACCAAAGCTTGTAAGAAATGCAGATCCCAGGCTGCCTCTAGGTCTGTTGAATGAGAATTTGCATTTTAATAAGCTGCCTAGGCAGCTCAGAAGCACATTAAAGTTTGAGAGGGTAATTTGGGGACAGTAAAGTGCAGTCGGAGGAGGATGGTTTTGTGGCCCTTTGGACTGGCCACTTAATGATGGTGACCCTGGGCAAGGGACTGGGTTCGTTCCCTAGGCTCCTGTAACAGAGTGCCACAGACTGGTGGCATACGGGATAGAAACATATGCTCTGCAGCTCCAGGGGCCACAGGTCTGAAACCGTGGTGTTGTGGGGTTGGCACCTGTCCCAGGCCTCTCTTCTTGGCTTGTAGAAGGCTGTCTTCATGTTCACATGACCTTCTCCCTGTGTGCAGTTCTGTGTCCAAATTCCCCATCTTAATGACGTCATCTTCACTAATCACATGTGCAGCGACCTTATTTCCAAGTAAGGTCACATTCTGAGGTACTGGGCGCTAGGACTTTAACATGTGAATTTTAGGGGAACACAGTTGAACCCGTAGCAGTTTCAATCCTTTCTAATCCTCAATTTCATCATCTTAAAAATGAGTAAACTACACATTAAGGTGGGTACCATCAAAAAACCCAAAATCAAAAACCAACCTAAAAAATAGTAAGTGTTGGCAAGGATGTGGGGACATTGGAACTCTTATGCACTGTTGGAAGGAGCATAAACAGGTAAACACTATAGAATATAGTTCAGCAGTTTCTTAAAACTAAAATTATCGGATGATCCAGGAAATCCACTTTTGGGTATACATCCAAAAGAATTGAAATCGGAATCTCAAGAGACACGTGCACACTCAGGTTTAGAGCAGCATTATTTATAATAACCAAGAGGTGGAAACAGCTCACATGTCCCTCAGCAGATGACTGGATAAACAAAATGTGGCCTGTCCACACAATGGAATAGTATTCCGCCTTGAAAAGGAAGGAAATCCTGTCACATGGCGCAATGTGGATGAAACTTGTGGACATTATGTTAAGTGAAATAAGCCAGTCACAGAAGAGAAATACTGTAATCCCACTTTCATGAGGTATCTGAAGTACACAAATTCATAGAGACAGAAAGTGGAATGGCAGTTGCCAGGGTCTGGGGGAGGTGAAATGGGGAATTGTTGAATGGGCATAGAGTTTTAGTTTTGCAAGATAAAGAGAATTCTGGAGATTGGTTGCACAGCATTGTGAATTTAACACTGTTGAACTGTGTACTTAAAAATGGTTAAGAGGCTGGATGTTTTGGTTCACACCTGTAGTTCCAGGGCTATGGGAGGCTCAGGTGGGAGGATGACTTGAGGCCAGGAATTCAAGACCAGCCTGGGCAACATAGTGAGACCCCATCTTTTACAAAAAATAA
Source organism: Rhinopithecus bieti (assembly GCF_001698545.2). NCBI lineage: Eukaryota > Metazoa > Chordata > Mammalia > Primates > Cercopithecidae > Rhinopithecus > Rhinopithecus bieti. The sequence goes on along the minus strand of NW_016824853.1, from coordinate 196,148 downwards.
AAATTAGCCGGGCGTGGTTCTGCATGCCTTTAGTGCCCAGCTACTTGAGAGGCTAAGGTTCGGGAGGATCATTTCAGCCCAGGAGGTCAAGGCTGCAGTGAGCTATGATCACACAGTTGCACTCCAGCCTGGGTGACAGAGCAAGATTCTATCTCAAAAAAAAAAAAAAAAAAAAGATGGAGAGGAGCATTATTTTTTGTGTGCAGGAACGATTGCTGACTGCAGAAGCTGGCTGGCTAAAATTAGATTTGCCTTGTCAGTATAATAGTTGTAGGCATTTTTGGAGGGGAGGATGCCTGGAGCCTCGCTGGGTTATTTCCGCCCTTGGAGTGAGCCAGGGCAGCTTAGAGGGCCACCCGCGTGCAGCCCCAGAAGGTACCGAAGGAGCCCTGGAGGCACGGAGCACTGGAGGCCTCATCCCTGAACCGCTTGCCCTCTTTCTGGTCGGATGGCAGGGCAGAACCCGTCTGTGTCGAGAGTGAGAGCTGTTGGCTGTCCACGGCTTGCCCTTGGAACTTTTCCTGCAGTCCAGTGAGAGCAGAAGAGGCCAGTGACTTCCATGGAAACACCCCCAGTGGTGGGGAGGGAGGTGGCATCCCTTGGAGGTAGGGTTGGGGCCCCTGCTGTGGCCCATTAGAGGCAAGGAAGGGCTTGGAAGTTTCATTTCGCCTTACATGAGTGAGTTCACATTATTTGCTCATTTGTGTTTGTTTTTATGTAATCATAAGGACATCAGTTTCCATTGATAAACTGTAAGGAAGATGTGCCATGTTTACCAGGGCCAGAGTGAAGAGACTGAGGCGCTTGCTTTGGGAGAAAAATTTGAGGGGGTGACAAATACCACAGACATGAAGATAAATTATCTATGTGTATTTTAATAGCTTTATCGAGATACGGTGCACAGCCATACAATTCACGCATTTAAAGTGCGCAATTCAGTGGTTTTTACTATATTCACAGAGGCGTGCAACCGTCACCACAGCCCAGTTGAGAACATTTTCATCACCTGGGGAAGAGACACCCACCCAGTGGCAGTCACTTCCCACCCCACCTCCACCCCTGCCGCCGTGCATTCTGCTGTCTGTAGATGAATGCGTTTGTCTACTCTAGGAACCTCATACAAGCAGAGTCATGCAGTGTCTGTCCTTTTGTGTCTGACTTCTTTCACTCTGCATGTGTTCGTGCTTCATTCATGTGGTAGCACGTGCCAGACATTCCTTTCTGTTGCACAGTACTGTATGTATCGTATATGTACACAGCCGGCTGTTCATATCCACGAATTCTGCTTCTATGGATGCAACCAACCGTGGATTGAAAGTATTTGGGAAAAATAATAATGCAACAATAAAGAAATACAAGTTTAAAAGTGAATAGAGCATAACAAATATTTACATGACATTGACATTGTATTGGGTATGATACATAATCCAGAGGTGATTTAAAGTGTAAGGGAGGATGAGCGGTTATATGCTGATGCTACTCCCTTTTATCTAAGGGACTGGAGGACCCTCAGATTTTGGTATCCTCAGGGGTCCTGGACCCATCCCCTGTGGATGCTGGGGGGCGGCTGTACCACATTTGATCTATGTGTTCATCTGTCAGTAGATGTTTGGGTTGTTTCCATTCATTTTTTGGCTAATTGAATAATATTTTAATGCAATATTTTAAAAATTAAAATGAATGCAAAAAATTCCATGAGGAACAAAATATTAATTTTAAGTAAAGACCACAGGACCAGTATTTCTGAAGTTTCCTTTTGCCTCAGGATCTGGTATGGCTCCATACATTACTGATCCTGTCTCTCTCTCGAACATGTTGACATTTTGTCATGTACTTTTTGCATTCATTTTGATTTTTTTTTTTTTGAGACAGTCTCTCTCTTGCCCAGGCTGGAGTGCAGTGGTGCAATCTTGGCTCACTGCAACTACCGCCTTCCAGGTTCACGGGGTTTCACCATGTTGGCCAGGCTGGTCTCAAACTCCTGACCTCAGGTGATCCACCTGCCTCGACCTCCCAAAGTGCTGGGATTACAGGTGTGAGCCACCGCTCCCGGCCTCATTTTGATTTTTAAAGATAATATATTACAATATTGTTTCTTTTGATGGTTGAATTTTCTGGCATCCCCTTCAATTTTACACCAGACGTAAATGATCCTAATCCCTGCCCTGACATTTTACACTGTGCTGTGAATACCCCAGGGCATGAGGAATAAAGTTTGAAAGTATATTTCAGTGAGCTAACTTGCCTGGACAGAATACCCATGGGTTATCCTCACCAGTGGTGCCATATTTATGCCTTTCAACGATGCTGTGATGAAACTCGAGTCCAGTAAAATTATCATTATTCTATATTAGTTTTGTAGAACTTCTGTAACAAATTTCCACAAACTGAATGTCTTGGCTTAAAACACCAGAAGTATATCTCCTCTCACGGTTCTGGAGTCTAGAAGTCCAAAGTCAAGATGAAGGCAGTGTTGTTTGCATCTGGAGCCTCTATGGGAGGATCCTTCCTGCCTCCTCCAGCTCTTGGTGGCTCCAGGCTCCAGTTCCCTTGTAGATGCTACAAGGGAACTTTTGTTTATAGTCGGGATAAAAATTACACAAAACCCAGTCTTGATTGAGGACACCTTTTGGAGTACTGGCAAGTTGCCATGTGGACTGAGCCTTCCGATCGGAGTTGGCTGTCTTGCCGATGATCTGCCTGTATGCCGGTGCACACACTAATCCTTGAACACACTCAGCATTGTGCTTGCTGTTGTTTAACTTTTCATCCATGATCGAACTTAGGAGTTCTTTTTTTTTTTTTTTAATGGCCATTTTAAAGATTTCTTTTGGGAGTTTTTTCTTCTGAAAAGAATACCCATAAAGCAAACTATTTAAATTATAGACTGAGAGACATATGTTCATTCTTGTATCCATAACATTTAAGACCATTACCTATTACTAGCATAGGCACAAAGTGTCTCCTCTAAGACATTCGTTAATTACAAAAGGGATGAAAGTAGTGACATGTGGGGAAGAAACCCAGCAGATACCACCTAGGTGGTCAAAGTCAACATCATCACTAAGAAGACATATCGACATCTTGTGACAATCTGAGAAGGACTCAGCACCACTCCTGTGGCGTTCCTGCCAAAAATGCATGAGAGTCTAATCACAAGAAAAATTAGACAAACCCAAATTGAGAGGCATTCTGCAGAACACCTCTCCTGCTCCTCCAAAGCAGTAGGAGCGACAAGGGAAGAGCGGGGAACCGTTACAGGTCGAAGTGGGGATGTGCTGACTGTAGGAATGTGGGCTCCTGGGAGAGAGAAAGGGCGGAAGGAGAAACTGGTGAAATTGGAATAAGTCTGTAGTTCACTTAGTTGTGCTGTGCCAGGTCTTAACGTTTTTATATTTTGCTAATTGCTATGTTTGTGTAAGATGTCAACATAAGTGGAAGCTGGGTGGCAGTTATATGCAACTCTGTGCTATTTCTGCAACTTATTGTAAGTCTAAAAATATTTTCAGGATTAAAAGTTTTTTTTTAAAGTCACTCAGATGAAAACACGAGTAAGAATAAGTAAAAAAAAAAACATAGAAAGAGAGAAGAAAGGAGCCATTTATATGATTAACTTTTTGGTTGGGATCGCCATAAGTTTTTTCAGTTCAGATTCTTAGTAAAGGATGTGGATCAAAACAACTCTTCATAGTAAAATATCAGCAGAGACCTTATTTCATTTGAACAAAATATCATGAAGTCAGGATTCATTTTGCATTTGATTCTTGAACATTTAAGTTTTTTAGGAAATTTGTGGTGTTCTCCTTGAAAGGAAGCCCACATATGTTCAAAATACAGTATCTTTTAAATGCATTTGAAGTTTTCAAAGTTTTGGTGTTTGTCGTTTTTGTTTGTTTATTGCTTTTATTTTTCATGAGCAGTGCTGTTCAGGGGTACTGTGATTGTCAGTTTTAAATCACTGCTGCAACACACTCCATTTGATCTTGAGACTTGCCATCAGTCTTATTGTGGGGGTGGGGAGGAAGGGGAAAGAAACCAGTGAGTATGAGTTGACATGTCCCACAGAACAGTGGGTGGACACTTCAGGGGGCTGTGCCTTTCTCAGAGACTCAAGGGCTATGCCCAAATCATTATGCAGTGTGTATGTGTGGGGTGATAGTGGGGTGGGGGGACAGGTATGGGGAGAGAAATAATCTACCAGGGACGACCCAGGACAGATCCCAGAGCCAGGAGTGAGGGTTGGATCTTGGGCAAGGCCATCTCTGCCATGACTGCTTGTGGGAATTCCTGCTTACTCCCTGTGACCTTGAGCAAAAACCTCCAAGTTTGAAGCCTCAACTTTATGCTCTGTCAAAGAAACTAGTGTTTCATCCTCCACCGGAGGATGGAGCATCATTCTACACGTGAAGCACTCAGCACAGTGCCTGTCCCCTCTGCAGACACGATGCCAGTCTGTGATGATGTTCTCTTCTGTCAGCATTTGACAAAGCAGATGAGATCGTTCACTTGCACAGCCTGCTGTCGACCTTTCTTTTCTCAGATGCCTTGCTGTAGATCCCAGTCGACTGCTTTTCCTTGACCAGCCGATTCATGCGGTCTCTTTTGCTTACTTAATACTGTTGATATATTTAAATTATTGTTTAATAAATACTTATTATTCTAGAGTGTATTTGTTCATGCAAGGATGGTTTACTACTGCTTGCTTTGTGCTGGTTATAGCAGGTAAGGGGGTGGGGGTGTGCGCAGAGAATCAGCTGGTCATCAGCCATCTTGTGGGAATGTCCAGTGGGAGGAACAGCAAAGCCTACCCCTTCTATGGAGTGTGAGGGAGGTGGGGTTGGGCAGAGGCAGGACTGCACCAGCCTTCCAGAGCTCAGAGAGGTGATGCCTGAGCCAAGTGACACACACATGATAAAGAGGAGGTTTCTGGAGTCCAGAGGAGGAAGGCATCCTTGGCTAAGAGGGCAGCATGAACTCATAGGGTACCTCCAGGAATTATTCCCCTGGGCAGTAGGGGCAGAGAAAGGTACCCCAGGGCAGGGGACAAGGACTGGCATGGAGCATGGGCTCAGTATCAGCCTGCTGATTTTAATGAAAGCCGTTTGGTCACCTGAAGAACAGCTTTGATTTTACTTCTGTGATCTAAACTCTTTTGAATTGGAATATGAAATTCAATGTTCCATGTGACAAAGGGGTTTTTTAATTGGTCATTCCCTTAAACATCTTTACATTTTCGTATCTGTTGATGTCATTTTTTCCCCCATTGCTGACTCCTGTTCCTGTCTTCTATTTCTGCTCTTGACTTAATAGTTCTTGGCTTCTTGACGTTTATCATTGCCGACTGCTCTGTATCCTCATCTTCCCTTCATTTATTTCCATTTGTCCGCTCTGTTTACTGCCTGAGATGTTGACCTTTTTTCCAAGCATGCACTAAACGGCATTTTAAAGAAGCAGTGTCATGTCATAGCTCCTGGTAGTGTGGCTGGGGCTTTTCATCTTGGGGCTTCCTTATCTACCTTGGTTGTAGGTAGTTAAGAAAATGTTAACCCTTGGGTCATTATTTCTACAGTGGGTCAAAGAGATGACCACGTTACTAAAACTTTCATATCTAGTTGCATATTCTATTTTTTATTGTGGTAAGATACACATTATACATTTGTAAGTGTACGATTCAGTAGCATTAAAAACATTCACAATGTTGTGTAACCACCCTCTTACACCTAAACATTTTTACGTTATCTTTCTCCAAAACTCTGTGCTCATTATACAATAACTGGCCCTACCACACTTCCCTCCCCATACTCAGTCCCTGGTGACTTCTCTTTTTTCTCTTTATTTGCCTATTCAAGGTACCTCATAGAAGAGGAATCATGTAACATTTATCCTTCTGCATCTGGCTTATTTCCCTAAGCATAATGTTTGCAAAGTCCATCCATGTTGTAGCATATATCGAAATGTCATTGTTTTTTTGTGGCCGAATACTAATCCATTGTAGGGTCACTCACACGCACACACGTAGAACAGTGGTGAGTGCAGTGCCCAGATTGGTAGAGAGAGGCCACAATGCTCACGAGCCTGTCCATTTTACATGCTGTACCATGTGCTGCATGGGAAAGATATGGCTTCTGTGAGTTTTCATGTACATTGCTTGTTTTGTTTTCAGACTTCTAAAGGGATGGTTGTGGGGATGTGGTGCTGTGTCTCAGGTATACTCTGCTTATAAAATAGCGGGTGTGATGGAAGGATGGAGAAAGGGAGTTGGATAATAATGTCCACCTGGGGTCAGGTGCGGTGGCTCAGGCCTGTAATCCCAGCACTTTGGGAGGCCGAGGCAGGCAGATCACCTGAGGTCAGGGGTTCAAGACCAGCCTGGCCAGTGTATTGAAACTCCGTCTCTACTAAAAATACAAAAATTAGCCAGGTGTGATGGTGGGCGACTGTAATCCCAGCTACTCAGGAGGCTGAGGCAGGAGAATCGCTTGAACCCGGGAGGCAGGGGTTGCAGTGAGCTGATATCACACCACTGCACTCCAGCCTGTGCAACAAGAGCGAGACTCCATCTTAAATAATAATCATGTTCGCCTGGTTGAAATGGCCTCTGTATTGAAGAACACCACCAGGTGAAGTTTGCTTAGCAGATCTGAGCTTCCTGTTACCCAACACCGCCAGCCTTGACCTACCTCTGAAAGCCAGTGGGGTGAGGTCTAGGGCCAGGTGGGAACCTTGGGAAAGGCATGTCCTACTGTTTGAACAGGGGGATGAGGAGGCTGGGTACTCCAGTGATGGAGACCCTTTCCCCACCTTTTCTCTCACCTCTTCTCCACCCAGTGCCCCTTCACCTTTCCTTTCCAACCGCACACCCATCCTTCCACCCCACTTCCCTCTGCTCTTTCATTTCCATGCCCCGCTGCCTCCCAAGCCCTGCCCTCAAGCTTCCCCTCCCTTTTCTCCCATGCCCATTGCCTACCTGGATCTCCTCTCCCTCGTCAGGCCCACTTCCCTCCACCCTTGGGATCCTGGTCACCCCCTCCACTGCAAGGGGGAAAAGGGCTGCACTGTGTGGTGGGTTCTCCCTACCTTGGCTGTGTTCTGGGGATTTCCCACCAGCCCTTGTGCTGCACTGGTGATGCCCGATGTAGCTGAAACTCTGCCCCACTCGGGGTTACTGGCCTGGGATCAGCATAGGAGATGGGTTTAAAACAGGATGCAGGGAGGCTGCTGGCAGGCAGTTATTTGAGGAAATGCATTTCTTAGGATATAGCTTTCAAAAAGGTGCTGTTATTGTGCCTCACATATAGGGTGGCCTTAATGCGCCAGGGCAAATGAAAATTGTGTTAATAAAATATAGGGTACCTTGTCAAGATTAACTTGTGTGAAATTCCCAAGAATATACCTCAGACAGTTTTTTTGTCAGTGCATCATGGTGTAGTAACTCTCCTAGTTCTAGATATCTTTATTTTAAAAGGGATACTTGTGTGCAGACACATTTTTAGGTGGAGGTTAGTATGTTTTAGTTCTCAGGAATTTCTAGGAGAATAAATAGCCGGAACTTGATAGGATTGGTATGAATAGTACTTGGTCTTGGGAAGTTTTCTTTATGAAAATGTTTCATGTTGACGTTTTGCTCCCTCCCATCTTGGTTTTATACTCATTCTTCACAGAACTGTCATTTATAGGAACTTTATCCCCGGCCATCTCTATCGGTGTCTTTCTTGCCCAGATAAGGTGAGAATCATTTTGGAAACCAACTTCTTGAGAATCCACAAGAAATGGGTTTTAGCCACAAGGGATCATTGCGTTACATTCTATAAGATGAGAGCTTCTAGAAGAAAAAATTCTGGAGTCAGATATTTTAGGGAAGACAGGGGGCTGACAAGTGAATTGTTGTTTTAAATGGTTTTCATTTCCCCTCATCCTGATTTAGAAGAGGAGAAAAAACTCTCCTTAGAATCAGTGGGTAGTCCTGACTTGAATGGGTTTATTTTCTTTTTCTCTCCTGAATTACCGGTGTATACCTGTGTCTTTCTTGGTTTATCCTTCATCCCCATCCCTCCGGATACCCCTATTTGCATTTAATCTGTTTGGTCGCAAAACCTCTCAGGTAGCGATCTTGGAGGTTTCAAAAGTTCACATTTCATTTTCCCCGCTGGGCCAGCTACCAGTCTGGAAGCACCACTGTTTCCAAGGTTAGGTTACAGTGAAGGCACTGGCTGTTCCTGTCTCCTGCAGAGCCAGCGTCACTGTGCAGTGGGGTGTGGACCCCGGCGCCTCCCCAGGCTCCCAGGCCTGCAGCTGGCACAGGGGTCCCCAGAACCTGTGAGGGGACCTTCCCTCCGCCCCCCGAGGGACTTGGTGATTCTTAGTCCTCTCTAACAGAGGGAGAAGACGCTGTCAAAAATGTGGTGTACCCAAGCCCACATAGAACTGGGAAAGGGGCCAGTGACTCAAAAAGCGGAGATTTCCTGGCCAACAATCAGGTTGCATCAGTGCACTCCATGTGGATTCCACTGGGTGCCGGCCTGGTGACTGACCCTGCCTTTAGAGGGAACTCATTATTGTGTATTTGAAGTGTAAACACCTCTTTGCCCAGATGTTAATCTTGTTTCAGATTTTCGATGGAGAGGGTTCACATAATAAATAATTCCCTCCCGAACCTGCTTGCGTGGCTCCTGAGAGCCGCTGGTCAGGGCCCCTTCTGGTCGGTGTCTCACTGTCTTTTAGCAAAATGGAGACAAAGATGAAAGGGAAACTTTAATTATAGCTTGAATCGTTAGGGTGGACTAAGCACTCAAAGTCTTCCGTGCAAAGCAGTGTGTCTTATAAATTGGAGGTATTTTTCTTTTTAAGTGGACCAGCACCCGAATTGGTTTGTCACCAGCAAAAGAATTTAACACAGTGCCCGATTTGCACAGCTGAGATTTTGGCAACAGTATCTTACACATCTGAATGGGTGGAGTAAGATGGAGCATCATTCTATGTTCAAAATAATATACCCTGAAATGATGCAGTAAGTGTTGGAGATATTTTCCAGAAGTCTTAGGTAATTTGTTTTCATGTTTAAATTGTTTCCACAAAGGCATTCTCTTCAACATAAGGAGAGCTAAAAATCAAATACACAGAAATTTTGTAAGTGTGTTGTCTTTTTCTTTTCCTGTTTAGACTTTATAACATTACACCATTTACCTGGGCTAAACAAAATAAATTATTTTGTACATAAAACCACAAGGAGATTGTTTAGCCTGCTATGGGACCAAACTGTTGTATTAGCCAGTGTGGGAGAATATTGCAGAGACGTGTGGCTTCATCAATGAAGATTAGATGTAAAGTCTTTTCAAAATGTATGAAAATGTTGAACTAAAGATGATTCAGATGGGACTCTTCGCGAGTCGCTTGAGTGTAGAAGGCAAAATAAGAAATGTTTGTAATTGTTACATAGGCCAGCCTTCCAAAATCCCAGCTATCGATAGAAAACAAGGGGTCAGCAAAATTGACCTTCTGCCTAGACTGGTAGGTTGTATGGCTCTGAACTAGAGGCAGTTTTTCCCCAGGGGACATTTGGCAATATCTAGAGACATTTTTGGTGTCACCTTGGAGGAGGGGTCGTGGCATCTGGTGGGTGGAGACCAGGGATGCTGCTCAATATCCTACAATGCAGCGGTCACTGACAGCCCGCCCTTCCCCGCCACAGCCAAGAATGATCCACCCAGTAGAAGCACCACCCCTCTTCCACTGGTGACATCCAAACATGTCTACAGACACTGCCTAATGCCTAATGCCTCTTGGGGGGCATAATCACCCCCAGTTGAAAACCACTGCCCTAAACTGAGACTCTGAAATCAATCATTTAATCTCCTTCCCTCTGAGCTCAGGAAAGAGATGTGACTCCTGCGAATTGCCTTGGCTTTTTGTAGGGGCACAGGTAGAAGCCATCCCCTGACACAGTGCCCTGGGTTCTGTGGTGGTCTCTGAGAACCCACGAGTAAGGATCCCAGGGAAACCTTTCTAGGTCATGCTACTTTAATATTATTTTAGATGCCGATTTAAAGTCATAAAGGAAGAAGAGCTAGAACTATGCTGGAGGACCCTAAAGCCCATGGCCCATGGTTTCCTATAATGCTAACCATGCCTGGAGTATCCAGTTATAAATAATTGTGCTGAGGCCATAAATGTTTGACATTGGTTCTCAAATATTCCTAAGAAAAAAGTCATGAAAGCCCCTGATGGTAAAAGGAAGAGAGCTGAGACTAAGTGGATAGAAGACGCAGGAAAAGCAAGTTAGAAATACAGTTCAACCCCACAGAAGAGGATAAAATGGGTCCAAAAGACTTGGGCTTTAGGCACAGCTACCTAAGGACAAAAAAGTAGAGAAAAGATCAAATGTTGAGAAAAGATTGAGCCATGCGGAGAACGGGCAGGCCGTTCAAGTACCTGCTGCTCTCCTTAAACCCAGCATGCTATTCACTGCTTTATTTTAGAGAGTGGGTGTAGTGGTCTGTTTCAGAAGACTCAAGTCTACACCGCCTCTGCCACTGAAGTTCCTTTTGACTCTGCAGAAGTCTTTGCCTTTCATCTCCTTTCTGAAATGCTGTGAGCATTTTTCCTCCCAGAGGCATTAATTGGGAACAGCAGTAAATGCCCAGTTCCTTGCAGTCCTTTGGCCCACACGCATTTCCAGCTGCCCACTGGCCAGACTGGATTCTAAATGCCAAAAGCTACAGGCACTGACAGAGTGCTTTTGAAAAGAAAGAAATGCATGAAATGCCCCACGTTTATGGGAAATATTTATACCCAGCAGTCCTTGAGCCATGCGTGTCCTTTAGGAATGATGCTGCCAGACAGCCGTTGGCATGGCCTTGCTCCTGGTAGTGCAGGCTCTGATGTTCTACTGATGTGAGCCCAAGAGAGGAATGACCAGGCAGCCTGTAACCCCAGCTCCAGTGTTGTTAATGAGTGGCACTGATCAGGTTTCAGACATTAGTCAGTGTCCCGGCTCCAGTGTTATTAATGATGGCCACTGATGCGGCTTCACACGTTCGTCAGTGTCCCGGCTCCAGTGTTAATGATGGCCGCGGATTGGGCTTCATGCATTAGTCAGTGTCTCTGTTATGAGCTGAATTGGCTCCCTGCGAAAGAGATGTATTTAAGTCCCAACCCCTTGCATCTCAGAATGTGAGCTTATTTGGAGGTAGGATCTTAACTGAGTATGACTGGCATCCTTAGAAAAAGAGGAAATTTGGACACACTCATACAGGGAAAAGGCTGTGTGAACAGCCACCTCCAAGCCAAAGAGACAGGCTCAGAACAGATTCTCCCTCACAGCCCTCAGAAGCAACCAACCCTGCTGACGCCTTGATGTCTCTGAATTCTGCACTCTAGAACCGTGAGAGAGTCAGTTTCTGTGAAGCCACTCGGCTTGTGGTACTTTGTTATGGTGGGCCTATGAAATTCATCTACTGTTACTAACCTTTCCCAAATATTTCAGTCCATGAAATGCACCCAGCATGGCAACTCCTCAACTTACAGAAATGGAAAAGAGAAAGAATATTGTGCTTCAGCTAATTTTCTCAATACCCAGAAAAGAAAAGGCCTGACCTCTGAAACCTTGAGGAGTCTGTTTTTAAGATGCCAGAGCCTGTACTTCTGCCTGATCCAGGCAGGGTTTGCTCGCTACCCTGAGCATCACTTCTCACTGCCCAGGTAGCACTGGATGATGTCCAAGACTGGCCAGATCTGGATGGATTCCATAAGTAGCTCGTGCTGTTTCTGGTCAGTGAAGAAAGAGGAAGGCAAAGCCGTGTGCATAAGTTTGTTGTGGCTGCCATAACAAAGTGCTGCTGGAGTGGCTAAAACAATAAACATTTTTTTGTATCCCAGTTCTGGAGGCCAGAAGTCCAAAATCAAGATGTCAGCAGGGTTCTTCCTCCTGAGGGCTTGAGGCAGGATCTGTCCTGTGCCCGTCTTCCAGCTTCTGGTGGCTGCTGGCAGTCTTTGGTGTCCCTTGGCTTGTAGCTGCATCACCCAGATACGTGCCTTCATTTGCACATGGCCTTCTCCCTGTGTCCAAATTTCCACCCCCCTACTTTTTTTTTTTTTTTTTTTTTTGGAGACGGAGTCTCCCTCTGTCACCCAGGCTGGAGTGCAGTGGCACGATCTTGGCTCACTGCAACCTCCGCCCCCTGGATTCAAGCAATTCTTCTGCCTCAGCCTCCCGAGTAGCTGGGATTACAGGCATGTGCCACCATACCCGGCTAATTTTGTATTTTAGTGGAGACGGGGTTTCACCATGTTGGCCAGGCTGGTCTCGAACTCCTGACCTCAGGTGACCCGCCCACCTCAGCCTCCCAAAGTGCTAAGATTATAGGCGTGAGCCACTGCGACTGGCCAAATTTCCACTTTTTATAAGGACGCCAGTCACATTGGCTTACAGCTCTATCCTGATGAGTTCACATCTGCAAAGACCCTGTTTCCCAATAAGGAGTCACTCCCCGGTACCAGGTGTTAGGGCTTCAACATACGCCTTGGGAGGGGCAGTCTTGAACCCATAACACCGTCAATTAAAAGGTTCTGCTTTCATTGCCGCCAGCTTGGGAAAAGTTTACCAGGGTGGGCTTGCTGGAGGAGGGTCTCTCAGCAGGGCAGGGTCATTACAGTGAAAAGGAGAGAGAAACAGACACACAGAAGCAGATAGATTCCCTTGGCAGAAGTGGCCAGCCTAGAGTCTCTGAGTTTTGTAGAGAGATCAGTTGATTACTTCTAGAAATGTCCTCTTCAAAGTCTCTGATTTTCTCTTCCACTTGCTCCTCATACAAAGCTTCAGCCATATTACTACTTCTAGCACAATTGATTCAATGACTTTGGCATGTAGGTTTCCCCAAAGCTAAGCTTAAAAAAAAAAAAAAAAATTCATGAATATGCCACAAACTTTGCCCATAGATAAGACTTTGTGATTTACAAGCAAAATCTGATTGGAAAATAAAATACATTATATGTTAGAATACCAGGAAACTTCTTTTTGGGGAGCGTCTTTATGAAATGAAGTGATGCTAATCTTGCTGCGACTATTCATCAGAATGTGCTCCACCCCAAAGTCTAGGAGAGGGCAGGACAGCCAGTGACTCTCTTCTGTCAGTAGACACACTAAACCTGAATCCAGGATGGGAAATCAATGTTTGACACAGCTGTATCTCTTTCCATTGGATCAATAACACTCACTAGGACTTCGTTTGCTTTTAACTGCCTACGATGAAAACCTGGCAAGACGTCTTGGTCTGATCGGGCTGCTGTAACAAAATACCGTAGACTGAGTGGCTTATAAAAGATGAAATGTATTGCTCATAGCTCTGGAGACTGGGAAGTCCAGGATCAAGGCACTGGCAGTTTTGGTTTCTGGTGAGGTCTGCTTTCTCACAGACAGCATCTTTTTGCTGTGTTCTTATATGGTGGAAGGGGTGAGAGAGCTCTCTGGGGTCCCTTTGATAAGGCACTAATCCCATTCTTGAGGTCCCACCCTCATGACCGCATCACCTCCCAGAGGCTTTACCTCCCAACACCATCACATTGGAGGTTAGGTTTCAACATGGGAATTGGGGGTGGGGATGGTCCACAAATGTCCGGACCATAGAATAGGACATTACAGCTTGGAAAAGCACCAGAGAGAATGACGTTGTTCCTTTGTAACACAGAAAAGCACTCACCTCTCAATTTAGCTGAGCCATTTTGACCCCAGTTGGTTCTGGAAATCCTTGTTGACAAACAAAATTGGAGAGGACCATAGCCTGCCTGCTTTTCCCTAGGCCCGGGGAAAGCTTTTTCATATGGTGTTATTATAATGTTAGGTGTAACAATAAATGAAAGTTTTTTTACGGTCTGATTGGGTAGGACAGGCCTGAACACAGCCAAACCCGTCTGCACAGCATGCTCAATTTAGTCAGTGTACAAACCCTGTGTCATGGGAGCAGAGAGAAGGGTCTGCTTCCATTCCAGAGGATGACAGAGGCTTAAGGACGGTGCTGGCATTTCAGCTGAGCCTTTAAGAAGTGGAATTTTATCCAGAGGTGATCTTCTTGGAATAGAGAGAACAAACAGGTCAGGGCATGCAGACTTGATTACAGGTGCTCTGGGGACCACTGGAATTTTTGTTGAACGGAAGATGATGAAATAAATCAGTGTTTTAGTGTGTTACCTTTGGGCAGTGGCGAGGTCAGAGTCTCCATAGTGAGCAAATCAGTGCACAGACCAGGGCACAAACGCAGGGGAGCATTTGGGGCCTGGAGGGTGGTACCCAGGCCAACACTGTCCCCTTTTTCCAACTCATGTCTGTCCATACAATTGGGCCAGTGCAGACATCTGGGTCATATAGAGAGGGATTCCGGTGACCCCGTGTGGTTTCTGTGGAGATCTTCAGGAAGGGGTTTTGGGGTGAGAGTTTGTACCTTGTGACAAGGACACACTCCCTGGGCTAGGTACATATGGGTGGTTTCCTTGTCCTACGAGTTGCAAAGATACAGGGGTAGCTGTTCAGCCCTGGGCAGCCTCTGTGGAGACAGAATGTGTATCTGCTTGCCTGCTCCTGGAAGCCAGTCACTGAGGCAGACCCCTTTACTCATCCAGAAGCATGACTTGGGGATGATTATAGTTCAAGGACATGAGGCCTAGTGGTATCTTCCATCAGCGCCCCCCATTTTACATTTCTGGGATCCCGCTTTCTCTTTTACTCTGATCTGGGCTCCCTTCCACCCCTCTGGCCACTCAGGTGAGGAGGTGCCAGATCCCAGGTGGGCGGGAAGGAATCCCATTGAATGAGATCTTTGGAATTGCAGCGTAGCCTGGAGCTGTGTGTTCATTTTAGATAGAAATATTGACACTATCAACACTATTTGGCTGGGCACAGTGGCTCACACCTGTAATCCCAGCACTGTGGGAGGCAAATCACTTTGAGGCCAGGAGTTCGAGACCAGCCTGGCCAACATGGCGAAACCCTGTCTCTACTAAAAATACAAAAAAATTAGCTGGGCGTGGTGGCACACATCTGTAATCCCAGCTACTCAGGAGGCTGAGGCACAAGAATCCTTTGAACCCAGGAGGCGGAGGTTGCAGTGAGCCAAGACTGCGCCACTGCACTCCAGCCTGGGCGACAGGTCAAGACTGTGTTTCGAAAAACCAGAAAGAAAGAAATATTGACACTATCTGTCCACAAAAGGTCAAAGGCATAATTACAGTATGATTTTGTTTCCATTTTTTTCTTATTATTTCATGCAAATGCTGTCTTTTTGAAAGAAGTGGTTATAAGCACAGCGATATTCTATGCTATGTACAGTTCTCATATATAGAACTGTCTAGAATGGCTCATGTTACCATTAAGTCTCAGTTAGGTGACATCAGGGTTATAATATGTAAAATGAATGATCATTAAGTAGAAATCCTGGCTGTGTCTTCCAAGTTCCTTTTTTTTTTTTTGGAGATAGGGACTATCTGCATTTCAGCTTAGCTTGCCACCAGTGTTCTGGTTTCTTGACCACGCTGAGTAGTTTTCAGCCACACTTTGTATCCCTTAGAAGCCCTTCTTGATTCTGAGATATGGGGCTCAGAAAACTTTGTCGTGGGAGGTTATGAATTGGGAAATATGAAAATCAGAACAACAGTGGCTGGTCCTGACTGCAGGGCTCATCTGCCTGGAGTAGCTTGAAGTTGAATGTTAATATATACTTTATGTATATATAAATTGCAGTTGCTTAATTAGGTAAAGTGCACAGGTGACTTTCTCACACTAAATGGATGATGAGTATTGGGAAGAGTTGACTAAAATTTCTCTATCTTTTGCCCATATACAAACTCAATGAATTTTAACTCTTATGAGATATGTGCTATTTAATAAATGATGTGGCTGAGTTTTCTCCCTTTGGAAAGTCCAGGAAGTCTCAATGATTGTAAGTATCTTTTATTTTATAATAGCAATAGAATCATAGAATTTCTAAAATCAAACTGAGTTTCTGATTAAATATTGAAATTGATTGTCTCCATCCACCGGGGAGCAGTCGTTGTGAAAACGAGAAGTCCCCAGTGCATGAATCATTGAATGGATACATTGGAGAAGTCTTAAGAGTAAAGGAAGATTTGTTTACTTTCAGACATCCTGAAGGTGAACATCAAGCAGGTGAATGGCTGGCTCTGGATTCAAGCTTCCTTGATCCTCTTCCAGAAATGTATCCTTCTCCTTTAAGAGAAGTCATGGCAGAATTTTAATTAATTCTTCAGGAGGACTCATTACTGGGAAGGAAGAAAGAACTCATTATAGTAATGGTTTCACATCCATTCTGTGGTTTGGTGACACAGGTCCCTCGGGTCCAGGCTAAGCCGTTGTTCCGGGATCTCTTTTATTGATCTGAAACCCACCCACCACCTTTGTTTTTAGAATAATTAGCTAGTGATGTCACACACAATAACAATTGTACTGTTTTAAAAGATCTGTAAATGCATGTATGGCCGCTTGTATATTTAACAGTTGCATACACAGATGTACTTATTTATAGGTATACATTTGTGGACAAGAGTTGGTTATCACTAAAATATCAAGTCTATGATTTTGGATCTTGTACACTCTCACAGAACACGGAGGGACACGGTAGATGCACGCTGGACCCAGGCCGAGCTTGGTAACCATCTGGAAGGGACTGCAGAGGTTGACACCCAGGGTCAGAGCTCAGCAGAGGGGCCGTTTCCTACCTGCAGTTTCCTTGGAAGAGGAGGGTTGAAGCTTACCATGTTGGTGGTGGTTTGTTTCCTGGGGCTGCTGTAGCAGCCTGCCACCAACTGACTGGCTTAAAACCTGTATGGTCTCCCAGTTCTGGAGGCCAGAAATGCAGAATCAAGGCGTCCGCAGGGCCCAGCTACCTCTGAGGCCTCCAGGGGAGGATGCTTCCTGCATCCCCTTGCTACTTCTGGTGTTGCTGGCAGTCCTTGGCTTGTGGGCACATCGCTTCCCTCTCTGCCTCGGTGACTACATGACCTCCCTGGGTGTCTCTGTCTTCTTGCAAGGACACCAGTCATGTTAGACTATGGCTCCACCCTGCTGCGATTTGACCTCATTTTACTTTTAACTAACTATCTGCAATGACCCTTTTTCCAAGTGAGGTTCTGAGGTGCTGCACATTAGGACTTTAGCATGTTATTTTTGTGGACTCAGGTCACCCCATAACAGTGGTTATGCCCTACCCCATTCCACTCCACCCTTCTCCTGATTCCCCTGGTGTACTCCAGGGTGGCTCTGTGGCCACACGTGACCCAGGCCCACTGGCCATTAGACACTTTGGCAGGGTGGCCAAAGAAATTCTTTGTGCTGAATAAAATTAATGTGTAAATGCAGCAGTGCTCCAAGGGCAGTGTTGCGTGAAAGGGCAGTAGAACCATGGCTGCTGATAAACAGAAGCCTGTTAAGCAGCAAGGTCAAAAGCCAGACGCCGAAGTCAGAATTAGCCGGGTAGACTTTTTATTTCACTTCCCCCCTCCCGCCCTTTTTTGCCAGTGGGACTGCCAACTATCCTCTTAGCAGAAGGGCAGTTTTTGAGTAAATGAAGCAGGACTTGATCTGGGTTGTCATAAATTGTCTCTCCCTCAAGAGGTAACTTCTTGTGTTTGCCGGTTCAGAGGTGTAGGGAGATGTCTCTGATGTGTAGAGGTCCTAGTTTGGGGTGCAGGGTGGCTTTGGGTCTGAGAGCCTGCTCTTGGCCACTTGCTGCGCGTGGGCTTTTCCACGTGACAAGACGGGAATGCTGTGAAGGAGGCCGCTGTTCCGCTTGGGATGTTGGCTGAGCGCTGCTGGCCTGTGTCCCTGGAATCCTCTCTGATTCAACCATTGAACATTAACTCTGCAAGGTCACGGCCACCAGCGGGGCTTCTGAGTCCGGCCCTGTTCTGGCTGTAGAGGGTCAGGAAGAGAAGACATTTCACCCTTGGATTTTCTGTGTTTGGAATCCAAGGCCTTTCCCGTGGAGTCTTGTGAGGTTTTCTCGGGAAGAAATGATCCTGTGGGAGAGGCTCGGGTGCAAAGTGAGACATGTTTCAAGACTCTGTGGCTCTTTTCAGGGAAGTGCTAAGCCAAGCAAATGTCCGCTCAGAAATGTTCTGTATTTGGAAGTCTCAGAGTGTTAAGGGAAGCCTTGACCCTGGAATGTCCTCTCCTGGTGGTGGCAGCGTCACGTGGTAAGCAGGAGGTAACTTGGGTGCCATGTCACCCAGGTGACATGACTCAGGGCCACGAGGATCAGCTTCCAGTGGTAGCTGTGAAGATAGGGGATACGATTGCACATCCTCATTAGAGCCTGCAGATGAGATCCAGCTTTATAATTGGAGTCCCAGATAATGAGCATGTGAACATCCGTCAGTTCCGCCTATTCTGGGTATGATGTCACACTCATAAACAAGCTAAGCACACAAACTGGAATTTTACTTTGGAGGAAAACAATCCCAATTCTGTTAGGAGATAATACAAGTAGTTTAAAGCCACAGAGGGTCTCTTTCATTCAGGTAAATCTGTTCTTCTGTGTTCATGCAATATGATGGAACAGCTTCTTGCATCTTTATGTCAAGAATTTGCTAAAATAAATCAGACAAGTTTAGGATTTACCTCATAGTAAATCAAGAACTTTAAGCAGGGGCTTTTCTCTGATTAAAATGTCATGTATCCATTTAGACATGGAAATTTAGGTAAGTGGAGCAAATTATTCTCTGGGGATTTAGAACAAAGAAAATCAGTCTGGTTTCTGTGGCTGCATGAATCTGGAAGGTAAATTATTAACCCAGTAGAGTAAGATTTTACTAAAAACAGACTAATTTGTGGTGGCAAGACAGATCCAGTCTGTTTGCTAGGGCTTTTGTTTGCATGCTTGCTTGAAGGCAGACAAGTCAAATTAAACAATAATTATTGGCTTGGAGGGGGAGCAGATGTTTTGGATTAGTTTCTGTGCCATATTCTCTCATTTCCACCAGTGCACTCCAGTTTCAGCCCTTGTATCAGTTATCTATTGATTGCTGTGTAACAAATGACCCCAAAACTCAGCAGGTGAGAACTGCAAACATTAATGATCTCACATGGGTTCTGAGTGTCATGAATCCAGGTGCAGCATAGCCAGGTGGTTCTGGCTCAGGGTCTCTCGTGAGGTTGCAGCCTGTGCTGCAGCCTTTGAGACCTTGTGTGGGGCTGGAGGGGCAATTCCAAGCTCACTTAGGGTGTGGCTGCAGCAGAAGGCATGCACCGTCATGTGCAGCAATTCTCTTGGTCCTGTGGATCAACCTGGCTAATGTGGGACAGGCCCATACTGGAGTGTGAGTGCCAGGGCTCACAGGCACCGTCTGAGAAGCTGCCTATCATGTACGTCCGTCTTTGTCTTTTACACCCATGGGTGGACACCTTGGTCAGAGAATAACTCCTTTTGAGTCCATAATTGTCTATCAGAAAATGCTGGGAAAATTACTTGTTGATTTAGCCACGTTCGTGGCCTATGTTTGGAGCCATCAGAGCCCACAAATGGAGACTCTCAACAGCTTAGCAGTCAGTTCATTAGAAAGTATTACTACTGTAGCCTGGGCAACATAGTGAGACTCTGTCTCTACAAAAACACAAAAATTAGCCAGGTGTGGTGGCGCATGCCTGTAGTTCCTGGAACTCGGGCAGCTGAGGTGGGAGAATCACTTGAGCCCAGGAGGTAGAGGCTGCAGTGAGCCATGATGGCATCACTGCACTGCAGCCTAGGTGACAGAGCAAGACCGTGTCCCAAAAATAAATAATAAAGAATCACATACCTATTTTTTTTTTGTTCTTAATTGTGTTTTGAACAGAAAACAGTTTTCCCTGCAATCAAATGCAGACAGTTCCTGAACCCCTAATGGACAAGCCTCCTCAGCTCCTACCTGCACCATAAATTTGTGTTAATCTTCCAGTTAACTTCAGAACTGCTGCTGTCTCTCTGTGCTCCTGCCTCAAGACATATAGGAAATGTCAGCCTTTCCCTTTCAAAAGAACAAAACAATTGAATAACCTACTACAGTCTTCTGTGCAAAGTTACCTTCAAATATTATTGAGAATTTTTTCTCCAAACAAATGTTCACAACGTTTACAGAGTTTTCCCTTTTACTCAGGATTTCAGCCCCTTTGTCGCTCTTGGCTCTCACAGCACTAAGATCGTCTGTCCACTCATTCATTGGGCAGATGTTGGGCCCTGCAGTCAGGGCCGTAAAGACAGAGCACAGTCCTAAGGGCAAACAGCTTTCTCAACAGGGATTTGAGGCCCGTGAGGTTTGAACAAATGAGCCTCGTGAGTGCCAGTTCTGGACATTCGGCCTGACTTACTGGACATTTCACAGGTTCCTAAGATTTTAGAATTGGGAGAGAATCTTTGAGATTCACTTGTAGCCCTTACGTTTTCTAGACAAGGCAGAAGTCCAGTGGGATGAGGCAGTGCTGGTGCTGGCACCGCCTCACCCCGGCACTTGCATCACCTGGAAATAAGGCAGAGCCCACTGGGGCCCCCGGGGTCCAAAGCCTCCAGCTACATTGCTGAATTCTAGCGTTGGAGTTGCCACTCCCACGCTTGCCAATTGCTTTGGCATGAAGCTTGGTGGCACCAGTGTGTTTCTGTCTTCTCAGCTCGTGGCCCTGGCCCTGAGACCTGAGGCTTGGATGGCACTCCCACTTCTTGCTTTATTTCTTCCCTGGAGAGTTCTCACCTTCCCTGCTTTCCAAGTCCAGCTGAGATGGGCAACTGAAATTTCCCAAGGGAGAAAACAGCTGAAAATAGTAGAATGTGAAAGATGATGGCTTTTCTTTTTTCTTTGTTCCTTTTATTTTTTTAGATTTATTTATTTATTTATTTATTTATTTATTTAAGATGAGGTCTTCACTCTGTCACCCAGGCTAGAGTGCAGTGGTGTGATCATAGCTAACTACAGCCTCAACCTCCTGGGCTCAAGCAGTCCTCCCACCTCAGCCGCTCAAGTAGCTGGGGCCACAGGCGCACATCACCTTGCCTGGAATTTTTTTTTTTTTCTCCGTATTTTGTAGAGACAGGGTGTCAGTGTGTTGTCCAGGCCATTCTCAAACTAACTGATCCTCCTGCCTTGGACTCCCAAAGTGCTAGGATTACAGGCATGAGCCATGTGCCTGGCCGAGAATGTTCTCCGATTTGGGCTTGTTCAGTGTTTTTCACATGATTAGACTGGGGTGGTAGGTTTTGAGGAAGAAGACCCCCGAGGTGAAGCACCCTTCTCACCACATCATATCAAGGGTACGTACTATCAACCTGACTCATCACTGTTGCTGTTGACCTTGACCACTTGGTTAAGGTCATGGGTGTTGGGTTTCAATTAATGTTTTTCCATTTCCATGCGGTATTCTTTCAAATTCCCCACTCAAGTGGAGGATGGGTGTTAAGCATCTCTTCCTGGAGGTTGTTTGTTTCGGTTTTATGTTAAAAGATATCATTGCAGATCTACTCACCCATCTCTTGATAGAGGGAATAGGATTTTTCTTGGGACGGGGATACTTAATTCCTAGTTTGGAGTCAGCTTTCCCCATTCTCGATGGTGCAGCCTCTACAATGTTTGTCTCTTTGAAGTGGAGTGGGAATTTAAAGAGATTTATGAAACCATCTCGGTAGAGAATCTAGGATTTTTTTTTTCTTTTCCCAAATCCGTTGAGGCGATCTGTCTTGGTTAAGTCTCTTAAAAAGCAGTCAAAGTGGTTTTTGTAGAAAAAATAATTTGGGGGTACTCCTAGTTCACCATTTTATATAATATTTAATTACTTTTCATAAATGCAGTAACGAGGCCAACTGACATAAGTGAATTTGAGGCAGTCAGCAGTTTGGGTGTTTCAGACTCAGGTAGGCAGCTCAGGCGGGAGATTGCAGGGGAAGCTCAGCNCTTGGTTAAGTCTCTTAAAAGCAGTCAAAGTGGTTTTGTAGAAAAAATAATTTGGGGTACTCCTAGTTCACCATTTTATATAATATTTAATTACTTTTCATAAATGCAGTAACGAGGCCAACTGACATAAGTGAATTTGAGGCAGTCAGCAGTTTGGGTGTTTCAGACTCAGGTAGGCAGCTCAGGCGGGAGATTGCAGGGGAAGCTCAGCGGGCAGCTGCCCGCCTTGGTCAGTTCAGCCAGGTTCAGTGGAGGCCTTGCTAAGAGAGTTTCTCCTCTGAGTGTTTTTAGAAGCAGCAAATATCAGCTATAAATATTTAATGTTGTGTTTATAAACTTTAGCATCATAAAATACAAAAGGTGACTGGACGGGGGTTGGTCAGTATATACCTAGGGGAGAAAAGAACTTCCTCAACACATCCCACTGCATAAGGAAACCCGTCTTAAACGTTCTTAGAAGAAAAGTCAGTAGGTAAACAACTATTGTGTAATCTGATGAATACCCACCAGAGGAAGCATTAGTCTTTGCTTGCCAGGGTTTTCATAATTCTTTTCCAGTTATGAAAATTAATATGCTGTAAGCAGTTTTAAAAAATAAAATTAAGCATGAAAAGAAAAACATCTATAAACCCACCCCTAGAAGTTTTGCCCCAGCATTTTGGTGTGTTTTCTTCCAGGTGTGTGTGTGTGTGTCCTGCTGTACTCTGAGCTTTGTAGTAAGCATTTGATCATCCAGCAACATCGATTGAAAATGTTTGTATGCATCCCTTTCATCAAGTACATGTTCCATCATCTACATCACATGTGTTGCTGGAGATTTCGATTGCTTCCATTTTCCTTTAGGATAGATTGCTGGAAATAGAACTGGAGGGCTCTTGAGACCGATTACCATATTGCTTTCCTGAGAGGTTGTGCGGGTTGCATGGCAGTGAGGACGGACGGGGGTAGGTGGAGGGGCTGGGGCACAGGCCTCTCCAGCACTTCATGTGAACATGGTCAGCTGAGCCGGGAGTGCATGACATCTTTATTTTTCCCCCTGCATTTCTTTAATTCCTAATGAGGTGGAATATTTGATCACATTTGTCAGCTATTTGCATTTCTTTTTCCATGTATTAGACCTAAGCCGCTTTGAAAGGTGTATCTCAGGTTCTTTCCAATATTGCACTTTGTGAGTTTCTCTTGAATCCCAGTTATTTTAAGGATTGCTGTGTTGGAGTTTCAGCTGAAGGGGCCATTTCTGATGTTTGCTGGTCCATTAGCCTCCTGACCTGAGCCAAACCGTGCATCTTCGTGTTAGAGTTGCATATGAAACAAGAGCTAAGTCCAGAAAGCAAGAACAAGCTAGCAGATTGATTTTCCGAGATGGAGCATACCAGGGCACTTCTGTTGTTGACTGTACCACTCTCTCCTGAAGGACCCTGGTTGTGTACCGCAGTTGGGACTGCTGATGCGTTGGGGTGTTACAAGAGCATGCTGAGGCTGCTCCTCTCCTGTTTCCTGGTGTGCTGGTCAAACTTAGAGAATGACAGTTGTAGGAAAAGCACAGATTCTTACGTTAGCCAATAACAGATTATTTTTTAATGTTATTATAAATTGGCAAGCTTACTAATTTGTTTCTACTTGTCATTAGCCAAAGTTCAGTGTTTCCCAAGGATACATGTGAATGTGTGTCTGTATGTGACATCTGTTGTATTTTTCACATGAATTAATTGAGTATCTATTATGTGGCAAGCTGTGTGCTGTCTTTGAAGCACTGAGCTGTCTTATAAATACACACAGGATGAGGAGAGGATTGTTTTCTGTATCTCTGTGAAGTCCTTTTTCAAATTCCCATTCTTTTGCTGCTTCTGTATCTCCTTTGACTGCTTTAGGGCATTGCGGGTAGAAAGCTTACCTAATGTCAACTCCAGTTCTTCCTTTTGTAGTCTTCGTTTTAAGCATGATTTCTGGGGTTTTTTTTCCCCCTCAAAGAGAGCTTCTCAAACTTTGAAATGAAAACAAATGAAAAGAGAGGGAAAAGATTCAGAAATTATTGATAGGTTGCTAAAAACAAATGCTATGATAATTTTGGGTTGGAGCATCTGTCGTTTTACAGCACAACAGATTTAGCTTCTTAATGATGTTTGTGTATTTTTCCTCAAAAGTATATTGACTAGGTAGGAGTTGAGCCAAGCCTTGAATGAATCATTTCCTGCCAAATTCAATAGACTGAGCAAATCCTCGGAGAAATGGCCATATTTCTCTAACACTGGGTTCTTTTCAGGGCTCAAGGTTCCATTTTCTCTTAGTACTTTGCTCCTGCAGACTAGGAGTCCTGTTCGTGCTACGGTGTGCAGTGTGCATGGAAACTGTGAATGGAGGAGCAGCCGTTCTTGCTGCCAAGTTTCTTTCAGAAGGTGGCTCCTGGTGGATGACTTTCAGTCTGAACTCAGTGTCGCCGGGCGTGTGTGTGCCCACACATTGCCAGTTTAAGCTGTGGACAAACAGAACGGATATTCTCTGACTGAAATAAACATACAAGCAAAACACTCTGTCTTCATTCAGCATCATTTGTGTCCTATAAAATAATGACTTCTCCTTAATGCCCACCTTTCTTATGGGTGGTTCTTAATTAGTTCCAAACAGAACTTAACTGGCCGTAATATTCCACTTGCTAAAACAAGGGCAGTCAAGTGTTCGATTTGCCGTCATGGATTAGATGCATGCAGTCACCCAGTGCTGTTTGCCCAAGCATCTGTAGGCGTGGATTCCCCAGTGCTTGTAAGGGGCAGGACTTAATTAAATCTTAAAGTGACAGCTGAAAATTTAAGGGTCAGGAAGTCATGTCTAAAAGGGGATTTAGTATAACAATAATAACAGCAGTGACTAAGACTAATCCTGGCTCAGTCATTTTGTTTGGGGTCACCTGGTCTTAATTAGCAGCACTCTGGGATTTGAGTGGAGCTGTGCTGTTGCCCACAAAGCCCATCAGTGGCACCATTGCCTGTGTCCTTCGGGGCAGTCTGTTAGGGAGGGTGGCACAGGTGTTGGCACGGTCATCTCCATTTTATAAGTGAGGGAACCTCAGCCAGGCAGTATCCTTGCCCAGATGCTCTGTGGGGAGCCCCGTGAGTTTGTAACCCTCCGTGCAGCCTGCCAGGTCAGCGGCCCCAAAATGGAGAGATATGGAGGGCCACCGAAGTGTAAGGCGGGGCGTTGGCTAGTGACACAAGCCGCCTTTCTATCGCCTGGGCGTTCTGAAGCCCACAAACATTCGCCTGGACCTTGGTCAGGTGTCTCACAGAACCTACAGTAAATCACTCTGTCAAGAATAACTTCAAACAGAAAATTGCTTTTTGTTTCCTAGAGAAGGCTAGTCTTCAACTACAACAACTTGTGATTTTTCATCTGTTTCACGCTGGTCGAGGGAAAAGAAAAGATGTTATGGGCGTGTAATTAAAAATTTGTCGGCAGATACAATTACAGGAAGAATCATGTGGCCTAAAACACTGAAAGCCTCCATATGCCTCTTCATCTTGCCAGCTACAGTCCACAAATTGTAGAGCCTGCGGGCACTGTGGAAGCCAGCTAGATTTGCCCTATCCAGTAGCAACAGATTGGGAGCCATACATGGAATTTATACTTTTCTAGCAGCCACAGGAAAAGAGTACAAAGAAGCAGGTAAAATTTATATTGCAACATCTATTTTACTGTGTATTAATATTGCAATACCTGTTTTAATATATAATAATGCCATAATATATCTTATTTAACCCAGCATATCCAAAATAGCATCATTTCTACAAGCGATTCCTATTTTAAAAATTATCCGCAAGATATTTTTTATGTTCTTTCTTTTTTGTACGAAGTCTGCAAAATCTGGTGTGTTCTTTGGTCAGTGACATCTGAGATCCCAAGCTCCGATGTCTGTCTGAAATTATGAAAATCAAGTCATAATGTGAAAAATAATTTTTAAGCTGAAAGTTACACTGTGTTTCTAGGAGTTTTAAACTAGGATAGTTTGTGGTTATTAATCTGTTCGGAATTAGTCCAGAAAAAAATGCTGTGGATCAGTAACTTGAAAATGTGCTTGTGGACCACTTAAAGAGGAATCGTGTGGCTAAATAGTCCCTGTTACCTCTCCACCCTGCAGACTCCAATAGGAGAATTTCAGCTGCTGCAGACTCTCCTTGGTGGCCAAGCTGCCTAGCGCTCTCCCATCCCACCAATGGTGTGGCTCCTATCACTGAGGAACAGACCTTACCATTTCATTTCCTTTTAATTAATTTAAATTTAAAAAGCAATACTTCCTTGGTTACTGGAATGTTGGGAACCATGTGGGAATGTGCATCTGTATTTTCCAGGGTCTGTTTTATTACCTATATTACCAGTTTTGTATTTCCAGTGAAAATGTAACTTGTGAATTGAGATATAGTAAAAGTATAAAATACATACACTGTGATGATTGCGGAAATTTAGTAGGAAAAAGGAATGTAAAAGATCTCAGTAATTTTTAAAACAGAATACAAGTTGAAATGATACTATTTTGGATACACTGAGTAAATTAAAATATATCAAGAAAATTAAATTAAATTAAATTACAGGCTCACACCTGTAATCCCAGCACTTTGAGAGGCCGAGGCAGGCGGATCACCTGAGGTCAGGAGTTCAAGACCAGCCTGGCCAACGTGGTGAAACCCTGTCTCTACTAAAAATACAAAAATTAGCCAGGTGTGGTGGGGCATGCTTGTAGTCCCAGCTACTCGGGAGGCTGAGACAGGAGAATAGCTTGAACTCGGGAGGCAGAGGTTGCAGTGAGCTGAGATCACACCACTGCACTCCAGCCTGGGCGACAGAGTGAGACTCCATCTCAAAAAAAAAAAGGAGAAGAAAAGAAAAGAAAATTAATTTAGAATTACACGTAAGGCTTGCCTTAGATTTCTGTTGGGTTGTGCAGATCTAGACCACAGTTGTCATGTAATAAAGGAAGGAGAGTTTGAAATTACAGGCTCACAGTTAATGATAAAATTCCGACTTGAG
>NW_016824853.1:158048-168657 GCF_001698545.2 Rhinopithecus bieti | reverse complement strand
AAAAAAAAAAATTCCGACTTGAGCCCAAGACCAGATATTCCAAACACTCAAGTAAGTCAGTCTAATGATTTGTAAGCCTTAATGTTGAGCCATCTTCAAATGTGATGACCTCATCTTAACTCTTTTCCAAGCTCCCACTTTGGGTGTATCAAGAGGCTAAGTGTAGTAGCTCACATCTGTAATCTCAGCACTTTGGGAGGCTGAGGCAGGAGGATTACTTGAGGCCAGTCATTTGAGACCAGCCTGGGCAACACAGCAAGACCCCATCTCTACAATTTTTTTTTTTTTTTAATTAGCCGGATGTGGTGATGCATACCTGTAGTCCTGGCTACTGATGAGGCTTGGGTTGGAGGATCATTGAGCCCAGGAATTTGAGGCTGCAATGAGCCAGGATCATGCGACTGCACTCTAGCCAGGGAGACAGAGCAAAACAAAACAAAAAAATGAATTGGCCAAGAGAAGTCAAGGCTCTTCTGGCTTGGAAGGGAGCCAGGTCCTCAGTCTATCCTGTTTTTCTCATCCTGGCAGCATCCCCATGAGATAAAAATGATTATTCCTATTGTACACTTAAGGTAAAAGGTCTGAAACAGATGAAATAATTGCACCATGACTATTGAAACTAGTGAGAGTCAGCACCTGGAATTAAGCCCAGGGCTGTCTCCTTTGACACTGGCCAAAAAGCAGAAACCTCCTTTGATGAAGGGGCTTACTTCAAGCTTTGTTTATTTGGTGAAAACACCCCAGGGCTCCAGAAACTTAACATTTGGCTCCACATCCAGAAAAGTAAATTTACAAAATGGTACTACAAGTGATGATCCTCGTTCACCTGGGATTGCTAGGGTATAAGCATTCTGGCAATACCTGGGTTTCTGATCAGGATGTCATTCACAGCTGTAGATGGTGATACTCAGTCACCTGGACTCTGGGAACACCTGGGTTCCTGACCAGGAAATCACTCAGAGCTATAGATCGAATGCTTTACCCCTTTTCTCCTGTATTACATGATGTCGGTTAGCACCTTTTAACCTTTTTAGAAGATAGGTGGGAAGTTGAGTTAGCTAAATCAACAGGTAGCTGATGGCCTAGAATACAACTTTCTGTAGCTTTCAAGGTGAGGATGAGGGGCGTCTTGTTCCCTAAACTGCTGCCTCATGATGGGGAACCGCAGCATTGTCTTGCCTTGTGTCTGAGTACCCATGTAAAATTCAGTATTTTGTTATTAAAAGATAAAGGGGAAGAAGGGATAACAATTGACGAAGAGATTCCATCCTAGTCCCCATCCTCATTCTGGTGAGAAGTTGGCATTACTCAGACAATCACACACTCAATGCAGAATCGTAGGCTGTGGACAACAGAGCTGTAGATGGTGGACTGATAGCTGCTACAAAGGATGCCTCTGTCCTACCTTTCATGCCCAGCTTTGAGTATATCGTGTCTCTTGCTCATTACTGATGCTGAGTTTTAGCCACATAACCAGAGGCCTCTTTCTTTTTCCACAGATGGGACTATGAACTATGTTTTAATGATTAGAGGGAGCAGTGAAGATTTTCGCTGTGAGCCTTCTCACTCCCTTTCCCATCCTTGGCCAGAGAAGATCTCACATGGTCTTAGCAGGAGTGCATGTTGCTTATCTTGGGAGCTTTTTGCACAGGGAAAGCCTTTGTCTTCCAGCTCTGTGAATCCTTCTTCGCTGCATAGCACCTTGCAGAACATTTGCACATATTAGGCTCTTGGTGAGCACTTAGGTTCCTCAGTCATTTGCATTCATGTTGTGTTTCAATAACACATTCAATGAACCAGCAAGTATTTATTGAACATCTACTATGTGAAACACAGGGAAGATAGCCATGAACAGACCAGGCACAAATCTTACATGCTAGTGGATAAAAATGTACCCCATGGATGACACTTTGGGTATTATGATGCAAAGAATGAAAACATATTAAATCACTTTGGTATTTGCATTAGATTGTGTCTTGTTTCAGATTGGCGTATTTGCTAAAGGGCAGATAGTAACAATTGTGTGTACGCCCCCACTCACCAGAAAAAAATACAGTAAAAGTGCTAAACTATTGAATATTTTAAATGTTATATTTGNTTAGAAAACTCGGGTTTATTTAAATTCTTGTTTGAGAGAAATATGTAAAGCCACATTTCCTTTTATATAAAGTACTTGGTTGAAAAAAAACAATTTTTTTCTAAAGAAAAAAACACTCTTTAGTATACCTTTGCCGATTAAAAGATAGTACAGAGAAATTGATTCCTCCTGGAGTTTGTGTAGAAATTAGCAAACGTGATGCTTTTCCCTAGGCATGAACTCTCTTAAAACTACTGAGAATCTTATAATCATGCAGGTTGGAGTGAATAGTGGTTTAGAGAATTGAGCTGATTAATAAGAAGTCCCTGATTTTGTTTTAATAACATGTTCTGACCCAATAAGGAAAATCTGCACTGTTTTCCTACAGTGATGGTGCTGTTAAAACTTATACAAATGGGACACCTTTATTACTACTAAGCCTTTTACAGTCTGTTGCTTCCCAGGGAGCTTTGTAAATCATTATGTTTTCCCAGTCTATGGGTTCTGAATCCTCCTGTTGTCCTGTGAGGCGAATTTCCATTTGGTGAAGGTGATACTGTTAAATGGAGGTGTCTACCCCATAGAAATTAAGAAGAGATAAATGCAGACAGACCCA
This sequence comes from Rhinopithecus bieti, assembly GCF_001698545.2. Taxonomy (NCBI): domain Eukaryota; kingdom Metazoa; phylum Chordata; class Mammalia; order Primates; family Cercopithecidae; genus Rhinopithecus; species Rhinopithecus bieti. Next base: position 165,964 of record NW_016824853.1, on the reverse strand, counting down.
GCCCTTGGAAATTCTGCTTTGTGATAAATTATTTCCTTACACTTATGGTGAACTTTTTTACCCATGATGTACACAGGGGCCCAGAATCAGATACGGTAAGTCCTTCCATGTGGACTCCATCCATATGACACCATGTTCACCAGTTGGAGCCTTGGAAATCCAGTGGGAATGATGAGATGGTGTGAACAGCTCCAAGGCACCATGTTTTTAACGTAACCCATTCGTTTCTGGCTGAATAGGCTAGTTGTTGATGTGGTGGACATTATGAGATGGTGTTAATGGTTGGGCCACAGCATTTCAAAGAGATGCCTTATAAGTCCTGAGCCCATTGTGTGTCTCTGATCATTTTGGTTTTCATTTGCTCCCCTTGCCCACCATCCCTCCACAGAGCATTCTCTAGAAGCGCTGAGGGAGCAGAACAGGGCAGGCCCACGTAGAAAAGGTCCTCTTGAGAGTAGAAAGTCAGGTTCACTGAGATCTCTGACTCAGATCACCCGCACCCGTGCTGTTCGTTGTGATGAAGAAGGTGCTCTTATATATACACATTTGTGTAGTAATTACTGCATATCGATAGCAATGTTACCGTACCTGTTAATGAATATAACCAAATGGCATAGCTACAGTGTTTTATTCTAGTAAAGTTTAGGAGAGTATATTTGTTCTCAATGGGAATTGATCTGGGGAGACCCAGAGAGTGGGGACATGAGGGTTATTTGTGGAGGGGATGACACAGTAGCTTCAGAAAGCAGAAACATTAATGCATTAGGCTGCTGGCCTATGGGATCACACTTCCTTCAGTGATGCCCTTAAGAGCCTTGGAGTGCCGGAAAGTATAAGCAACGCTGTGTTCCTGTCAGTATCACGAAGGCGTCTTTTGGATAAGAGAGGAACCAGAAAGATTAAACTTGTGTAGAAAGTGAAAACTGAGCTTGAGGGAACAGACACATTCTTGTGGCAATAAGGTAGATAGAATGGGCCGCTCAGCCTCTGCACTGTGGTCAGTTGGAGCTGGAAGATGCTTGTGGTGGGGCTGTCTTGTGCACTGTGGGATGTTGAGCAGCATCCCAGGACCCAGGAGATACCAGTAGCACCCCCTCCCCCAGTTGGGGCAACTGAAAATGTCTCCTGATATTGCCAGATGTCCCAGGGGGCCATGGGGGGAGCATGCAGTATCATTGCCTGTTGAGAACCTCTGGAATAAATAGGTAAATGCATACAAATATAAGGATCTTAGTCTTGCATTGGGAGGTGGCGTCCGACATGTAAAGACACCACTAGAACACATTGAAGTAGGTTCTTTCAGAGCATTTCATGCATGATACCCTGGAGCCCAAGGAGAAAATGATCAGGCCATGCCTCCTGGAATCAAGAAGGATTGACTTCACGGCCTGGAGGAGGTCAGTTTCAAACTGATCCTTGAAGGTAGAGGTAGGTGAGGAACTAGATGAAAGGATCAGTATTAGATGGACTTTTAAAATATTTTCTGGCCGGGCACAGTGGCTCATGCCTGTAATCCCAGCACTTTGGGAGGCCGAGGTGGGTGGATCACCTGAGGTCAGGAGTTCAAGATCAGCCTGGCCAACGTGGCAAAACCCCGTCTCTACTAAAAATGCAAAACAAATTAGCCGGGCATGGTGGCGTGCCCCTGTAATCCCAGCTACTTGGGAGGCTGAGGCAAAAGAATCGCTTGAACCTGGGAGGCGGAGGTGAGCCAAGTTCGTGCCGCTGCACTCCAGCCTGTACAACAGAGTGAGACTCTGTCTCAAAAAATAATAATAAATAAAATAAAATAGAATTTTCTGAGTATTATGTATGCTATTGAAAATTTATCATTTCATAGATCTATCTCACTTTGTATCTAAGAAAAAACTATGTGCATAAATGAATTTTTATTATCTAGTCAATCTAGTCAGTGGAATGGAGTATTATTTCCAGAGTTCCACTTTATATTCCTTGGTAATATTGAGATGCTAGTTGTAGTAAATACTCTTAAATAAGGCATGTTGTAGGTTTGGAGTTTAGATGCCTGAATTTCATGAAGGGTCTTCAAAGCATTGGAGGTGTTTGGTGTATAGTAGTGATTATTCTTGCGTTCATTTGACATTTTAAAGTGATAGACATTTAGCCTTGGGCTTTCTCAGGACTCTAGAATATGAGTGATCACTGTTAACTGTTTAGAAACTCATGATGTAAGCCCATATGGCTTAGGGATTTATGCGCATTCTAAACAGATAGCATCACCACAAATGTAACTTGGGGTTTCTATGAAAGGACGTTGGGACGCTCCCCAACCACCCCACCCCACCCTCCTCGCCCAAGTCTGGCCTGAGCATTGGTGTTAATGAAAAGTCAGTAAAAGCTGACTTGGGAATCATAAAACTGATACCTACACGTCTTACTTTGTGTTTGTTTGTTTGAAGTGAAAGCATGCGAATATGCAGTCATCTGCCAATACTTTGTGGGCCAGCCCAGGCCTCTGCTCTGAGGATGGCCCACAGTCTGGAATCCCCCAGTGATCCCGGCACTGTCCACACCCGGGGTGCATCCCTCCTGGCTTCCAGTTTCCAGTTAACTTAAACAAAGCTGCATAGACATCTCACTGTACATCTCTCTAGATTTATACCTCCTCTCTCTACCTTCCCCGTCTTGCTGCCCACACCTATCCTTAAGGCATTTGTAAAAACTGATTCCCACTTACCCTGTCTCTCATACATTCTATGTTATTTTCATTTTGAAAAAAGGCTGTGACCCTGTGTATACTCATACTTCATCCGTCTGTGTAATACTTAAAGTTTGTAGTTACAATAGTGAGGACAGTGAGTGAAATGGGACTGGGAGCAGACTTGGATCAGCTTTGGGAGATGGTGCAGGCAGCAATGGGGACAGAGGTGCAGGTGTGGCCCAGAGTGCCACCTTCCAGCTGTGAGCTTGCATCCTCATGCTTGGGTGTCTGTCCTTCAGTTTCTTCTCCAGTGCCACGTCACCCGCCTGAGCTGCCTCAGATTTGCTCCCTGCTGCTGTGCACACGTAAATCAGTGCCTGGTGGGAAACAGGCAGACGCCTTTACAAGAACTAGTTGCCATTTATCTTTTTATTGTCAGACCTCCCAGTAATGTGTGAAGTCTAGTAATTGCCTGTGTGTCAGACTAACTCAGTTGTAAGCTCTACATTATGATGCTATTAATCTCTTCAATGTAGGCAAAATGGGGACAGTGGCTCCCGCAGCAAGCCCATCTGCTCTACCCATGTAAGTTGGGAGGGATGTGGTACCATGTGGCTTCTCCTTCACCATCCACTTTACGGTTGGTGTTCATGCTCGTTGTAAAAGCTGTGCAAGACCTAGAGATGCTGTGAGTCCTGACGAAGGAAAATGCAGTGTTCCATGGGGTTGTGCTGTCCACTACAGGCTCTTGAGTTCTGAACTTTCTTAAGTTTGTATATTTATCCGGGAACTCATACTTCCCTAGCTGTTTATTACATTTCTTTCCTGAGTCAGGCACCCTCCAAGGTAAGGGCTGTGGCTGCAGAGGCCCCTGCCCTGATGGAGCTTGCCTGTTATTTGGGAGACCTGTAGCAAACAGAGGAATAAAGAAACAAAATAATTTGATGACAGTAACACATCCTGTGACAGAGATGAACAAGGTGACATGGGTTGGAGGGGATTCCACATTAGAGGTAAGAAGGCTTCTGTAAGGAAGAGATGGATGAACTGAAGTGTGTAAGATGCAGCCGGAAGAGCCAGGAGAAGAGAGTTTCAGGTAGAGAGGCCAGCACGTGCGAAGGCCAGGCACCCAGGAGCCTGAGGGAAAACACAGGCCAGGCCAGCATGGTGGAGCGAGTGACCAACAGAGCTGAGGTCAGAGGTGTGCACGGTGAACAAACCCTACAGTGCTTTGCAGGCCATAATACAAAGAGGATGAGTGTGGACCTGAAACCCCGCAGCAGCTTCCTACCACACTAACCAGTGACTGGCTGCTGGCTGAGGGACAGACTGTGATGGCTCCAGCTGGGTCCCAGGCAGGGAGCTAACCTCACCTTCCACTAGCATAGCTCAGTGGAGCCAAGAAGGGGAGAGAACAGATTTCAGGACACTCTTCAGCACAGAACATCAGTGGACATGCGTGTGTCCTGGCAGGGGAGTGAAGGTGTGGCATGTGAGCACGGAGTGGGAGGGAGGTGTGACTTACGGAGACCACAGGCTGCAAGAGAGACGAGATGCCATGGTTGGGTGGGTGGAGGTCTCCACTGTGGGCGTGTCGCGTTTGAGATGCTGGTTGGACCTTCAAGTGGCCAAGTCATGCAGTGCATGCAGGGATAAGTGAGGAGCTATGGAGGGCGGGGGCTGGAGACATCTGGAATGTAGACCTGGAGACTAGATTCGTTCACTGGAGAGACAGATGGCGGTGTAGCCAGCGAGGGACACTCAAAGGTCAGGAAGATGCCTTTCAGAAACTCAGGGTGCCCAAAGCACTTCCAAAATCATTTAATACCTCCTTGCATTTTCACAGGGACTTGGAACCTCTTAGGAGATAAGAATATAGGGAACCAGCCATCTGGAGACTTCTGCAGAGAATATACATTAATATCACTGTCTTATTCTCACCGACTCCCCACCTTTTTAAAATAAGGGAGATGGCCTAGACTAGGAATTTTGCTTAAATTCTATCCCCCTCTCCTTTTTTTTCTGACTCTGCAGTTTTCATCTGAGGTAGAGAGAAATGATGCACTTAGCTAAATTAGACCTGATACCTGTTGTTTTTCTTAGACTTTTGAAGTTTTTGCTAACAACCACAAGCATAGTCCTGAACATGGTATAACAGCATCATTTGTTAATTTTTTGAATGAATTTTGTGATTAACCTTGGTTTAACAAGAACACCCAGCCCATTTCCCAACGACCAGATTAATACAAATTTAGTGAACCGAAGCGTGCCCTTCTGCTGCCACATAGCTCAGTACTCCAGGGATGGAAGCTGGTCTGAGAATTTCTAAGTTTGACGAACATTCAGATGTTCCAGAAACTATCAAGATTCTGAGACTGTTTCTAGGAAAGGCCACAACTATACTGGGAAGTATATCAGAATGACATTTTTGAATCTGAAAAGAACTTAGTCCTGTACATTTTAAATTTTAGTTAAGAATTTGAATCTGGCTTAATATATTCTTGACTTCCTAGTTTGAAAACAAACTGGTTGATGCTCATTTTCACTCTCATAACCATTTTGGTATTTCTGATTTTTTTCTTTAACCAACAGAGGGGTCTTTGGAAGACATATGTGCTTTGAAGTTTCAATTTCATTGCAATTTTGTTTGTGATAAAATGCACATAACATAACATTTACCATTTTAAGCATACAGTTCAGCGGCATTAAGTACAGTCACCGTCTACCTCCACAACTTCATCTTCCTGTATTGATTCTCCATCCCCCCCTCCACGCCACCCGAAAACCACTATCCTACTTTCTAGCTCTTGTTTTGCTTACTCTGGTGACTTCATATAGTGGAATCATACATTAATTGTCCTTTCATGTTGGGCATATTTCACTTAGTGTAGTGTCTTCAAGGTTCACACACCTGTGTCAGAATTTTTTTTTTTTTTTTTTTTTTTTTTGAAACCAAGTCTCGCTCTGTCGCCCAGGTTGGAGTGCGGTGGTACAATTTCAGCTTAGTGCAGCCTCCGCCTCTCAGGTTCAAGCAATTCTCCTGCCTCAGCCTCCCGAGTAGCTGGGATTACAGATGCGTATCACCACACCCGGTTAATTTTTTGTGTTTTTTGTATTTTTTGTATTTTTAGTAGAGATGGGGTTTCGCCATGTTGGCCAGGCTGGTCTGGAACTCCTGGTCTCAAGTGATCTGTGCACCTTGGCCTCCCAAAGTGCTGGGATTACAGGCGTGTGCCACTGCGCCTGGACAGAATTTCATTCCATTTAAAGGCCAAATATGTCATTGTTCGGATAAACAGCACGTCGTTCATCCCCTCATCCATTCATAGACATTTGGGTTGCTTCCACCTTTTGGCTATTGTGAATAATGCTGCTGTGAACATTGAGGAACAAGTGTCTGAGTCTCTGCTTCCACTTCCTCTGCATATACCTAGAAGTGGACTTGCTGGATCACATGGTAATTCTGTTGACTCTTTTGAGGGCCTGCCATACTGTTTTTATGAAGGTTTAAGTTTTTGTGAGATGTGATAAAGGTAGGGTCCGACCGTGACTCCTATGATTTGATGTAAAGGTTAACCCAATATATCCTGCAAGCCAAATTTAGCCCTGCTAATTCTGTAGAGGCAACATGCTAAGGATATTTTTAATATGTTTAGATGGCTAAAAAAAATGAAGGATAATATGTCATTATCCATGAAAATTCAATGGAATTCAGATTTCACTTTACGTAGTTGAAGTTTCGTTGGAACACGGCTATACCCATTGTCTGTTGTCTATGGAACAGACTCTGTGTGGCCCATGGAGTGGGATTTGCTATGGCCCTTCAAGAACAGATTTGCAGGCCTAGCATGGTGGCTTATGCCTGTAATCCCAGCCCTTTGGGAGGCTGAAGTGGGAGGATCGTTTGAGCCCAGAAGTTCAAGACCAGCCTAGGCAACATGGCGAAACCCTGCTTCTACAAAAAGTACAAAAATTAGCGGGGCATAGTGGTGCATGCTTGCAGTCCCAGCTACTTGGGAGGCTGAGGTGACAGGATCACTTGAGCTTGGGAGATAGAGGCTGCAGTGAGCCGTGATTGCACTACTGCACTCCAGCCTAGGCAACAGAGTGAGACCGTGTCTCAAACAAACAAACAAACAAACAAAAAACACATTTGCAAACCTGGTTAAAATGATAAGGAGTCCGACAAAGCTTACATCTGTTGACTGCTCTGCCCAACTCCATGGGCTTTTCCAAGGGTCTGAGTAGGTGCATCAAGCTGTCCACCTAATTAATCACACCATCCTACACATGATTTGTCACTTTTTTGCATGTAAGCACCAATCCCAGTTGCTTAAGCCTGCAGGGGGCATTTCCTTCAGTAGAAGATGCAGAGTGTAAAAACTCCAACCCATTTGCATCTTGCTTATTTCAGGTACATTTCTTTTCCTGTTTGTAATTCCAAAGTGTGGCTTCCTGTCATGCCTTTTAAGGAACTATCTATTCCCATTGACTAGGAGATAAGTCTCTGTGTAGTGGAGGAACCAAACTGAGGAAGACTTCTCAAAATTGTTCTTTTTTTCATACACTTTTTTGGGACAAGGTTTATAGCCAACTAAGAGGCAGTCTTCTATTTTTAATCTGTGATATTTCTGTAAAGTCATGTAAATGTCATAACTGCAGTGTTTTCAAGTTGTTGTTTTTGCAAAGAGCTGTTCTCTGCAGTGAGGGCTGAATGTGACTTGTTAAAAAGTGAAATTCACATAGCATCCGTTTTCTTCATTAGCTTCTTTCATTTAAAGGACATCTTCAACATATCATTTAAGGGCAACACTTGGTTCATAGTGTTTAATTTGTTGTCAGGAGTGTCACCCTCAGAACTTCTTAATATGCACACCCATCTCTACTGTGGGTACCTATATAATTTACATTTAGCCTATTATTTTATTTTATTCATGAGGGTGATCTTAGGACCTGAGATAAATTTGAACAGGCTCAATACAAATCAGATTATGTTTAAACCAGGAAGCAGACTTAAATTCTATTTTTCTTGTATTTGGGTTTTGTAGGAAATGGGGCATCGTGTTTTCTCTTTTGAAATTGTGTTTGAAGTGATATTTGCATGAAGAAGCAGCCTGTTTTCTATTAGACTAGTAAAGTGGGAATAGTAGAAAAGAGAAAGGCGGAATTTGGGCAGTATGACATGAAGATGTTGTTAAATAAGGTATGCATATAATTAAATGTGGCAAGAACAATGCTACTTAGATATGGAAGC
>NW_016824853.1:151617-154654 GCF_001698545.2 Rhinopithecus bieti | reverse complement strand
AAAAAAAAAAAAAAAAAAAAAAAAACAGCAACAACAAAAAACAAAAAAGAAAATGCAAACTAGTAGAAGAATGAGTTACCTTTTTTTGGTTGTTTTTATTTTTCATTTTAAGATAAGTCATGTGGTGTAATGGGAAGCTGATGGGACTTAGGGTCAGACCACCTGGGATCATTCCTAGATTCCAGTCTCCCTGGCAATGTAGTGAAAGGTCTTCTCGTCTTTGAGATGTCAGGGGACGGTGATGCAGTGGGGGCCAGAGTGTTAGGGAAGACTAAACTCATGTAACACTAAGCATGATGCACATGTTGCATGTGTCTCTTTGTACCACGATACCCTTGGACATACATATTCCTGATCTGGTAAGATGAGATTCCATATGTTTTTTGTGACCTCAGCATCCCATGCCCAGACACTGAAGTCAAAGGGGACCATCAGAGTCCCCTAGTAGTTTGGAAATTCTGATCACCAGTCAGCAAAGATATTTGACTGTTGAAAATGTTTTAAATGGTGAGCTCTCTTTTTCTGTTTCAAGATTCAGTCATCCTTTCTGATAGTAGACACAGAAGTCTTTTTGACAAAGGCAATGCAAGGCCCTGCACTGGCTGACACTCCATGCGGTATACTGTCCTTCCGTGGCCTGTGCCGTTAGTTTACAGAGGTCAGTAATACCTGCCTGCCTCACAGGGTTTGTGTCCAAGTGCTTCATCGTGGTAGAAGTGGTTTTTAATGAAATAATAGATTTCTTGGTTTTGCTTCAAGTGAAATGCCTGAAGTGTTTGCTTTCCCAATGATTTCATGCTCTCAACTGCCTTTTTGTGGCCATGGTCCATGAACATAAAGCAGCATCATGGCTATTCAGGCACATAAAAGCCAGATAGAAGAAAACCTCACTATTTAGCCATCGTGTCAGAGAGAGCCAAACTGCATGTCTTTCTGGGCCCTGGTTTTTAGGGGATTGAATGTCACCCAGACCTTGAGTCTTAGTTAATCAGTGTTGCATAGCAAGAAAGGGTACTGAGGAATCACAATTCTTACAAGGGTGGCAACGTTTATTTTATGAATTGAAAAATATTCCTATTCAGCAACTGTAGTCACACAAAATTAGGCCTGATGTAAGGTTCTACACTTTTAAAGAAGCATTGTATATATTTAACTAGGATTCTGTAGTCATTTATATTAGGAATATTGTTGCTAGGTGTTTTGCAAGTTTCCGGTAGCTGTAGTGCAACTAGGGAAGCATTTACATATTGAAGGCAGGATCCACCAATAATATGCGGATTTTAACAGTAATTAGGGTTTCTGGGAATTGCACAGGTTTCATTCTCAAAAAGTTAACTGAATTCCACAGATCAAAAGTGAAATTCATTCACTCATCTAACCATGCACTCTGTTGCTTTCTTGGTGAGAGGGATGACCGACCCACTTGGTCTTCATGGAGCTCGGTCTCCTCATCTATAAATAAGATATTAAGTGTTGACCTAAGAATCTATGAATCTGAATTTTACATAATGAGCGAGATGTACATGTGAGTGAAAAGCAAAACCCTGTGATAACTCATTTTTGTTTCAGCTACAATATTGTTTAGACACTGTGGACTAACTATAGCCAAGACGTATCTGAATCCAGAAAAAAGTATCATAGAAAATCCAAAAATTGGCCAGGCGCGGTGGCTCAATTCTGTAATCCCAGCACTTTGGGAGGCCGAAGTGGGCAGATCACGAGGTCAGGAGATCGAGACCATCCTGGCCAACATGGTGAAATCCCGTCTCTACTAAAAATACAAAAAAACATGAGCTGGGCATGGTAGCGGGCGCCTGTAGTCCCAGCTACTCAGGAGGCTGAGGCAGGAGAATGGCGTGAACCCGGGAGGCGGAGCTTGCAGTGAGCTGAGATCACGCCACTGCACTCTAGCCTGGGTGACTGAGCGAGACTCTGTCTCAAAAAAAAAAAGAAAAGAAAAGAAAAAAAAAGAAAATCCAAAAATTAATTGAAGGCAGTTGCTTGTAGGTACAGCCCAAGTGATTGCATAAATTTTACACCAACTAAAAGTGTTAAAGAGTAACAAAATGAAGGGGTTAGAATGATTTGTGATGGATACATTGTGCTTTGGAAATTGTAAGACTTCCCCAATAATTGTGTTTCAGTTGCCCAATTCCTGTTTATTCTCATTGTACAGAAGTAAGTTACTACTCCCTTCAATATAAATTACTGTAAATTGTAGTTAATTGCTTTTGTCTAAAACAATGAGAGCACTCAACATGAAGCCAGAACTTGGGGTTCAAATCATACCACTTGTTAGCTGTGAAGCCAACCTAGATTGTTCACTTACACTCTTCAGAAAGCAGCCTTTTTATCTACAAAATGAGAAGAAACAGGGTTGATGGGATGGTTCAGTCATATAATGGACATAATATTAAATAGACTCTTTATTTCTGAATGGGAAAGTGAGGAGTTACTGCATTTAGAAGATGCATAACCAGCCTTGCTGTTCAAGAATGTTAGGAATGAAAACAGTTGATATGTGGTTCTCATGACTCAATTAAAAGATGCTATGTTTGTGTTAAAATTAAGAATACACCTGTACTGAACTTGTGGAAGAAGCTTAGAGCAGAGGCTGCCTGTGCATTAAGACTGAGAGGACTTGGAAAGAGAAGATTTTTAATGTTTTCCTTTTACATTAGGGTTTCCTAACTGTGGCACTGTTGACATGTAGGGCTGGAGAACTATCTGTGGGAGGTCCATCCTGTGCACCGCAGGAGGTTCAGCAGCATCCCTGGGCATCCCCCGCTGGATGCCAGCAGCAGTCTCTCCTTATGGTGACCACATAAGTGTCTCCAGACATTGTTCAATGTCCCCTGGGGGGCAAAATCACATCTGCTTGAGAACCAGTAAAATTTCCCCAATAAACATATGTTACTTCTATAATTTTAATGGCAACTTAAAAAAAAAAGATATCATTTCCAAACTGACAAGGCTAGTCGGTCCAGCTTCACATATTGAAGAATCACAAGAGTTGGACTTTTTTTTTTTTTTTTTT
>NW_016824853.1:138992-151529 GCF_001698545.2 Rhinopithecus bieti | reverse complement strand
GTTCAATGTCCCCTGGGGGGCAAAATCACATCTGCTTGAGAACCAGTAAAAATTTCCCCAATAAACATATGTTACTTCTATAATTTTAATGGCAACTTAAAAAAAAAAGATATCATTTCCAAACTGACAAGGCTAGTCGGTCCAGCTTCACATATTGAAGACTCAGAAGAGTTGGACTTTTTTTTTTTTTTTTTTTGGGGACAGTTTTGCTCTGTTGCCCAGGCTCGGAGTGCAATGGCGTGATCTCAGCTCACTGCAACCTCTGCCTCCTGGATTCAAACAATTCTCCTGCCTCAGCCTCCCAAGTAGCTGGGATTACAGTCATGCGCCACCACGCCCAGCTAATTTTTGTATTTTTAGCATAGAGACGGGGCTTCTCCACGTTGGCCAGGCTGGTCTCAAACACCTGACCTCAGGTGATCCTCCCATCTCGGCCTCCCAGAGTGCTGGGATTACAGGCATAAGGCACTGCACCTGGCAGACTTGGATGTTTTTATGAGGCGTTTTGGGCTTGTGTTCTGAAAGCATCAGCTTAACAGAAAGTGATACTGCATGACTGCCCCAAGGACTCCTGGTGGCAGCTGTGAAAGTGTCCAGGGACCAAAACCTGTGCTGAGGTTGCCCTCAGGCACCTGTGGGCTTGTCAGTGTGGCCATTCTAAGTAACCAAGACAAACCTGCTCTACTTGTGGAATCCGGCACTTCTTCTGCATGTTAGTTGTCTGGGGTCACCTCGATGATATTAGGAGGTTATCTATTCTGCTTTAGTAATGTGTTAGGAGTGCACAGCTTAATCAATCTAATATGATACTGCTCTAAGGTAGGGCTCAGCAAACTACTGCACATAGGCCAACTGGCTTGCAGCCTGCTTTTGTAGGTAGTTTTATTGGAACACACACACGTCTGTTTGCATAGACACACCCATTTGTTTACAGATTGCCAGTGGCTTCCAGGTACAGGTGACTATGATGGCTGCGAAGTCCAAGATCCTTGCTGTTTGGCCCTTTAGAGAAAACGTGGACCTACCACTGCTCTATGGTTCTGGAACTTTCTCCCCTTCGGTTTCCATATCTAGGTATATCTCCCATCTGTTAATCTCAATTTCAGAAAGGGGGAGGATAGTAAACAGCATAGCCAAACAAAACAAATTGTGATAGAGAGCACTGTGACTATTTCAACTTTATTCAGTGCTTTTAGCGAGTATCCGTGTGTTTCTCTGCATATCAGATGCATGTAATGTGTACCAGAGTGTATTTATGAAAATGCCTGGCTCATGTACTTGTTCATGAAAGAAGCAAAACACCATCGTTTTCCTTGATTTAAAAACATGATAGCAGCAATCGCGCTGGAGAACTTTGGTAGAACGTGACAGTTGTGCGTAGGATATTGGACCAGACAGGCTGTTGGGGCCAGAGTTTGAAGAGGGTTTCTCAAGAAACAGACCGTACTAGGATTACATGGGAAGTGAGTGTGGAGTACCTCAGGATTGCTGATTGCCGGTTGTATGGGAGTGAGGGGCAGGATGGGGTTCAGTGGGGAGCTTTCTGGAAAGCCAGTCCTGCTCTTCCCTGCATGTCTACTACGCCCGTCCAAGCATTTCCTTGGCTCTAACATGTCCTCATGAGTAGGGCCCATGAGTTCCTGGTGTTATCTTCTGGAGAATTTAATACAGGGTTCAGGATATTCGTAAGTCCCATAAAGGTTTTAAGTGAACAGCTGAATGGCAACCTCAGTTTGATGATGCTCTGTCTCCTGGAGGGGCCTAATGTCTAGCTGTCTCCAGTCTCTTTCCAACAGACTAGCATCATCGTGTTGTGTTAAGTTCACTTATGAATTCTCTACCAAAGGCATCTGCACTTAGTGTCCAGAAATCACTCGATGTTTTGTTTCTTCTTTTATATTTTCTTTGCCTCCGAAATATCTTCCACAGATTCCCTAAGGAGGTAAGGAATTGTGAAGGAGGAGAACTGTAAGCTGAATAGAATACAGTCATCCCTTGGTATCTGTGGGTATTAGTTCCAGGACCCCTGCATATACCAAAATCCGGGGAGGCACAAGTCTCTGATATAAAATAGTGTCCTATTTGCATATAAACTATGCACATCTTCTTGTAAACTTTAAATCATAGATTACTTGGAATACCTAATACAATGTAAATGCTGTGTAAATAATTGTTATATTGTTTTAAAATTGTTTTTATTGTATTGTTTTTATTTTTTTAAAAAATATTTTTTCTTTCTTTTTTTGACGCAGGGTCTTGCTAAGCTCACTGCAGCCTCTTTCTCCTGGGCTCAGGTGATCCTCCCACCTCAGCCTCCCAAGTAGCTGGGACTACAGGCGTGAGCCACCACACCCAGCTAATTTTTGTATTTTTTGTAGAGACTGGGTTTTACCATGTTGCCCAGGATGGTCTTGAACTCCTGGCCTCAAGCAGTCCTCCCGCCTTGGCCTCCCACAGTGCTGGGATTAGAGGCGTGAGCCACCACACCTGGCCTTAAAAATATTTTCAATCCTTAGATACAGAATTTGTGGATACAGAGGGGTGACTGTTCATATTTTCAAAAACTATATATCAGCAACATATAATCAATATATAACATATATGAGATATATGGATAATATATATACATATATTTAGTAACAGCATATACGTGTATTCAAAGTAATAGGTTTGTTATAGACAGCATAGAGAAGACTCTGGCTTTTTAAGTCCAGTTTCACAATCTCAGCCTCTTATTTATTTTGCTTTTATTTTTATTTTATTATTGAACTTTTAGGTTCCGGGGTACATGTGCAGGTTTGTTATATAGGTAAACTCGTGTCATGGGGGGTTTCTTGTACAGATTATTTTGTCACCCCAGGATTCAGCCTAGTACCCAATAGTTATCTTTGTTCCTCTCCCTCCTCGCACTCTTCACCCAGCAGTAGCCCACAGTGTCTGCTGTTCCTGTCTCAGCCTTTTCGCTGGAGTGGTTATACCATTTACCACTTGCTCTTTGTTTTCTCTTTGTACCACTTACTGTGTTTCCTTGTTCCTCTGTTCCTGTGTGCTTTTGCATAAATTGGAGCTTTTTCGTGACTATACTTTTCAGTAAGCTTATTGGCAATAACTCATTGCTTTATTTTTTAGGGTGTTGCTCTAGTGTTGACAGTTTTCATGTTTAACCTTATCACAGTCTATGTTTGAAAGATATTTTACTTCACATATGAGAGCCTTACAACAATGTGCTTTCATTGTCCTTCCATTCTTAGTTCTTTGTGCTACATTTGCCGTACATTTTACTTCTATACGTGTTACAAACACCATAATACATCGTTACTAATTTTGTACTAAGAAGTCAATTACATGGAAAATAATTCTTTTAAAGAGAATAAAATATTTTTATGTTTATATTTACTGTTTCTGCCACTCATCATTTCTTTGTGAGAATCCGCATTTTCCAGCTGAAGTTTTTCTTCCCCTTCATGGAATCCCTTCAGTCTGTCTTGTAATGCAGGTCTACAGGCAGTGAATTCTCTCTGCTTTTGTTTGGTAAAGTCCTTATTTTGCCATCATTTTTTGAAAGATATTTCATCTGAGTATAGAATTTTGCATTGATACATCCTCTCAGTTCTTTAAAGATTTCATTGTCTTCTGCCTTGCATAGCTTTTGACAAGAAGTTTGCAGTTTTACTATCATTTTCCTCTGGATATAACTTTTGGGTTTTTTTTCTGGCCGCTTTTAAGAGTTTGTCACTGATTTTTAAGAAATTGATTGTGTCTTGTTGGGGTTTTCTATTTCTTGTTGGGGTTTATCCTGCTTGGGGCTTGTTTAGCTTTTTGAATCTGTTTTACTTTTCTTAACTGAGAGTTTCACAACTTTACTTGATCTTGGAATCCTTAAAATGCATTTTTGGTTTTTGTGTTTTTTTTTGAGACAGTCTGGCTCTGTCACCCAGGCTGGAGTGGAGTGGCTGCGATCTTAGCTTACTGCTACCTCCGCCTCCCGAGTTCAAACAATTCCCGTGCCTCAGCCTCCTGAGTAGCTGGGACTGCAGGTGCATGCCACAATACCCAGCTAATTTTTTTTGTATTTTTAGTAGAGATGGGGTTTCGCTCTGTTCGCCAGGCTGGTCTCGAACTCCTGGCCTCAAGTAATCTGCACACCTCGGCCTCCCAAAGTGCTGGGATTACAGGCGTGAGCCACTGCGCCCAACCAAAAATGTGTTTTAAGTAACATATTTTATCATCTCAGTACTAGTGTTTTATTAATGAACACTAAACCCAGTGAGGGAAACACTGATGAAAACCAGTGTTTATTATTTTTACATATTTTTATAACTCCATATTGGCTCCTTGGACCTTTTAGAGTTGGGTTACCAGAAAGCAGTTGGGCATTTGCCTGGTATTGTGTAGAGGGTATGCGAACACGATTAGCTTGTGGAAAAGATATCAGTAACAATTGCCAGCGTAACCACCAGCTTTACGGGAGTGCTCCAGTAGTAACCTATTTCCTTGTTTCAGCTATAAAAGCTATTACCACAATCTATCTCTCTCATTTTGTACAGTAATGATCCATGAACATACTAAAGGGAAATTGATGGCATACCCAGGATTACCATTTACAGATGGCAGTACTGAAATGTTAATTTCAAAAACATTCAAACTCTAGTTTTCTTCTGTAGACATAGGACAAGCAATTTTTATCATTTAATCATGCAGACTTGGGTTTAAAAGAAAACTCTTTTAAGATATTCTTTGGTTTTATTTATAGCCTTCTAGTTTGCTTATAACATATATGCTTATTTTAAAGAACATTAAAGGTTAGGCCTAAGGAATTCGTGTGCAAAACTGGTCATTGATTATTAAGAAAATAATACAAAACATTTTTTCGATGTCATAGATATAACTTTAAAAGGGAAGGGGACTCTTCGGAGTTGCCTCTGAGGAGCACATATAAAAAAGAAGGGCAGAGGTTTACTACAGTGGCAAAAAATAATCCACCTAGATCAAGACTATTCCAAAAGTGAATTTAAAAAGAAAAAAAGATGAGATGGTAAGATATGAAGAAATAATGAATGCATTGTGACTTTCCACCTCCCCATACCCATTTTCATAATTTGGTGACTAGAAAGAGAAATGAGGATGCTGGCCCGATTTTGATTCCCAATGGATGACGCTCACACAGAACTGCCCTGCTTCTTGACACTGTTATGATATTAAAAGTAACGTGTATTTTTATAAGTTATTACCATCTTGGCACACTTGCATTCATTTTAGTCAAGTACTGTCACCTTTAGATTTCAAGCTTGCAGTCTTAAAAAAATACACGTTGGAGAACACATAGTCTTCTAACAGTAAAACCTCAGCGTATTAGAATGTTTAGTGACTGAGGTATTCAGAGTCAGTCAAAAAAGTATCTTTAGGATTTCAGCATGTGGAGATGTCTTTCATAGACATCTCCTGGGACACTCAGGCAAGCCCTAGCATGTTGAGCATGGAGTATCCTCGTCTGCATGGGCACTTAGACACCTGGACAAGTCCTTTAGCAGTAAGGCGGGATGGAGGGGTTCACAGGATACGTGCAGCCCAGAGCTGGGAGAAATCATGAGGACCGACTGGCCATTTATCGTACAGATGCACGACTGGCTGGTATGGCCTGAGATGTGGCAGTGAAGATGCACCATGAGGTTGTGGGAGGTGGGATTCATGGTAAATCCTAAGTTTTTCATCTTTGCACTCACGATGCACAATAGCTGATCAAAGCTTTTAGCAAACTCTGCAGCAAATTAAAAGGCGGCAGAACCTCATGGTGACAACTGCAAACCCTGGAGCCAGGCTGCAAGCATTCACACCCCAGCTCCACCAGTCCCCAGCCCTGGGACCTGGACATGCAGCTACATGTCAGTACGTCAGTTCCCTCTGTATGAGAACAGGATAGTAACCTCACTCCCTCACACGCTCCTGTACACATGGAAACCACCACTGCCATCTGACACAGTATATGCTGTAGAAGGACTTAGTGTGCTAAGCACATTAAATATTTAAAATTATTAATTAGATGGATTAAATAAGCTCAAAGCTCTCAGAAGAGAGCCAGGCATGTAACAGGTGCAATATGCATGTTAGCTATTATTATTTAATAGAGATGGGGTCTTGCTATGTTGCCCAGACTGGTCCTGAACTCCTGGCCTCAAGTGATCCTCCCACCTCAGCCTCCCAAAGTGCTGCAATTACAGGCATGAGTCACTGCGCCTGGCCTATTATTTTTTAATAACGTTATTTAACCTGGTGTTGCCAATTGTTTTGAAGTGTGGAGCCGTTTTTCAGATGACACATACTAAACATCTACTAAACAGCCTGAGAAACGGCACTCTGAAGAGCAGGCCTTGGCAGACACTCCCCTACTCACTCTAAAACTCCAGTCAGTTGGCTTCCAAGTTCACTTGGTTCTCATTTTTCCTGGCAACAACTCTGCAAATCATTACCCCCATTTGATGAGGTGCTGGCTGAGAAGGCCCCTTGCCCAGGTATGTTTCCAGCCTGCCTGTGACAAGGTGTTAGATTCTGAAAGCCGGGAGTGCTGGCCTCAGTTAGCTGAGTGATACCAGCGTGGGGGTCTTTCAAGGCTGCAGGCAAGATGTCCGCCCACCTAAAGGCAGGGTGGGGGCTGGAGGGGCCGTGTTCTGGTGCCTCCCTCCTGTGGCTGCTGAGTTGGTATGGCTGTAGGCAGGGGACCTCACTGTTGTACCGTGCTGGCCTCACCATGAGCACCCGAAGGAATTTTATCATACAAATTTGATTCTGTTGTATCAGGAGATGCCAGTAGCACCTCCACTTCCAGTTGGGACACCCCAAAATACCTCCAGACATTGCCTAATATCCCCTGGGAGATGGCGGGGGGTGTGGGGAGGGGGCGGCAGCGGGCACTGTCACCCCTGCTCCAGAACACTGTATTAAAATACAGAAACGTGATGCCAATCCCATGCTGTTATTTGGGATTAAATGTGTAGTACATATGCTTCTGAGTGGGAAAACTTTGCTCCAAGCGGAAAATGATGCATCCTTTGTTGTCATTGGGCAAATGTTTGGTAGGGATTTGATCTGTGTAGAGGAATGCTCAGTCTGCAGTGGCAGCCAGGTAGTGAGCGTGTGCAGCCTTGCACACAGCATGAGCCTGTCAGACAGACAGTGCTTGCCAAGCAGGGCTCTGGCATGCGGTCGTTGTTGGCTATGGCTCTTCCAGGGGCAGGCTCCCGGCTCCTCCTTACAAATCCATCCCCTTTGTTGGCCACCCTGCCTGCTGGCCCTAGGCCTTCTGCTCCTTTCCCCAAGTACTGACTCTCTCCAGCTTGGCCTCTCTCCGCCCATCCTGTGGACCTTTCATTCCTGGGGAGGAGAAGACTCAGGTAAAGAAGGGTAAAGGCAGAACGATGCCAGGCAATTCCACTGCTAGCCGTTGCCCCAGGGACATGAATGTTCATAGCTGCATGGTTGACCCAAGCCAGGTGCCTGTCAGCCACTGCCTGGAAAAACACAATGTGGTCCAGCCATGCAGTAGCATAGTATTCAGCCATAAAAGGAGTGAAGCCCTGGAACGTGCTACGACATGGATGCTCCAGGAAAACATGTTCAGTGAAAGAAGCCAGATGCAAGAGGTCACATATTGTATGATCTCATTTAGTGCCCCAAATAGGGAAATTCATAGAGCCAGAAAGCATTCTGTGGTCACCAGGCCAGGGGGAGGAGGGAATGGGAGTGACTGCTTAGTGGGCACCAGTACTCCTTTCCAGGTGATTGAAAATGGTTTGGAACTTGACATAGGTGGTGGTTCCATAACATCTGAATGTACCACTAAATTGTACACTTTAATTTGACCGGGCTTGGTGGCTCACACCTGTAATCCCAGCACTTTGGGAGGCTGAGGCAGGAGCATCACTTGAAGCCAGGAGTTCGAGACCAGCCCGGGCAGCATATCAAGACCCCCAAATCTACTTTTTTTTATAGGAATTTTTTAAAAAGAAAAAAAACAATTTAAATTGGTTAATTTTTATTGGGTTGTATTTTACTCACTGGAAAAACAAGCAAAAAAAAAAAAAAAAAAAAAAAAAAAAAAAAAAAACCCCACATATGGTTTTCCAGAATGGGCTATGTTGGGGCCCCTGAAGTATGCTGTTTTTCTGTTATTTTTCCTTAGGTTTTTGAGGTGGGGTTTTTTTCTGAAGGGCTTGTTGTTCAAAAGGGAGCCTTTAAAGTTGTCTAATTCCTTTTCCTGATAGGAAAAGAAATTATTAATTTCTTCAAAATGACTGCTTTCGAGGAATGCCCCTTTCTAAATTTGAAAACATAGTATTAAAAAGAAGAGTTTCTCAGTGCTTTAGATTATTATTTCTTGTATTCAACTTAAAAATCCCTTACAGTGGTTTTACAAATCTGCAGAGGAATTCACAAAGCACGATTGAAAAGTGATGTACAGGATTTATAACTGACTGGGAACAACCCAGCTGATTTGCATATAGGATGAAATTTAGCTGAGGGTGCTATTGAGTTTAGACAACATTTGGCTGGACCTTTGTAACTCTTCAGCTCTGTGAAACAATAGTTGTGTGAAGAATTAAAAGGTGAAAAATGAACTGTATGTGACTGGCTCACATATGCCTAGGTCTATTTCTAGGCACAACGAGCAGTGAAATGATGGTGTCGGTGAGGCACCAGTTCAAGGAAATATACAAAGACTGCCTACTCATAAATACACAATGGAGTGATAACTGGTGCTTACCCTTGGAGATCTAGAATTCTAAAACATCGGAAAACAATTAACAGACCGTTCTGTGTCCTTTTCTTTAAAACTATCTCTTGAAATTTTCGTGCTTACCCCAAGAACATCCTCAAAGATGCCAGTAAAATAACTCCACAGGAATCTTTCTGAATTCCAATATCCATGGGAAAATGCTGCATTTTCTTCTGATTTTTCACAATAGAATTAAGACAGACATCATGAAGAAATGAATGTGTAGAGGACTTCCAAAGTTTATATTAACATGTGTAATCAGCAACTGTAATGTTTTGAAGGATTATGTATGGTACATCCTTCATTCATTAAGCTAACTTTTATCAAGTATGTGTTATGTGTCAAGCCTGGACTGTAGAAATGAACTTGAAGAAGAAAGGACTCTTCCTCCTGTTTGGGTAGAAAAGGTGTAATGTGTGTTATGGATGATGTGACAAAAGGAAACACTGGATACCATGAGGAAAATTGAGATCATCACCCAGGGATTCTGTATTCTACTTAGGGAATAGGCTAAACATCAAAATACAGCCATTTGAGACAAAGGCAGGCGGTAGTCCCAGAAGGGTAGCTGTCAGATCCCCAAGAGCATCGGGGGTTCCAGGTTCCTTTTGTGTTACTATCCTGCCTTCCTAAAGGTCAGACAGGCTCTCCAGCAACCCCCATGACCACAAGTTGTGCACATCCTTCCCCAGCTCTTTTCACCTACCATTGGCAAGAACTCAGTAGTGGAAAAGAGAAATTTTGAGGGAGGAGCAGGCTGGTAAATTTGCAGTTTCTAAATTATTTTGCATTTTATTTGATTACAGTGTTTGAATTCAGTTTTTTGAAGAAATGTATGTGGCACCAGAAGCTCTATTCTAACCTACTTTCTATGGAGAAGCAGGTACATGCTGTGTTGTATCAGCTTAGAGAGCCCCTTCAAAACCTCTTCGTGTTCAGTGTGGAGGGACTGTCACTATACGTGCATGGCACACCACGCCAAGAGCAGAGGACTACCAGAAAATTAGAATCCCTTTTACATTTGTCACATACCAGCATTTATTTAGTTGTAAAAATAAAGAGCATATGGCATTTGTTAAAATCGTTTGCATTTCACACAAATATTTGGCAATATGTAAACTTTCTTGCCAGGCTTGTTTATTGTGGTTCTATTTGTGTACTAATAATGGGAAAATCAGTAATGACCAGGTGTTGGAAGGTCTGATTTCTCATTTAAATATATTGTTTCTAGCAATAAACTAATTATTTTTGACATGTTTCATAACCAGAAGAATGTTATTAACCGAAATCATAATTCCTGTTTTTGTGTTGATCACACACAGATGATAAGTTAATTATACTTATTGAATTTAACAACATATATAAGAGATAATCTCAAATTTCAAGACTCTCATTTGTGGGTTACCATCTGTTTTGGACCAAAGAATAGGAATTTGATTGCAAGCTTTCTTCTGAACAGCTTGTAATAAGAGCTGTTTGTATATTAATTACTTATTGAATTATCGTGGGTTTTAATGTTTTAATTTACAAGCAATTTGGAACTTATTGTGGTGACATCTGCTCATATTTTGATACTTTATGGTATTTAGCAATTTCATCATAAGGCTATTTTTTCCCCTGGTAATTTATAACCCAATCCTGAAAACAGTAATTTGGTCTTTCCAGCTCACTATAAGGAGTATTGTCCTGTTTCATCTCAACTGCAAATTTTTTTCCATAATTAAAAGTATATTTTATAAGCAAAATCAAGATTCCTTTGTGCCTGCTTCCCTGGTGCCCTTTCATTTCTATTCAGAGTTACAGATGAATTTAGTTTCACTCTCATTATTTTACTTCAGTGGTAGATTTTTTACAAATTGCCCTGGTTATTACTTTCATCTTGAATATCCTTATGGTTTTTGTTTTCAGTGTACTGTAATGCATTTTAGAGGCCTGTGAACGTGCTTGTAGATTTTTTTTAATCTCCTTCCTTTAAACAACATAACTATAAACATGACTCAGTGGCAATAATTTACTTGAATTTCCTTAAAACACTTGAGTTTCTATATAAACTCCCTAATAAGAAACACCTTCACTCATAGCTTCACTTCTGGACTTCAATTGTATTAAACCTGGTACCTTTTTATTATCACTTAAGACTATTAAATAAGAATTTAGAGAAAATGGTGGACATTTAATTTACTTAGTTCTTGAATTTGTCGAGGATAGAGGATAATTTATACTCTCTAGGAGGCTGGAATCATTCACAACCAAAGAAATTTTATAAGGTAAATATCATTAGGTAAATGGTTTATTGATTAGTATTTATAGTGACTGAGAAATAGAAACAATTTTTGATATAAAGGATTATCATTTTATGAGCTATAAACCTGACTTCCTCATAAATCAGTGCAAATGGAACCCTTGTGAAACAAAGGTCTGCAAAAAGTAAATGAAAAGTTGAGATGTTAGTGGGTGCCTTTGGTTTTCTTGATTTTAGGGGAGCCAGAGGAGAAAGGATTCTGACCCGTTTGTGTGTTTTTATGAGCACAGTACATGAGAATGCGTATGTGCACACAAATGTGCCTGCCAGAGTTATTGGAAAGCTAGCCCAAGCGATGGGGAATGTTTAGCTAAAGCGTATTGTCTTCTCCCGAGGGTGTGCACAGGTTCATGTATCAGCTGCATCAGGCCCTGTTCCAAAAACAGTGGTATTTCAGGGGAACCTTAGTGTATCTTTAAATTTAATTTAAGATTAATTTATATCTTTAAATTTAATTTAAGATTAATTTAAATCTTTAAATTATCTTTAAATAATAGCAGTAGCAATAGCTGAGCTAACATGAATTTTATCTATTTTGAGACACTTTTATTTCAGAACTTCTACATGCATAATAATGCCTGACTGGCCACTTTTAATTTCTCCTTTTTTTCACTTTGCAAACAAAACCTTACAATCTGTGCTATGGACTAAGACAGAAAATAAGAACCAATAAAATGTGTTAAGTTTGAATTAGGATGAAAAAAAACCTAAAGGAACTGGATGGGTGAGAGGTAAACACACCCCAACGATTTTTAAGTCTTTTGTTTTAAACCTTTCCCTTTCTCCCTAGGCTGGTCTCCGCAGACGCCTTGCCATTTCTGTGACCGGATGCTGGGAAGCCTGCTGGTCAACAGGTCCACACATGAAGTCATCATAAGGTAAGCAGCCCAGCGTGCCATTGGATCCTTGTCCTTGTACCTGAAATCCGTTTGAGGAGCAGAACTGCATTTTCCCAAAACAGAACCCCTTTTGCTTTAAATGATGTTTTCAGGGGAAGTGCCCGGTCTTTCTCCTTACTGAAGGTTGAAGGTAGTAGACAGACAATCATTAAATCATTGTGAGCTGCATAGTCAATTCCAAATGAGAAATTTGCCTTTTTACTGACTTCTGGGAATTTGGGGTTGTGTTGTGTTGTTTTGTTTTGTTTTGTTTTGTTTTGTGTGTGTTTGTTTGTTTGTTTTGAGACAGAGTCTTTGCTCTGTCACCCAGGCTGGAGTGCAGTGGTGCGATCTCAGCTCACTGCAACCCCCGCCTCCCAGGTTCAAGCGATTCTCCTGCCTCAGCCTCTCAAGTAGCTGGGATTACAGGCACCTGCCACCACACCCGGCTAATTTTTGAAACAGTTTTAGTAGAGACAGGGTTTCACCATGTTGGCCAGGCTGGTCTCGAACTGAGCTCAAGTGATCCGCCCACCTCGGCCTCCCAAAGTGCTGGGATTACAAGTGTGAGCCACTGCATCTGGCCT
>NW_016824853.1:132194-136933 GCF_001698545.2 Rhinopithecus bieti | reverse complement strand
ATTTATATCTTTAAATTTAATTTAAGATTAGTTTAAATCTTTAAATTATCTTTAAATAATAGCAGTAGCAATAGCTGAGCTAACATGAATTTTATCTATTTTGAGACACTTTTATTTCAGAACTTCTACATGCATAATAATGCCTGACTGGCCACTTTTAATTTCTCCTTTTTTTCACTTTGCAAACAAAACCTTACAATCTGTGCTATGGACTAAGACAGAAAATAAGAACCAATAAAATGTGTTAAGTTTGAATTAGGATGAAAAAAAACCTAAAGGAACTGGATGGGTGAGAGGTAAACACACCCCAACGATTTTTAAGTCTTTTGTTTTAAACCTTTCCCTTTCTCCCTAGGCTGGTCTCCGCAGACGCCTTGCCATTTCTGTGACCGGATGCTGGGAAGCCTGCTGGTCAACAGGTCCACACATGAAGTCATCATAAGGTAAGCAGCCCAGCGTGCCATTGGATCCTTGTCCTTGTACCTGAAATCCGTTTGAGGAGCAGAACTGCATTTTCCCAAAACAGAACCCCTTTTGCTTTAAATGATGTTTTCAGGGGAAGTGCCCGGTCTTTCTCCTTACTGAAGGTTGAAGGTAGTAGACAGACAATCATTAAATCATTGTGAGCTGCATAGTCAATTCCAAATGAGAAATTTGCCTTTTACTGACTTCTGGGAATTTGGGGTTGTGTTGTGTTGTTTTGTTTTGTTTTGTTTTGTTTTGTGTGTGTTTGTTTGTTTGTTTTGAGACAGAGTCTTTGCTCTGTCACCCAGGCTGGAGTGCAGTGGTGCGATCTCAGCTCACTGCAACCCCGCCTCCCAGGTTCAAGCGATTCTCCTGCCTCAGCCTCTCAAGTAGCTGGGATTACAGGCACCTGCCACCACACCCGGCTAATTTTGAAACAGTTTTAGTAGAGACAGGGTTTCACCATGTTGGCCAGGCTGGTCTCGAACTGAGCTCAAGTGATCCGCCCACCTCGGCCTCCCAAAGTGCTGGGATTACAAGTGTGAGCCACTGCATCTGGCCTGCCTTCTAAGAATTTTGGATCCTGAAGGAACTATAACAAATTTTTCTGGGTCTTACCAGGTGAGGATGACACCTTGTAAAATCAACCTATCTTGTCAACATTAGGAATTACAGTTATGCAGACAAGTTAATTATAATTGGGTGCGTGAGTATAGATTTTATTTGGCTCCTATATCTTAATTCTATGCTTTATCAGTTTCTTAATATGATTTGTGTCTGTCTCCAAATTGATTTGCTAGTTAACTTTGAAACTTACTAGAAAATCATGGAGATTGCTATGTGTAAATCTGGTGAGATGCTAAGGTTTCCTGACTAGCAAACCAATGGTATGTGCACAGGTGTCAAGAGTTGAGAAGCCCATAGCCCAAACTAGAACTGAGACCCATGCCTCAAAAGTTCTGTAAAAGTTACCTTATGACCTTTTGGTACATGGGAATTTAGTTTCGTTTTACTTAATTGTTATTTAATTTTCTGTTTCTTTCTCTAACGCCTTTTTAGTTTTTTTAAAAAAACAAAACCTATAGAACTTGGGCAATTTTAAAGCATAAAGATAGAATTTTGAGAAAGCTTTTGATTTACTATTTTAAGAGAACCAACTAGAACTAAAATGATAGACTTAAATTTAATTAAAATAAGCAGCTTACTGTTCGAGGTACTTTTGTTTAAAGCCAGACATACACATATGTAGATTGTTTTAACAAGTTACACATGTATAAATATTTTAATGAAAAGTGTAGTTTGTTTATAAAAACAAAATTTGTAATGTATTAGTGAATTTGAATTTTCTGACTGGCTCTTTCACTCAGTATGTTTTCAAGGTTCATGTGCATTGTGGCATGTGTCATTTCTTTTTATGTCGGAATATTCCATTGTGTGGCTAGATTATGGATAGAACGTATTTGATTCATGCATCAGTTGATGGAAACTGGGGTTGTAGTTCTCTTTTGGTTGTTATTAAAAATGATGTCACACACACACAAAAAAATGATGTCACGAACACACATACACAAGTTTTTTTGTGTGGACATATGTTTCATTTCTCTGTGGCATTTACTTAGGAGTGGGTCATATGGTACCTCTGTTGAACATTTTGAGGAACTGAATTTTCCAAAGTGACTGTTACACCAGTCAATATTTTCGAAATGCCATTGAACCATATTTTAAATGTCAGAGGGAAGATGGGAGGGGATCTTTATCTCATCAGTGTTTTGAGTGGGTTTTATTTCAGTACTTTGGGAACATAAGCTTCAGTTTCATTGAATCCAGCACACATTGAATTTCTCCTGTGCATGAGGTGTCTGTGTTTGGCTTTCTACATGACTGAGTGTTTTTGTAGCCTTTGATAACTTGTGTGGTTTATACATGCAGATAGTCATTTGGCATTATCCTCAAAAATGGTGCTCTGTTGCTATAGTTCATCAGTAAGGTTGGGAATAACCTATATAACATAACTATTTCTGCCTATGTTGCGTGCCGCACCTCAGAAAGTGAGGGCTTATAATGGTTTCCTTGAGGTGTGTGTGGTTTCAACACATGTCCTCCTTTCAAAGGCATCCATCACAGACCTTGGTGATAGTGTTTTTTGTAGTTGGTATGATTATGAGGAATGTTCACATTCAGGGGCGTTCACTGTTGAAGTTCTCAGGCAGGAAGATTCCAAGCCGAGAAGGGACTAGGCAGTTGTTCTCGGATGTAGAGGTGGGAAAACCTGTGGCAGAGCAGGAAGGACTGAGAGCAGGCTCAGCAAGCATGTTCTGTGATGGGCCTGATAGTTAGGGGCTTAGGCTTTGCGGGCCAGGCGGTCTGTGTTGCAACTGCTCTACTCTGCCATTGCAGTGTGAAAGCAGTGTAGGCCCTACGGAAATGAAGGAACATGGCTGAGTGCCAAGAAAACCTTTATTTATAGACACTGATACTGGGCTGCAGTTTGCTGACCCTAACCTAGAGGAACACAACTGTTTTCTTTCCACCTTTTCTAATTGTGGCCTTTTGAGTTGGAGGCCACCTGGAGGGTGAGGCTCCAAGAGGCCCACCCAGGGGCCATGATGTGATGAAGACAGAATCTAAATTGTGGTCACATAGCGAAGGCACTGCAGGTATTTGGGGCTCACGACTTTTACATAAGGAATTTGAGGGCCTTTCTGCCACATAAGAGGGAGTGGCTCTGGGCCTGTGTAACTACCCTAGCTTGGGTTCTCACCCTGGGGAATCTCCACCCCAAGGTACCTGGGAATGTGTGGAGACATTTCTGGTTGTCACCAGTGGGGTAGTGGGTGCTACTGGCATCTAGTGGGTAGAGGCCGAGGATGCTGTCAAATGGCCCGCAGTTTACAGGACATTCTCCCCACATTTGTCAGTCGTGAGGAAACTGAGGAGTCCTGCACACCACTGCTTCAGTCAGCACTTTATTTTGTACTTGTTGTCAGTCATACGGCTGTGAAATTATAGGCTACTGGGGCATTTCATTACAAAATTTAGTACCTGTGTTTGCTGACATAAACATGAGGATGGTTGGACTCTCATCTACTATTTGGGGTTCATGATGCTTTTAGTTTTTTCCTTTTTTAAAAACGTCTTTGTCATTTATTTAAATGTAAGTCTCAAAAGTTGATACAGGCCAGGCTCAGTGGCTCACACTTTGTACTCCTAGCAATTTAGGAGGCCAAAGCAGGAGGATCACTTGAGGCCAGAAGTTTGAGACCATCCTGGGCAACATAGTGACACCCCCATCTTTACAAAAAATGAAAAAAATAATAATTAGCCAGAGGTGGTAACACATACCTGTAGTCCCAACTGCTCAAGAGGTTGAGACAGGAGAATCGCTTGAGCCTGGGATGTTGAGGCTTCAGCGAGCTATGATTGCACCACTGCACTCCAGCCTGGGCAACACAGTGAGACCCTGTCACTAAAATAGAACACAATGCTGATATAACACCAAGATTTATATGAGATCCAGTCCACATTGGGGGATGGGGCACCGCCTGCCTTTCTATCTATAGAGTAAGCTTCAGAGTTTATTTTTCACAACTTCCCAGGCCACATCATATGTGTAGGTGAACCCACTGCTGACTCCATCTACTGCCAGAAAGAGACTCATCATGGTCAAATTAAATTCTTCGTATGTAGGTGAAAAATCACAGTGTCTATCATGACCAGAGTGCATGTATTCCCGAAATTTGTTTGAAGGCCCAGTGCACATTGTGTAGAAACTGTGTTCAGTCTATCTTAAAGATAATTAAAATCCATAAATTAATTTCTGGCTGGAAAATAGGTCATAATGGCTCTGGATATCAGAAGTGCTAGGTTAAAGACCACGGTCAGCAGGAAAATAGGATGAGCTCCTGCTCTGTGGAAGCAGTAGCATCACTGCCTTCCAAGGCAGTCTGCTCTGAAGTCTTGGGCACGTGCATCTGTGTTGAGCTGCGGCCAGAGGAGGAGGAGATGAAAGGAGGACGGTGCTCTTTTTCTTACATGCATTGTCCGGCTCCTGTGATGTGGATTTCCCTGGTAGTAGCTTGCTCTTGCTTAGGTGGAACATTTTCAAGAGGGCTTCCTTCCTGTCACCACAGCATCTGCCATTGACGTGCATGTGGGCTTTGGATGAAAGCCCCAGCCAGCCACTAATTAACCCAGAAGGGTGGCGGGGCACAGGAAAGTCCTTTTCTGAATGCCTCATCACGGGGATTTTTTTTTTTTTTTTTTTTTTTTTTTTT
>NW_016824853.1:113591-131954 GCF_001698545.2 Rhinopithecus bieti | reverse complement strand
TTTTGAGATGGAGTCTCGCTCCGTCATCCTGGCTGGAGTGCAGTGGCACAGTTGGGTCACTGCAACCTCCGTTTCCCAGGTTCAAGTGATTCTCCTGATTCAGCCTCCTGAGTAGCTGGGATTACAGGCGCATGCCACAACACCCAGTTAATGTTTTTGTATTTTTAGTAGACATGGGATTTCACTATGTTGGCCAGTCTGGTCTCAAACTCCTGGCCTCAAGTAATCTGCCCGCCTCAGCCTCCCAAAGTGCTGGGATTACAGGCCACCATGTCCCACCAGGGGTGATTTTATTCTGTGAAAAGCGGTATTCCTTTTCTAACACAAAACCTCTCCTCTGCTCTGCCCTCCCAACCCTGTAGCCTCATTTCCTGTGTAGTTGTTTTCATACTGATTATCTCTGAAGACATTGCCAGGTTCTTTTTGTTTGTTTTGAGACAAGGTCTTGCTCTGTCACCCAGACTGGAGTACAGTGGCGCGATCTCGGCTCACTGCAGCCTCCGCCTCCGAGGTTTAAGTGATTGTCGTGCCTCAAACTCCCGAGTAGCTGCGAATACAGGGGTGTGCCACCACACGTAGCTAATTTTTGTATTTTTTGTAGAGATGGGTTTTCACTGTGTTGCCCAGGCTGGTCTCGAACTCCTGGACTCAAGTGAGCCACCATGCCCAGCCAACATTGCCAGGTTTTCTTTACATTTTAATAAATATGAAAATAGTCCATGTTCAGAGTAGAAAATACACAATATGTAGAAAGATACACATGCAATTGGGAGCCGTGCTTTTCCCACACAGCCCCCTGTCATGGACATTGCCCCTGCCTGAGATGCTGTTTTCCTGGCCGCATCTTACGCCACTAGTTTATTCCATATTTAAATGGAGGTGTCACTGCTCGGCATTGGAGCTCCAGTAATGAAGAAATAATTCTTTGATTATATTTATCATTTCAGACCACTGACTCCAAGTAAATAAATATAACCATAAAACTAATGGGAAATTTTTCTTTGCGGGGAATATTTTCTTACAGAAAGTATTATATATCTGATAGTGGGTAAATGGAGAGAAGTATATGAAAGAAAGCAACATAAAATATTTTTATGCATTTCTCCCCAAACTTTTCCTCTATATGTGTTTTCCTACAGGTTTAGGTCAAACTGTAACCTTGTTGGCCCTCTTTTCTGTTTTGTTATAGTCCCCTGCAACCCAGTTTGGGACGTATCATAAATATCTTTCCATTAAGCTAGCTTTGAAATTTTTAACTTTCGATGGAAGAGCACAGCGTTTAATGTCAAGCAATGTAACTTTCAATCCTGACTTCGCTGGGATTTAAGTTGGTTATCTTCCCTAAGCCTTTATTTGTTAAACCTATAAAATGGTAATAAGAGTAATGGTGATATTTATCTCTTGGAGTTATGACTGGTGAGATCGATCGTATCCTGCACATAGCACTCACACCTGATAGCTAGTGTACAATACATGCCGTGCGTTGGTTTCTAAAGTAATCTTCATGGTGGCCTGATAGTTCCCGTATGTGTTCACTGCCATTTATTTCAAGAACCACACATTGACTTCTTTACAATTACATAGGATGAAAAGACATGCAAAGTGGTAAAACAAGCCTATGTCAGCCCCCAGCTAAGCTGCTCCCCAAGCAGATGTTAGAAAAGCTGTATTGGGATTTATATGTAAACTTTATACATACATTAAAAATTCTGTCTTAAGCTAGCTACTGATTGTGAAATGAAAATAAACTCAGTTTACATCTGAGCAGAGAAAAGAGCCGCTGCCTCCAAGTGGGCAGACTTTGCTCATTTCCGTGAAGCTACTTGGAGAAAGAAGTGCCCTTTAGAGGCTGAGGTCAGTTCAAGCAGCTCTTCAGTGACCCTGGCTCGGTCCAGTCTGCATGGAGACAAACCCTAAAGACCTGAGCCTTGTCCAGACCATCCTTCCAAGCAATGGATTCTTCCAGCACAGACGCCAACAGCCTAACTAATAGCAGAAATGACACTCACTCTCTCAGGTCCCTTCAGAAACCAAGGGCTGCTTTAGAAGATCTTAAAAGACGTGTACATAACAGGGCAAATGACTGAAAGATAAAGCCTCCCCTCCAATGATGTCAGAGGAGCTCCCGTGCATTGCCCTTCCTGCAGTACACGCCCCCTTCATCAGCTTATGCTTCTTTCGCTGTTTCAGAACACGGCTGGCCTCTTGGCAAGAAACAAACTTGCCCTTTCTGTCCTTAACTACCAGCACCAGCTCACCAGCAGGCCCCATGTGATTCTACTTTTTAAGATAATTAAAACAGCAATTAAGATTTTTGTGGTTTGGGGCCAGTGTTCTCCCAGAGAATGATGGCATATTGAGTGCTCTAACTACATACTCAATGAAATGAAACTCTTAAACAGCCATTTCTCCTGGGACTAAATTCTGAACTGTTTTGTGAAGGGAACTGCGAATTAATAGGACTTTTGGCCACCTTGAAAGCAAGGCTTAAAAAAAAAGAAATACTATAAATAATTTCCCCTTCAGCTTCTTGACGGCTCTAAACCCCAAATTATCACTTATATTGAATTATTTATCTTTAGCAGAGAAACTTCAGAAATGCCATCAGCCCATGCTCATTTGTTCTTCTTTGCCTTCTGTAAGCAGCACAGTGAGAGAATGTTGTGGCTTTAACCCAAAGTGGAAGGTGGTGGTTTCCTTTTTGCGCAGTCACAACTCCAAACACCTCAAATCAACCTAATTGAAGGTGTCTTTAATCAAAGCTGGGTCAGGCAAGAAAATAAACACAGTTGCTCTAATTAAGACTCCCCTCTCCTCCCGCTCCTGTTTGGGGCCAGGGAGGAGCTGTGAGTGCTGCCAAAGCTCTCCTTTATTTTAGAACTGGAAAAATTGGAAAACATCCACAGGAGTTCTCAGAACTCGAAGGCTGGAAGCGGATGCTGTTCGGGAAACCAGTTAGGTGTTAGAATGCGGCTTGTGTCTCCAGCTGTACATACTAGAAAAGAATGCCCAAACACAGGCCTCTGGTGGTAGTTCTTTTTGGGGGGGGTTGTGTGTGCCACCTTGCCTGCCTGACATTGCTGATGAGCCAGAACGAGGAATTGAGCCCTGAGTGGTCATGGACAAGGCAGATGTGTGTTTCCCTGATCCTCTCCTGCTGACCTTTCAGGTCTCTCTTGGGGAATTGCTGGAGGGGCTGAGATACCAGCTCCCACATACGGGATATTTTCTATGCATTGGGCTCTGCATAAAAGCATTGACTCCTCACACTCTCCCCTTGACATAGGGGCTATTTTTACTCAGTTTAGAGATGAGGAAACAGCCATGTAACTGACCCTCCAATCCCAGGGCTGGAAAGTGGTAGAGCTGCCCCTAGAAGTCAGGGTCTCTGGCGCTTAGCCAAAGGCTGCGTGAATCCCACATCTTTTCCTGTTCTCCGTGGCTCTCAGGACATGATCTGCCTTATCTCTAGCCAGTAAGACTATACGGATGGGGACTCTCACTTTGATTTACCCTAACTTTATTGTAATAAAGTCATAACTGTCATAAGAAGTAATAGTTGCAATAAAAAGTAGTAATTCTAATAAAGCATGAACGTTCCAAACTCCATGTTACTTGTCCACAAAAAATTGTTCTTGGCACAGAAGACAAAGGCAGACTTCTCCCCACAGACTACATAGCTGTCAGTGGCACTTTGCTTTGAACCTTGGTATAGAGGGCAGTCCTCATGCCCTGGGCTGAGGGGTGCATGTGACACATCATTAAAAGTCAAAACATTTTCATAGAGCAGGTCCTCCCCACATGTCCACACAGAGCTTCTGTGCTTCTCTCCTCTTTCTCTGACTTCTTCCAAAATCGTGGGTCTCGTCTCCAGAATTTAACTTGTCTTTCTTCCAAAACGTCCCTCCTCTTCAGTGAAGAAAGGTGCTTGTGGACTGGCCTTAGGAAATGTCGCCCAGACAGGAACGGCACACCAGTGTGCCATCACTCAACCCAGAAACGAGGTTTGCAGTGGCCTGCTCTCTGCTTGAGAGTTCTGCTACACTACGAGTACCACTATAATATTTATTTGTGGTAAAATTAAACCACAAAGCCCCGGGTGGGGGATCCATCATTTACCATCTTCCTGTGAAATTTAGTTCTGGTCTTGGAAAAAAGAGGAGGAGGAATCTTTATTCCCAGCCTTGTGTGTGTGGTGAGGTTTGTCTGGAACAG
The DNA here is from genome assembly GCF_001698545.2 of Rhinopithecus bieti. NCBI lineage: Eukaryota > Metazoa > Chordata > Mammalia > Primates > Cercopithecidae > Rhinopithecus > Rhinopithecus bieti. The sequence continues at coordinate 127,739 of NW_016824853.1, read as the reverse complement.
TGGTTCTTGCAGAGGAATACTGGCCGGGTATTGACTTGACTCAAAAAACGGAAAAAGATCCATGAAAACAAGCACCACCTTCAAGTGAGCCGCTTAGAGATAAGCACAGCCAAACACCGGGACACCCAGCTGATGGACGCTTTCTCTTGATTTTGGTGTGATGAAGCCCACAGAGCTGAAGGGCATTAAATACAGCTGTTGGGGTTAGGGATCCATTCAGAGAATATTCTCATGCTTGTATCTAATAATCTAAGAATATATATGTAGATTCTACAATTTTGGAATTAGATTTTAAAAGAAAATAAACATTTAAAAGCTAGTGAAGTAAATGTTTGTTGGGGGAGAAAAGTTTGATCCAAATATTAAATCAGTCTTAAAAAATTAATATATGTTCTTGAGATGGAGCAGTCAGTCTTACCAAACAACATTACGTCCTGGCTCGATTGCAGGCCAGAGATAGTTTTTGTTTTGTTTCCTCTGCTGCTTAGAAATCAAAAACCCTTTAGAAAGTTAACAATGTATTGGGGAAAGCATTCCAGTCCTTGGACCCTAACTTATTATACATTTAAAGACAATGAATCTGTGATCAGAAAGCAGAAAGCCAGAGCTGAAGCAGAAGGTTTTCTAGTTGGAAGAAAGAAAGATGCATAAAGCAAATTAGAGGAATGGACTATTAAAAATGGCCTGTAATCCCCATCTCCTCGGGATCTTATATTCTCATTCTCCATAGTTCTATACAAACACATGTACAGACACCTGTATTTATCACAGATGCTCCTGGGGTGGGGAATATTAACCAGGCTATGTATACAGGTGTTTCATCTCCACAAATCAGGATATCTTCTCTTCTTTTGAGGCAAGATCTCACTCTGTCACCCAAGATCTCACCCCACTCACTGGAGTGCAATGGCATGATCATGGCTTACTGCAGCCTCAGCCTCCTGGGCTCAAGCAGACCTCTTGCCTTAGCCTCCTGAGTAGCTGAGACCACAGGCATGTGCTACCACACTTGGCCAATTTTTTTATTTTTTTTGTAGAGACGGCATCTCCCTATGTTGCCAAGGCTGGCCTCTAACTCCCAAGCTCAAGCAGTCCTCCCATCTCGGCCTCTTAGAGTGCTGGGATTACAGTCATGAGCCATCACGCCCAGCTGGTACGTTTTCAATGGTCAGGTCACCAAGCGGTGTCTGAGCCGGCACCAGTTGCCTTACTTTATAAGTGGAGTTCATTTCAAACACAAAATGCTAATTTTTCCTCTAAAGAGCAATGGTTCTTGGCCAGCTGCAGTTTTGCAATGTGGGACATTTGGCAACGTGTGCAGGCATTTTGGGTTGTCACCACTGCAAGGGGGTAGGCGGAGTCCAAGGATGCTGCAGAACATCGTGCTGTGCCTGGAACAGGCTTGCTTTTTTTGTTTTTGTTTGTTTTTTGGTTCTTTTTTCCCAGAGTAAAAGAGGAAAGGAGCTAGGCAAACAAGATGGGAAGCTGGGGTGTTTGCCAGGTCCTGCCAGACATAGTTCCTCTCTGTGCCTCAGTTTCCTCTTCTGTAACATGCAGAGATGAGATGAGATGCTCTCCAAGATCGGTCCTTTCCAGCTGCCCTCAGTGGGAGGTGGCACCGTGCCCTGCTTCCCAGGCTGACTCGTCCTTTGTAATTCTCATCCTTTCCACGGGACTCCAGATTCATGCCAGTCCTGCTAGCCCTGTTGCCCTGTTCCTAAGCCTGTCCAGAAATCCTCGGGACTAAGTGAGGCTGAAGCTATAGCGCTCTGCTCTTCCTACCTTTTTAAGAGGTTCTTACATTTTAAAACTTCAATTTTCAAACACTCACTGGCCTACAGAAAAGATAAAATAAAAGCTGTAATTGTGAAAATGTAATTGCTCAACTTCAGCTCATGCTCCAGATCAGTGATTTTCTCTTTTAGCCAAACTTCTTTATAATTATTTCCTTTAGTTTTATAATAGATTCTTCAAAATTAATTTCAAAAGTCCTTATCTACAGTCTTTCACAAATGTATGTATAGCCTAGAGAATTTTGGTAATAATTTTGTAATACATTTATATTGAGATTTGTAGCTGCCAGCCTTTTTTTTTTTTTTTGAGAAAGGGTCTCACTTCCATTGCCCAGACTGGAGTGCAGTGGCATGATCGTGGCTCACTGCAGCCTCGACTTCCCAGGCTCAGATGATTCTCCCACCTCAGTCTCCTGAGTAGCTGGGACTACAGGCATGCACCACCACACTCAGCTAGTTTTTTTGGGTTTGTTCGTTTGTTTGTTTTGTTTTGTTTTGTTTTTGTAGAGTCAGAGTTTTGCCATGTTGCCCAGGCAGATCTCAAACTCCTGGGCTCAGGCAATCTGCCTGCCTCGGCCTCCCAGATTACTGGGATGATAGGTGTGCACCACTGTGCCCGGCCCAAGATGTTTTTTCAGTCCATTCTTTTTGCTCCTCCTGGTAACCCTTCGTAGCAACCAGCCTTCCATTGTTCAGTCACCAGAAGTTAATGATAGAAAACCAGAGATTTTCAGCTGTGCCGGATGTAGAGAGAAACCTAAACTCTATACATTTGCTATTGGCCCTGTGTTGCCGCAGTCACTGCAGCACTCAGCATCACCAGAAGCCTGCCCAGTGCTGCGACATTCTTTAGATAGATTTTTGTTGTTGTTTTATTTTGTCTCCTTAAATAATATCTAACTTTTCATTAAATGGTCATGCTGTGATTTCATAGCTTCTTTAGTCTCTAATATTTTCTTCTGCATGCTGTCTTTGGAGAGACCTCTCCAGAGTTCAAGCACAAATCCTAGGACAGATGTGTATTTTGACTGTCAAATTTTCATTGCAGGATGTGCAGAAGTACAGAAATGGCACCAAATTAAGCAAGGAAGATAAGAATTTTTGAATGACAAAGTTCTGGCAACTATAAAATAAAGTCTATTAAGAGTGCAAAGTGAGAGGTGGAATGACGCCAGGGCAGCTGCATTCATTATCTCTTGCTGGATAACAGACGACCACACGTTTAGCAGCTTGGAAACAACACACATTCATTCTCTCACCATGGCTGCGGGTCAGGGGTGCAGGCACAGCACAGCTGGGGCCATTGCTCAGTGTCCCACAAGGTTTGGTCCAGGTGTCAGCCGGGCTGCACTCTCCTTTAAGCTCAGAGCTTTTCTTCCAAGCACAGGTTGTTGGTGGAATTCAGTTCCTGTGGCTGCAGGACTGAGACCCTCAGCTCCCTGCAGGCTGCCTGCCATTGCCCGGACAGATCACGCAATGTGGTGTTAGTAATCACGGGAGAGAAGTATGGTCAACCTTGCCATATAATGTAACCTAACCTAGGGAGTGGTGCCCCATCTCCTTGACATATTCTGGAAGCAAGTGACACATTTTGCCCGTCCTCAAGGGTCGGGAGTATACCAGGGCAGGACTTTGTGGGGGTGAGGTATGTCCCTGGCGGTAACCACTACTTTGAATCCTCCTATTAAATGTAAAATATCTTCCATCTTGAACATATACTTTGCACTTTTTTCCTCTGAGCAAACAAAAACTTAATCCTCATTCAACAATGAAAGTTTTGCTGCCTGTAAAGATACTTGAAAATGTGTGATACAGACACCGAAGGCAGTTCCCAAACAGCCTAAAGATGTTTAGTGCTGGCTGGGGGTGGCAGCTCACGCCTGTGATCCCACCACTTTGGAAGTCTGAGGCAGGTGGATCCCGTGAGTTCAGAAGCTCAACACCAGCCTGGGTAACAGCAAAACCTTGTCTCTACAAAAAGAACCAAAAAATGAGCTGGGCGTGGTGATGCCCACCTTTGGTCACAGCTACTCGGGAGGCTGAAGTGAGAGGATTGCTTGAGCCCAGGAGGTGGAGGTTGCAGTAAGCCCAGATCATACCACTGCTCCCCAGCCTGGGCAACACAGCAAGACCCTGTCTCCAAAAAAAAAAAAAAAAGAAAAAGAAAAAAGAAGAGGCCAGGCGTGGTGGCTCACGCCCGTAATCCCAACACTTTGGGAGGCCAGGGCAGGCAGATCACGAGGTCAGGAGATCGACACCATCCTGGCCAACATGGTGAAACCCCGTCTCTACAAAAAATACAAACATTAGCCGGGTGCAGTGGCAGGCACCTGTAGTCCCAGCTACTCAGGAGGCTGAGACAGGAGAATCCCTTGAACCCAAGAGGCGGAGGTTGCAGTGAGCTGAGATCGTGCCACTGCACTCCAGCCTGGCAACAGAGCGAGACTCTGTCTCAAAAGAAAAAAGATGTTTAGTGTTGGTGACATCATTGACATTAGTTGTGGCCTTTCTGGGGCTGCCCAGCTGTTTGGAGTGAACAGCTCTTACTGATTGATGAATTCTGGTTTGTTCACGGACAGCAGAGTTCTTTCCTTGCTTGTTCCCTTTGGGCTGGTTTGCTCTTGTGTCTAACCGGGTGGTGTCTAAGAAAACCAGACTCTGTCTTGGCTGTCTCACACAGAAGCCCCTGAATGTTTTACTGCCCATCCTCCCTCCCCAGATTTCTGCCTGCCTCCTGGGCACCAGAAGTCTTAGCCAGACAGATACAGCAGGTTCTGTGGTGAAACACAAATGACAGAGGTGCTCCCTGCCTTCTGTGTTCTGGTTTTCCACCAGGAGCCCTGGCCTCCTTGCAGAAACATCGAGGTGACATGTAGCATGACCGAGCTCGCTGGCGCCTCTTCATCGTGCTGCCACCGCCCTGCAGGAAGAGGGGCCATGCAGTCAGTCTTGCACCACTTTCAACGTTTACGAGGGAGAGGTACTGCGGTTCCTCATGTGGCCAGGACCGTGTGGTCACTCTTTGGGGGTGTTGACGTGGCCGCGGGTGTACTTGGTCACCTCTCCATGTGTCCAGAAAAGTGCTCAGGGTTGAATTCAGCCACGTCTGCCTGAGTGCACTTTGGGATTCCATTCCTGCCGCTTGAGGGGCGCACTGCAGATCCCTGCATGCACAGAGCTTTACTGAACACAAAGTCAGTTGTTCGTTGCCGTGCTCTGTTGCCCCTGCTTCTGGCTTTGTTCATGTGGTTTTTGCTCAATTCTTCCTTGGCCTTAGAAAATAGGCCAACTCTTGTTTTTTCGGAAAACATTTCACCTGGCATGTTTTTATATCTATAATTATGAAATTTTTATGTAATCACTAATTACAAATATAACACAATCAGTGTTAATTACCTTCATGTGTATAATAGCATGGATATATATTTTCTTTAATCATCTCAAAGAAAAGAGAAAAATACAAGCAGTGTTTCAAAACTCTCTTCTCTTTTTGAACAGAGGGTGGCTCCCACTTCATCAACACCTCATCGCCGCGAGGTGAGGCTAAGATGAGCATAACCAGTGATGAGGTGAACTTCCTGGTGTATCGGTATCTCCAGGAGTCAGGTAAGAGGCTTGGTTTTCTGTTGGGAGGAAATTTATCTTCAGCATCTCACAAGCAGAAGGATCAACGCTTAATTCAAAACCAGGCTGTAGAAGAAGAAGAAGAGCTAAGAAGGTTCTTAGTGCTGATGGGGAGAAGAGAAGGTTCTGGAACCGTGCCATCCCCGGGTGGAAAGAAGGAATGTGTTCTTTCTTCCCTTGACACTTCTGTGCAGATGAATCAGGCGGGAATCAAGAGTGGTTGTGGTGAATGTGGAAAGGACGGAAGCAGTGTGGGGCCCTTGGCCTCCACCTCGACAAGGGCATGCATGAGCTGGGGTGTGTGTTTGAATCTCTTCAATTCTGCTCCAGAGATTTATTCAGCTCTCCAGCCTCTCCTACTCCCCGCCCCCAAATGGGCTGCTAGGCCGTTTTCTAAAACTTAGGAATCGTCCTAGCATCTTCCAACATTTTTCATGACCACTGAGACATTACTTTATGGTTAGTAAGTAAACAGCCGATCACATGTATTCCTTGTTGACAAAACAGACCTTGAGCTGAGCAGTTGCCCTCCTCCGCCAGCAGAGAAGTGGCAGGAGGAAGCCACAGAGCCCAGGGCTTGGGTTCTGGCCGGGCTTTTAGCCTGGGTTCGTGGGATTCCTCCAATAAGTCATTTAGTTTCTAGAGTGAAAGCTTATTTTTTACATTTTAAAACTTAGAAGATACGTAATTTAAGACTTACAAAACAACATTGGTGCCAAACGTCCTGATACCCACCTACCCATTCCACTTAAGAAACAAACCTCTCAGGTGCATTGGAAACCCCGCCCATGTGTGCCTCCCCCCTTCCTCGATGATAATGACCCTGGTGGGCTTGCTGAGTGTTATCTCCACGTGTTTGCTACACGTAGCCGTTTTCCTAAGCAACATACAGTGCAGGTGAATTCGTTTCCTAGGGCTGCTATAGCAACGTACCGCAAACTGGGGTGGCTTAAAAAGAAATATGTTGTCTCCTAGTTCCTAAGGACAGAAGTCCAAGATGAAGGTGTAGGCAGGTCGATTCCTTCTAAGGGGAAGTCTCTCCTGTGCCCCTGCCTGGCTCCTGGGGCCTTGCTGCAGTCTTTGGATTCCTTGGCTTGTAGGCGCACCACCCTCGTCTCTGTGTTCAGATTTGTCCACATTTCCCTGTGGTTAAAGACAGATTGGATTCGGAATTTTCCCTCCTCCAAGACAACCTCATTTTAGCTATTGTTTTTGAATACAGCAATAATTACATCTGCAGTGACCCTGTTTCTAAATAGTGTCACATTCTGAGGTGCACTGTTGGTGAGCACTTCAACCGGTGAATTTGTGGAGGAGGGGGCACACTTCAACTCGTAACAGTTGGTTTGGGATCTTTTTAAGCTTCGTGTCCTTGATATGAGATTGTATATATTCTGGAACTTGATTATTTGAAAAGGAAACCCCAGTTCCTACGCCTCCTCCTCCCAGAGATGCGTGCATTCGATTTGAGGGAAAACCAGTCTGCGATCCTCTAGGTGTGGGTTCTCTCACAGCTGGCCTGGTAGGGTAGGATGTAGGCATTGGAGCCACACAGAATGGCTCGAGCTCTGATCCTCAAACAAGTCTGAGTGAGGCCTATTCATTAGAGCCTGGGTTTCCTTGACCAGGCAAATGTGGTCAAGTATGTCGGGCATGTAGCACATTGTAAGTGTGTGCCTTCCCCATCCAAGCCTGGGTCTCTGTCCCGTGCACTCCCAGCTAGTGTTATTCATGGAAAGGACGCGTTCTTTCTGCATATATATCAGATGCCTGCGATTGGCTGTTGCCAGAACATAGTATAAGAAACTGGTATACAAAACAAAATATGTACTGCCTCACCCCTGGAAATCAGGGAAATGATATCCGCTCTGCTAATACGTCAACCTCAGTTCTTAGAGCAGCACAGGTGGTCTCCCGCCTCAGAGCTCAGAGCTTTCCAGAGGTGCCTGCAAATGGAAATCACATGTACCAAACCCTGCTTCCCCGTCGACTTGTGGCATGGAATTTGAGATTCTTTCCATTTAGCAACACCTGTGCACAAGGACACGATGAAGGCCAAAGAGACTCACAGCTCTTGTGTAAACAAGTCCCAGGCTGGAACTGTCGGGTGTGAAGGACCACGTGCTCCGTAACCTGGAGACAGCCGTGCTGCTGGCTGGTCCCCAGGGCCACGGAGCATGAGCTTTGCTGGCTTCTTGAAATAAACGCAGAAACCCCCATCCCTCCCCAGAAAGGTCGGCTTCCTTATTCCGTGTTTGTTTATGAAGCTTCGCTAACTAGGCAGCTGAGAGGGAGAATCGGAGCACAACAATGCATAGACCTTGGCAAATGTCAACTGTGTGTAACATCTGTGAGCTCCGCTCCCGATTCATCAGTGTCACTAAAGTATAATAACACTTCTTAGGCAGAGTTGATATCGAAGAGAGAGACTATTGCACTTTCTTCAGCTCACTATGTGCATTGTGGAACTTTTTAGAGCACCCTACAAGGTTATATTCAAAGGAAGAAGGGAGCAAAGAAATACTTAATGTTGAAATGTTCATTCTGGAGTTATTTTCTGTTTGTCTCAAGTCCTAAAGTTTTGGTTAGGTCAATAGTCATTGAGCCCCCATCAAGAAAGCGTACCTTCTCAGCCTATCGCTCTCTCCCTTCTACCTTAAATAAAAAGGAAAATATTTCCCTGATCATGCTTCCTCCTCAAGCACCTGTACTCTCATTCCTGCACCTCGCCAAACTCATTAAAAACAAGTTCTGCGTCTCAGAAGATGATTCATTCCTCAACTCCTTCCAGTCTGGCTTTCTCCACTAGAAGTTGTCAGTAAATTCTGGGTTCTCAGATCCAGTGATCTTACTGCAACTGGCATTCCTCCTTCCCTGGTCATCCCTCCTTACCTGTGTGTGGCAGGAAGCGGGTGGGGCTGGGGGTGGGCAGTGAGGAAGGGAGTAGGTGTTTCCCTGCAGTGCAGTAAGGACAGCTGCTTCGTGGAAGGTCTACTTAGAACACTCAACCCCACCTTCCAGGTGCAGTGACGGACAAGTTTTTCAGAGTCACCAAGCATGTAGCCTGAGCCCTGCTTCTCTACCCTGGACCCAGCAGACCAGTTGCCATTCCTGTCCATCCGTTCATCTCCTTCACCAGTGTCTCTCTTCCTCCCCTCTGCCAGTATCCATGGTGTCAGTTAGGATGCATTAGGCTGCAAGGAAGGGAATCCTCAGTGGAGCACTGATGACCTCAGATAGCAGGGAAGCAGGGTGTTGAAGAAGGATCCAAGACACATCTCTTCAAACTCGGGAAAGAACCTCAAAAACAGACGTGTTTTGTTCCTCTGCCCACAACAGGCAGAAGTCTGGCTTTTAGCAAACCACATATATTTCCCTACCTGTGTGGATTAGTGGATTTTCATTGTTGCCCTTGTTACTTGTCCAAAGCAAGGGCTTTGCCCATCAGAAGCACTCAATGGATGTTACCCACAGGTGACATCTCATAGCAGCAGACTCATGGCAGTCTGAAAGAGGAAACTAGTTAAAGCAAGAATGTTAAGTAGTAGGGAACTTCTGCATTACCAAACTCTAGTGCCAAAATGGATTTGTTGGGTTTTGCATGAGTTCAGCAGTCTGGCTTTGACAGGTGATATGGTTTGGCTATGTCCCCACCCAAATCTCATCTTGAATTGTAGCTCCCATAATTCCCATATGTCATAGGGAGGGACCCATTGGGATGTCAGTGAATCATGGGAGCAGGTTTTCCTGTGCTGTTCTCGTGGTAAGTGAATAAGTCTCACGAGACCTGATGGTTTTATAAAGGGGAGTTCCCTTGCACACCTTCTCTTTCCTGCAGCCACGTAAGATGTGACTTTGCTCATCATTCACCTTCTGCCATGATTGTGAGGCCTCCCCAGCCATGTGGAACTGTGAGTCCATTAAACCTCTGTCCTTTATAAATTACCCAGTCTCAGGTATGTCTGTGTTAGCAGCATGAGAACGGACTAATACAATGCGTGAGTCCATTGGCCTCTGTCTTACGGGATCCATTGCCCGGTCACTTGTGCTATCTGGGCAGTTTTAATTTAAGAATCACATGGTGGCCATGTGCCTTTCCCATGAGCTCATGTTACCATCCCAGGAGAAGAGAAGCAAGGGAGTGAGCCCCTATAAATGTGCACAGCCTGCACCTGCTGTAGTGAGCAGCTCCCCAAATGCTTGGGGAATCGTGAGTTGTTTGCCCCGCATATTTCTGAATACAGCAAGGGAAGTGGAAGTCCGTTTTCCACTTAGTATGGAAAGAGAGAAAATTTGGCACGTGAGTCCCTGTAAACATATTATTTCCTCTGGGACTTCATCCCAAAATCCAAACTATAAAGAAAACATGTTCTCCCAGACCCACATTTTTAGCATAAATTAAATAATTCACAGGAACTTGCAAAACAGTATAAGGAATACAGGGGAACAGAACCACAGATTCAAACTGAATTTAACTGAGAAAGAGCTGCCTGCAAGATAATCGGGTGATAGATTCAGGAGAAAGGAAGGTACTATGAAAAATTTTGTTTTTTGAGTGAGACCCTCACGTACACTGAGGGTCTCACTCTGTTGCCCCAGGCTGGAGTGCAGTGGCATGATCACGGCTCACTTCAGGCTCTACCTCCCAAGCTCAAGTGATCCTCCCACCTCAGCCACCCGAGCAGCTGGGACTACAGGCTTGTGCCACAAGAAATTATGCCCAGCTAGTTTCTTATTTTCTATTTTATTTTATTTGTAGAGACAGGGTCTCACTGTGTTGCCCAATCTGGTCTCAAACTCCTGGGTTCAATAGATCCTCCCGCCCTGGCCTCATAAAGTGCTGGGATTACAGGCATGAGCCACCACATCACCTGGCCAAAAACATTTTTTAAAGAAAGAGAAGATACTGTCTGAAGAGGAAAGAAGGAAGGAATGTATAGAGCTGGCTTGAGCATAATGAACACACAGAGCAGTTCTGTCATCAAAATTGCCTTGTGTCCCTTTGTACTCAGCTCCTCTTCCACCCCCGCCCTGCCCCTGGCAACCACCACTGTTCTGTCCCTAGAGTTTTGCCCTTGCAAGAATGGCATAGAGATGGCATCATACAGTGTGTAGTCCAGAGAGTGTGACGTCTTTCACTCAACCTCATGCGTTTGAGATTCATGCGTGCTGTTGTGTGCACCAGCCATTCATTCTTGAATAGCTAAGTGGTATTCCATTTTGAATGCTGTTTCCACGATTTGTTTATGCATCCTCACATTTGCGTTCTTTCCAGGTTTTGGTGATTCCAGCATAAAGCTACAAAAAACATTTTCATACAGATCTTTTGTGTGAACGTAGGTTTTCATTTCTCTTGGGTAAATATCTAGGAGTAGGGTTAATGGGTCATGTGATAAGTATAGGTTTCACTGTATCAGAAACCAGTACATTCTTTTCCATCTAAGGCAGAGGCAGGACACATCATAAACATGAGTGGTTTTATAGAGATGAGCTGAGTCACAGAGCTCCTTTGCCTGTCACACAAGGCATATTGGAAAGTATGTAAAGGGATATTAGCCCTGGCATATATATCTGCAGGATGCTCATGGAGTGTGATTCTTCTTTGAGGATTTGCAGCTAGCCTTGTGGACTAATTTCATGAACCTGTCAGGGTCACAGTTTCCATGGGCAGACGTGAATGTAACCCAGGTCGACTGAGTGACAGAGCGTCCTTGTTTGCATACCTTCCCCTCCTTAAGCAGTGCCGTTGGTCTGACCTTCTGCTTAAAAACAGAAAACTCTATACAGCCTCATCAGTCCTCCGGTGGATACACCCAGGCATCTGGGCATGGCAAAGGCCGGGCTTCCAGATAGCGCGATTCTGCAGGCTGGGCCCTATGGCAGCCGCAAAAGCTCTCTGTGCATTTGCCCACATACGCATGGTATCAAAGTCATCAAAAACCCAGGGAAGTATTTCCCTACCTGGAGCTTTGTGACTGATGTCCACCCACTGCCAGGAACAGGCAGATGAGTAATAAAGACCATGTGATGATGGTGGTGGCGACAGTACTGAAGAAAAAGCAACACAAGTAGAAATAGAATTTCACTAATGTTGTGTCCAACACAAGGACGTTACCAAGTTCTGTGTCCATGACGGCAGTAATTTTAAACACTGTAGCTACTAAAAGGAGCTTGTCGCCATAATAAATGGTAAAAATTCACTTCTCACACACGTTGAATTCCCAGAGTGAGGAACTTCTGGCTTAGCTGTGAAGATTTAAAGACCCTAGAGGATGATTGAAAACTCCTTATTCAGTGGAACTTATGGTCTGATTTGCCCTGATTTGTAGCTGAGAGGCCAATTTTTTATACATATTTCTTGCCTCCATTAATGTCACCAAACATGGGTTATTCAGACTGAGAGTATCACTAGTTATCAAAAGTGAGCGTCTACACTCTGGGCACTCTGTTTTCCTAAAGAGCCCATTTCTGCACACACAACTAACTGGGTAGAAGTAGGCATGCTGCTTTTGTTTACATAATGTATCTATGGCTCTGTGTTATGTGTCATCCTTGCTCATGAGGAGGATAGTGCTATGGTCCCAACGTTTCTGTCTCCCCAAATTCCTGTGTTGAAATCCTAACCCCCAAGGGGATGGTATTAGGGGCTGGGACCTTAAGGAGCTGATGAAGTCATGAGGAGAGCTCCTTTGCCCCTTCCACCACGTGGGAACACAGTGAGAAGGCGCCGTCTGCGAACCAGGAAGCGGGTTCTCACCAGACACTCAGTCTGCCACGTGTTGATCATGGACTCTAGCCTCCAGAACTGTGAGAGACACATGTTGTTTATAAGCCACCTACTCTGTGTATTTTGGTAAAGCAACATAAACAGCGTAAGATAATAGTGAAACAGTACATCCACATGCCCAGACTTTCAGGGTTGTGAATATATCTTAGTGACATTTGTCATTCATTTTGTGAAGCTTCTATGCCAAGAAAATCATTAATAAGAAAGATTTCTACCCAGTGTGGTGGCCCACGCCTGTAATCCCAGTACTTTGGGAGGTTGAGGTGGGCAGATTGCTTTGAGCCCGGGAGTTCAAGACCAGCCTGGGCAATAAATACAAAAATTAGCCAGGTGTGGTGGTTCATGTCTGTAGTCCCAGCTACCCAGGAGGCTGAGGCAGGAGGATTGCCTGAGCCTGGGAGGTCAAGGCTGTGGTGAACCATGATTGTGCTATTGCACTCCAAACTGGGTGACAGAGTGAGACCTTGTCTGAAAAAAAAGCAAGAAAGAGTCTTGCTGGGTGACACACTTCACCTGCAGTGCTTCTCTCTGGTGGCCATGCCATTCAGGTGAGTTAGCGTAAGAGGAGTGCATGGAAGAGTGAGACCTCAGCGGCCTCCTCTTTCCACAGCAAACCCAAGCACAGATAAAAGGCTGTGCTGAGCGCCCAACACACAGCAAGGTTATACTGTCCAAAAAGAGTACCTGGCAGATGACCCAGCAAGTTCACAGCGGGTAAGCTGGTGTGGATCTTGGTTAGAGTGAGGTGGGGTGCAGGGAAAGGTTCCCTGTTCTTCAACACTTTCTACAAAAACATGAGACTGAGGGTGAAGTGGTCCCCTCTGAAAAAGCACCAGGTATCTTGTGGGGGCCTGATGCTAAGGGATAGGCTGTAGCTCATGCCCTGTAGAAGAGAACACTGCTCAAAGTCAACCAGTCTGGATTCAGGAGGGGTCTTGGGAGCTTCAGTCTGTCCGTGGAAGAAGCACTTCCCTGAGGCTTCCCTGTGTTCCAGTGCCCTTCATATCCTAGGCCTCTGAGCAGGGTGCGGTCAGTTGAGTGGGTGGTTCCCCTCACCTCCTGCCGGCCTGGCATTTCATCATCCTCGAGTTTCTGCCAGAGTGGAGGCCAAGCTATGTGCTGGGCTGATTCCTCCTGTTGCATCTGTGAGCTGCTATTGTGAGGATGGTGGCTTGAGAGAGCTGAACAGAAAGACATGCCCCCTCCTTTCCAAGACTGACCTCGCACTGTAGAGGAGCAGTACAGGGTCCTTTAGAAAACCTCAGCGGAAGCAACCCAGATGTCCATTGACAGAGGAAATTCCATCAACAGAACGTGTCCATCCATACAGTGGAATATCGTGGCTCAGCTTTGAAGAGGAAGGAAATTCTGACACAGGCTCCAACACGGATGACACTCGAAGACATTATGCCAAGTGAAATTAGCCAGTCACAAAAGGCAAATACTGTAGGATTCCACTTAGAAGGGATACCTCGAGGAGTCTAATTCAAAAAGACAGGCAGTGGGAGGGTGGTTACTGGGGGATGGGGAGAAGCGGGAGATGTGGAGTTGCTATTTAATGGGTACAATTTCCATTTTGCAAAATAAAGTTCTGGGGATGGTTGATGGTGATGGTTGCACAGTAGTGTGAATGCCCCTAATGCCACTGAACTGTGCACTTAAAAATGGTTAAGATGGAGGCCAAGGTGGGAGGATCACTGGAGGCCAGGAATTCAAGACAAGCTTGGACAACATAGTAAGACCCTATCTCAACACCAAAAAAAAAAAAAAATTCAAAAATTAGCCGGACATGGCTCACACCTGCAGTCCCAGCTACTCAGAAGGCTGAGGTGGGGGGGATCACTTGAGCCTGGGAGGTAAAGGCTGCAGTGAGTTATGATCACACCATTGCATTCCAGCCTGGACAAAAGAGTGAGACCCTATCTCTCTCTCTCTCTCTCTCTT
>NW_016824853.1:100403-113186 GCF_001698545.2 Rhinopithecus bieti | reverse complement strand
CTCGGCCTCCCAAAGTGCTGGGATTACAGGCGTGAACCACCGCGCCCGGCCGACCCTATCTCTTAAAAATTGTTTTTAAAAACTGGTTAGCACGATAAATTTTATGTTATATATATTTTACCATGACTTTAGGGGAAGGCCATGGTATTATAGGTGAGAAGTTCCATGTGTAGATTGTTTTCAGAGTTTGTAAAATTAGTCTCAAAGGGAAGAGAGAACCACCTGTATTTACAGTAACATTAATATTATTAATATTACATGATAAGGGCTTTTTCATAGTCCTATATCAGTGTTTGGGGCAAATCCCTGGCACAGCTAGTATCATTTGTAAGCTACATTGGTGTCTGACAAAATCTGGTTATTTAAAAAATTAAGCAGAAAATAGTGGCTTATTTATAATAACAATATTCTGGACTTATGACCTGTGTCCCTCAGTGGGCGTAGTTGAAGCAAGCTGTGGCAAGTCTGTGCCACAGAGCACCGCTCAGCTGTGAAAAGGAAGGAGTTGTGGGGTAGGCGCAGCAAGCTGGAGGAACCCCCAGGGAAGTGCACTGAGTAGAACAGGCCACGTCAGAAGATTGCAGACTGGGCCAGGTGCGGTGGCTCATGCCTGTAATCCCAGCACTTCAGGAGACCTAGGTAGGCAGATCACTTGAGATTAGGAGGAGTTCAAGACCAGCCTGGCCAACATGGTGAAACCCCATCTCTACTAAAAATACAGAAAAATTAGCCAGGCGTGGTGGCACATGCCAGTAATCCCAGCTACTCTGGAGGCTGAGGCAGGAGAAATGCCAGAACCCAGGAGGTGGAGGTTGTTGTGAGCCAAAATTACACAACTGCACTCCAGCCTGGGCTACAGAGCAAGACTCTGTCAAAAAAAAAAAAAGGGGGGGGGGGAGAAGAAGATTGCAGACTATATGGTTCCATTTGTAGGACATGCTTAAAGTGCTGAAAATATTCAAGTGGACACCAGATCAGTGGCTGCCACAGATCTAGAGTAGGGATGGGAGGCAGTGCTTACAAAAGATGGTTATAGGAGAGTTCTTTTGTGTTGATGGAAGAGTTCGGTACCTTGACTAGAGACGCAGTTCCACATCTCTACACGTAGGATCAAACTGCATAGATTATACATACACAACCAGTGAGTACAGTGCAGAAAGGATGACGATAGTTTGTGTTCCAGTGAGCACTTCCATCCTGCCTCCTACTTGGTGGTGTTGATCCTCTTTGACAGTAGTGTAAGATGCCAAGATGGGAGGAGACAGGATGAAAGGTGCACAGCAGTTCACTAGTTTTGCAATTTCCCCTGAGTCCGTAGTAATTGCAGAATTATTTAATTGTAAAAAAGACTATACCAAAAATGTAATTCAGCGTTTCTATTGTCTGCAAAGCTTTGTGTGTGTGATAAACGGTGGTCCATAATGCAAAGGCAGCCAAGACATTTTTATTATATTTCGCAGGTCATTAGCCGTATTGCAGGCCTAGGGCTGGGTGGGAGTGCTCTCTTGTGTAATGGATTCGAGTGGCAGCCCTATTAACTGAGAAATGGATGGCCACACAGACACTATGGGGCCATTGAAAACAGAAGAATCAGCTGGAAGCAAACAGCAGTTGTCATATGGACATTGCTTGAATGTTTGCAGATTGGGGACTGTCATCTCTGGGTGGGCTGCATTTTACTGGGGAAAAGTCGGTGCATGGCTTCTCCCCTGCTCACTTACCAGTGAGTCTTAGAATGCTTCTAAAATATCCACTTACAACCTTCAGTGTGGAGGATTCTGTTAGATTTATGTGTTCAGCCTGAGAGAAGTGGGCAGATTTGAGGGTCTTAACTTCTGAAGATGCTGTGAATGGCCACAACATATAATGCATTAACTCAAGATTTTCAGCCCATTCATTGAGATCAGGGTTTCTTGGCCCTGGCACTATTGACAATGGGGGCTAGATCGTTCTTCATCTTGGGGGGACTGTCCTGAACACTATAGGATGTTCAGCAGCGTCCCTAGCATCTGCCCACTCTCTGTTACAATGGGGAGAGAGTGGGCAGACATTTGTCAAATGTCCCCTGGTGGGTAAAATCAGCGCCAGTTAAGAACCACTGATTCATATCCTTTAGTTGTAGGATTTTTTTTTTCCTTCCAACTAGTTTTTCCTGGGAAATGGAGTTTTAATGGCATTCTGATTTTTTGCCCTTCATCTTATGTTCTCCTTGGGCTGCATTTTGATTCCCTCACCTGCAGAACTCAAATAGAGTTTCACGGCAAGCAAAATGCAGTCCTTGTTATTATTAAAATTTTGCAGGTATTTTTTCCCTTGAGGAAGGAGAAAGTCTGCCAGAAGCATTCTCTGGCAGATAATAAAATAATTGAGAGTAGCAGACTTTCCATTTGATTTTTCTTTTTTGGCTTGGCTCCTGGTGAGTAAGTTAGTTAACCAGGAAAAGGGTGTTACTGAAACTGCCTTTGCAAATATTGTAACAGAAGAAATTATGACAGTGAGAGAAATCTGACATGGCTGACTCCATCTTGTCTCTAGCCTCACAGGCTAGCTGTCTTTGCTCATTCCTGTTAAAATCAACTTAATTAAAAACTGATATCCAAGATAGATAGATAGATAGATAGATAGATAGATAGATAGATAGATAGATGGATAGATGGATGGATGGATGGATGGATGGATGGATGGATGGATGGATGGATGGATGGATGGATAGATAGATGGATGGATAGATAGATGGATAGATAGATGGATAGATAGATGGATGGATGGATAGATAGATAGATGGATAGATAAATGGATGGATAGGTAGATGGATGGATGGATGGATGGATGGATAGATAGATGGATGGATGGATAGATAGATAGGACAGATAGATAGATGATAGATAGATAGATGGATGGATGGATAGATAGATAGATGGATAGATGGATGGATGGATGGATGGATGGATGGATGGATGGATAGATAGATAGATAGATAGATAGATAGATAGATGGATGTATATGTATGTAAAAGGCTGTGGTGCTTTTTCACTTCTTAGATCTTGTTTGTTTAAGAAAAATTTTTCTTTGTTTTTCTTCTCAGTCAACTGAATTATTTCCCCAGTCTGTTTTATTGCCACTCTTGATGCCTACATGAGAGGACCTAAAGTAATTTCTGACAGCCCAGGGCTCCTTGGGAAAAACACAGGAGGTGCCACATACCCTGTTTTGAGAAAAACCTATGTTTTCCTCACGGAACCCCAGGAATTGAAGGAGGCTAGATCCCTCTCAAAATCTAAGGCTCTCCTCCGTGTTACCTGATATGTTTTGACTTTGGGAGGTATCAGAAATGACTGCAGGAAGAAGAGCTTTTAGCCTGTGTATGTAATAACTAGGTAGGAAATATCCTTTCAGGTAGGGCTAATGGCAGTTATGGAGGGATACTCAGCTCTTTGCACTTTGGGTTAGAGAAGCATGCTCTCAGCCACCTAAAAGGTATGGAAATATTTCTACCCCACACTGAAAGATGAGACTCTCTTGGGGGATGGGCTGATTGGGTTTGGATTGCCTTGTAGTGGAATGCAGGTTAAAAGCATTGCACTCTCTTCTCCCATTGCATTCCCCTCTTTTTGGGGATCCAAGATGTGGTATAAAAATGGGACCCTTAATTTGGGGGATCTGTTTTTGCCTTCCAGCTATGACTGTTTTTTGGGCCCTAGAAACTGCATGCTTTCCTGGCCCTGTTCCTGTAAGGGCTCCACCCTGAAGCCAGTAATCCAATTAAGAAACTTAAAAATTGGCAGATAAAAAATCTTACAACTACCGGATCCCCTTCTGTCTATTTATATGTGTTGTGCGTGTGATGTCTATATAAAACATGTTAATGTTCCTATTAATTGACTTTTAAAGAAAAGTGCTAAAAAAATTGTCAGAAAAATAGAAACTTGAATGTGTTTAGGTCATGTGACTCTAATCTTTGAAAAATAAAGGCAATTTAAAATATTATTGGTAAAGTAAGATAAAATGTCTTCAACGTTTATACATTTGGTCTAAATTAGGCAGATCATATACTGTTTGCTAGATGCTTTAAGCTCATAAACTGCTTCTGTGATTTTTAATAATTGTTTGACTTGTCTGTTTTACAGCCATTGGATTCTAGATAAGGCCTGGGGACACGTGGAAGTAGCCAGGTGCCCTAGCTAGGCTGGGAAGAGTCAGACATTGTCTGCAGCTCTGTCTTTGTCCTGGGCTCTATAATCTGATTCATGGTTAAAATTGCTTACCTATCAGATATTACACCGCAAATTAAAGCCACTGAGAATTAACATTGTAATGTACTGGAGAAACAGTTTTACCTATAAGGTATACAAGGAAAATTGAATGTGTTTTTCGTAAAATGTTATAAGAAGGTATGGAAATACGGTTTTTGTTAAAGGGAATGTAATTTTGTCTAGTTCAGGGGGTTTTAAGGATCATCTTAACCTAAAAGAGCAGTAAGACAAAACTGCAAGTTTTAACAAGCTATAAAGGGTTTGTGAAGGATTGATCTTGTAAAGGAAGTTCTGTGTGTATCAGGAAGTTGGCTAAGATTTGAAGGAGATTATTTCAGTTTTCGGTACATTAAACATGAAAATAAAAGCACACTGATGGCAGGGCTCAAATCTGGGCCCATGTGTCTGAATAATGGTTTTCTTAGGAAATTGATCAGCCGTTTAACAGAAAATTATAAAGGGTTTTAAAGGGTTTTTGAAAATTTTACCTTATGGTCAGATGAATTAAGATTATATGGATTTGTTTATAAGGTTTTATTACGAATTGGGTTTAACATTAATAGTATACAAATGCAAAGGTGAAATTTTGCTTTTTCTTTTAAACAAGGTTTTCATGTAATATTAAGGGATATGAAAGGTTTTTGTTTGCCCCTTTGAGTAAATGGCAGGGGAAAAGGAAGAGGGGAAAGAAAAGAGACAGATTCAGTTGGCTTCATGCCATCTTCATTGGGTCCTGTTGTTTGGAAAGCTGAGGCTCCTATCAAAGTAAAGACTTTTTCTTTCATAAAATTTTTGAGTTATCATTTTGGCTGAATGAATGACTTAGGTATACTGTGACCTGGGATCCTATTTTGTAATATCTAGTGTTTCAAACCTTTGATATTTGACATACTACCAAGATCAAATTCTAGGTTATGTTTTAAAAAAAAATTAGGACACCTAAAGTCCAAAAGAGATATATTTGGCTTATTTGATACATTAAAATCATGCAGGAAGCATTGTCAAATATAAGATGGTGTTTAACTTTCTTTGGGTTCTATTCATATAAATATGCTATTAGTATGTGTTACAAACCTGTGTAAGATTCCTATAATTCTGATGTTTCAGTGTATGTTATCATTAATAATTGTAATTGTTATGTTAAATTGTTGTGTGTCACAGAGATGACCAGAATTCCTTGTTGACTGCATCTTTATGGCTGTCCTGAGACGTCTGTCATCCATAGACAATTATTGTCTTGTGTTGCTCCTTTTTAGAAGGCAGTTGTTATATTCAGCTATAGGACTCTGACAGGTACTCTTGAATGCAGGTCTCTGATAACTGTAGAAATTGTGCCATTGGAATAGGAAAAAAAACCCAAACTTTTGGGACTCTCGTGGAGAGCTGATGTGTTAAACATTGCCAATCCCTTTGTTATTCAGAATAAAGAAAATGTTTTCTTTTGAGCTATTTACCACTTTTAGCAACTGAGTAAGATAAACTTGTGCAAAATTTACTGTGAGCAAAATTTGGAGCATGTTGCTTTTTCTCTACCTGATTTCTGCAGAATTTATAGAAACCATTTGAGTATTCTCAACTTATGGCAGTATAGTTATTTGCATAAGTGCAGTAAGAATCTGTTCTCTTTTGTAACAGAACAGAATTAGAAACACTGGTTATTTTACCAAGGCTTTGACTGGAATGGCATGCATTCAAATATAAACAGACTGCTTTAAGGAATCAAAGTTGACTTATAGAGCCAACAGAAGCCCCTCAGGAAAACGCCTCATACCTTGTCTGTGCGGTTTCTGTACAGGGTTCCTGACCTATGGTAAGTAAAGAATGTCATTTTCTGGCAGGCCTAGGGAGCCCCAAGTTATCTTGAGACCTTGGGTGGAGGAAAGAGCCTATTATGGCAAATAATTATTCTTGCTGCGCTTTATACAAATAATCAGTCCAAGCATAATAAGACTAAGACTTATTTTGCAAGTAAATTTGTCTCACTATGATTTGTCTTTCATAAAAGTGGGGACTGGAGAGAGAAAAATTATGTTTCAAAAAACTATAAACTTTTTGAGTTTTCATTATTTTCTGTTAACCCCGAATTCTTTGTGGGCTACAAGTCCCTAAACTAATGCTTTCAGATTTTTCTTCCCCTTTTCCAACTTGGACTCAATAAAATGCTACTACTTTGTTCGTGAGGCCCTGCAAGCTGAAGCTTATTCCTCGTAATATAGGCGACAAAAACATTTCAGATTTTCACTGCCTTCTTCATCTATAACTGAAGAGGCCTAACCCATCTGCATTGCCACCTCCTGATATGGGAAACATCTGTTTAATTAAACATCTAGTCTCAGGACTAGGAAACTGACCTAAAAAGAATATGGAGCGATATATGTAAATGTGTTCTTTCCTGTCCCTCCCAATTTGTCTGTCTAACAACCACTGGCCCAGATCTCTCTGCGAGCCGCCCCATGTCTGATTGGTTCTCAGAGATGTTCTTCTCCCTGAGAGAGATGTTCTCCCTCAGAGCTTAAGGTCAAGTCTACAAAGGCTTCAGAAGCTAGGACTTCCACTCTATTCTAGGACCTTGTAGTTCACTGTTCACTTAAATGCTGTGCCAAAACTACAGAGGAACATCCTAATGCCTTTGTCATGCAAGCCTTGAAACCCCAACCAGGCACATGTGAGTACATGCAGACAGCTGCAAAGGGGTTCCACTACTTTTACCTTGGGGTCTACAGCTGCACCCACTCTGCCCACTATCAGCAGGAAGAAGTTAGAGCAGTCGTCTCTTCTTTTTCCATCTTCATAGCCCACACCTTAAGAATAAGGTGTTATAAAACCCAAAGGGAGGGATTGAAACCACCTTTGCAAAAATTATAATTAACTGAGAAAGTGTTGACAGTGAGAGCAAAGTGACGTGGCTGACTGTCTTGCTTCTAGCTCACAGGTTGCCTGTCTCCGCTCTTTCCTGGCCATGGGCCAAGCTCACTTGGGGGGAAAATTTAGTTTATAGTTTAAATAATAGTCCTTCCCCAAAACTAAATGTTGTTTGTAAAACTAATGAAAGGCCACCAAGTTAGAATGAGAGGGGCTTGAATTCTAAGTAATTTACCGTCATGCCATTATGCCATAATAATTGGCCATTATGCCGGCAGTGAAGATTTGCATCTTCCCTAATTACTCTTGAAGATAATATCACTGTTGTAGAACCTGAGATTGGCCTTTGAGATGTCTTTTCAGGTGTTTGCATTTCTGACAACCAGATTGCCCCACTTGGACCTGTGAACAACCGGTCCTGTGGCCCCCCCACCCACCGAGGAACTGACTCAGCATAAGAGGACAGCTACAATTCCCTATGATTTCATCTCCAACTCAGCCAGTCAGCATGTTCCCTACCGTACCCCGCTGCCCACCAAACTATCTTTAAAAACCCTAATCTTTGAGCTTTTGGAGAGACTGATTTGAGTACTAATAAAACTCCAGTCTCCCATACAGCCGGCTCTGCATGAATTAAACTCTTCATTACAATTCCCCTGTCTTGATAAATCAGCTCTGTCTAGGCAGCAGGCAAGGGGAATCCATTGGGTGGTTACATTACTCTTAATATTTGTGAATAATTGCATCTACAAAAATGATTAAGTGGCTTTGCCCACTGTAATCCTAGTAGCTGACAAATTACTCTGTAGATTCCACTGTGTTTCCTAGGGCCGTGGAATGCCTTCTTATGCAAGACACGTTTCCATGGATTCAGGAAATCATTTTAATGGTTTAGCTATCTTAATTTAAACAAAAGTTCAGGGCTTATTGTTCAGCTGAGTCTCTAAAAATTTTTTGACTGCAGCGGCTCTTTTACATTGCTAATGTGTATCTTTGTTTAAAAAAAGAATCTTTATGAAACAGTGAAGGCCAGCATTTCTTTGAGGTGTCGGCAGTCTTTGCTTTAGGAATAATAAAGGAAAACATTAGTTTCATCAAATAATAAAATAAGGAAGACCTGAATAAAATGTCCACATTAGTAGGGGATGAAGGTACCCTGAAGCTCTACAAGGCAGTAATGTCTTATACCTTGATGTGATCTCATTAAGTGAGAGCAGCACATTTTGCTGGTGTGTTGGGACCCCCAAGATCACCCTCAGGCCCAGTGGT
Organism: Rhinopithecus bieti; assembly: GCF_001698545.2. Taxonomy (NCBI): domain Eukaryota; kingdom Metazoa; phylum Chordata; class Mammalia; order Primates; family Cercopithecidae; genus Rhinopithecus; species Rhinopithecus bieti. Next base: position 104,802 of record NW_016824853.1, on the reverse strand, counting down.
TTGCTGAAATGGCTCACAGACTCAGTACCTGCCACACTTGTGGTTTATTACAGTGAAATGATACAGATGAAAGTCAGCAAGGGGAAAAGGCACAAGGCACGAAGTCCAGGTGAAACTAGGCACAACTTGCAGGTGGCCACCCCCAGTGGAGTTACAGAGGGGCTCTCAATTCTCCCAGAAGAATATATGATTGGCCACGTGCAGGAGAGTGGCCAGCCAGGGAAGCTCACCTGAACCTTGGCGCTCAGGGTTTTTATTTGGGAGCCATTCCTATGGACATGCGGCCCATGCCGAGGGGTTCAGAAGGAAAATAGGAGAATACATGACTATCCACACCACTTCAGGCCCAGGCCACATGGAAATCTGGGTGAGGTTCTGTATCTGTCATTTGTGCATTTATGCATATGTTAGATGTCAGTGTTAAAAACTAACTTCTACGAATGCGTAGGAGTGGGTAAGTAGCTGGAGAACGTGATACCCAGGCCTTTCATATAGAAAAGAATAGCACATCACCCTGGCCAGCTGTGCGGCATGAACAGTTGATCCTCCTCCACCAAGTATGTCTATTCTCCCTTTGCTAAATACAGTGGTGGAGGTTTGCAGAGCCTCTGCTCACATGGGAGGTTATGAAGGGGCTAATTGTTCAATTACCAACCCTCTCATAACCGTGCTAGTTGCAAACAAACTGTTTGAAAAGACTGTTTTGCTAAACTGTTCTCTTGGTGTGATTATAACCACTTACAGTAGCAAAATGCAGGAATCCAGAAGTTCTTACGTTCCAGATGTTCATAACCATTCCACTCTCCCGGTTCCAGTACAATTTCAGTTGTGCGATCTTTTCTAAGTTTATTGTTCTAAATTAAGACTTGCCGTTCTTACACTCATTAATTTGTTACAGGGAGAAAAAGCAATTAGAATGAAAATCAGATGAGTATAAATTACAGTTGTTTAAGTATACATCTTGTCAATGTAGTCAAAAAATCTCCATTGGTATTGACACCCACAAAAAAGGTTAGATTCTGTTGAAGATGCACATAAGCCTTAAATTTCACTTCCTACTTTAAAAATTGGTGACGATGTGAAAATGTCTAAGAGAGTCCACATTTCCTGTTTTAGATAAGATGAAATAGCCAGTAACCAAGGTGCCTGTCTTCCAAGTTTATTCACCGTTACATTCAAGACTTGCCTGCTCTGAAATTCTAATGTGACCTTAAAAGTGTCCAGCATTGATATGTTCTATGCCAAATTCCATTTCCTTTCTTGCTTTCCAGACTGAATAGCAAGCGAGTTGTCTGAACTGTCAGACACAACACTGTCCCTCTTCCCTGAAGTCTCGGTACATCCCTTTGCTGGTGCCTCCTTCTCCATTCACTTCTCAACTACTACTGCCCCCAAGAGGATGTTCTTTTTTCCCCTCCCACATCTGTGCCTAGAGTAATATGCCACTCCCTTGCTCCTCAAGTCTGAGTCCCATCCCCAGTCTCTCTACTGATCCCCCAGTCTGAGTGTCCCCTCCCAATCTCTCCAGTGACTCCTCCCCTCCAAGTCAGGATGTGTATCCCCAACTTCTCCATTGCCATCCATACTGATATTTTGAATGACACTTCATGGGCACTCTTTAATGTAATCTCACACTTGGTACCATCACCATTTCCCTACCACGGTCTGTCCACTCCAAAGATAAGCTTCCTCCACCCTATGATTATGTCACTCTTTGTCTTAGCCCATTCGAGCTGCTATGACAAAATATCATAAACAACAGAGATTTTTTTTTTCTCACATTTCTGCAGGCTGGGAGTCCAAGATCAGGGTGTGGGAGATTCAGTGTCTGGTGGGGACCCGCTTCCTGGTTCATAGATGGCGCCTTCTTGCTGTGTCCCCACGTGGTGAAAGAGGCAAGGGAACTCTCTGGGGTCTCTTATATAAGGATACTCATCCCATTCATGAGGGCTCCACCCTCATCACCTCCCAAAGGCCCCACCTCCTAATGCCATCCCCTTGGGGGTTAGATTTCAATATATGAATTTAGAAGGGCAGAGAGAAGCATTCAGAATTAGCACTGTTCAGTAGAAAAACATCAGGATTGTGTTCAAACATTTTTTTCCATAGTATCTTTCCTACTGCCTTCTTGTCTGGCACCCAGATATCCCACCCTTGTCAGTGTTACCCCTATCCCCCCATCACTGCTTTGTTGTAGTAACAATATCTTGCATGTATCAAGTATTTGCTGTGTGCCAGGCATGATTCTAAATATTGACAGATGAAACTGTTTATTCCTACCAATCCCTAGGAAGTAGAAACAGCTCCATCCTCATTTACAGATGAGAAACCCAAGGTACTGAGAAGGTCCTGGCCTACCCAAGTCACCTCAAGGAGGTCATACAGCTGGGATTCAGAACATCATCCATCTGGCTTTGGAATCTTTCTCATTTTTTCATTTATTCATCATTCATTGAAAAAATGTAATAAAAAGTATATATATATGTATATATAGCTATCATGTACTACATGATGCTTTCAAATACAGTCGACCCTCCACGTGCACAGGTTCCCCATCCACCAATTCAACCAACTGTGGATCAAAAATAAATTGGGGGCTAGGCACGGTGGCTCACACCTGTAATCCCAGCACTTCGGGAGGCCGAGGTGGGTGGATCACCTGAGGTCAGGAGTTTGAGACCAGCCTGTCCAACATAGTGAAACCCCATCTCTACTAAAACTACAAAATTAGCTGGACATAGTGGCGCATGACTGTAATCCCAGTTACTTGGGAGGCTGAGGCAGGAGAATCGCTTGAACCCGGGAGGCAGAGGTTGCAGTGAGCCGAGATCATGCCACTGCACCCCAGCCTGGGCAACGAGCAAAATTCCTTCTCAAAAATAATAATAATAATAAATAGGAAAGCAACAATTAAAGATAACGATACAACAAGATAATACATATATTTCTAATTTTTAAAAAACATTTATTACAGGAAGTATGAAAATATGAATTAAGATTGCAATGGGCAGCACAGCAGAGAAAGGGCTGCCTGCCCTCCTCCCCCTGCCCCATATATATTTTTTGTGTGAGACAGGGTCTCACTGCGTTGCCCAGGCTGGAATGCAGTGGCATGATCTTGGCTCACTGCAGCCTCAACCTCCTGGGCTCAAGCAGTCCTCCCACCTCAGTCTCCCAAGTAGCTGGGACCACAGGAATGTGCTACCACACCCAGCTAATTTTCATAGTTTTATAGAGGCAGTGTTTCACCATGTTGCCCAGACTAGTCTCGAACTCCTGGGATCAAGTGATTCACCCACCTTCACCTCCAAAAGTGCTAGGATTACAAGCATGAGTCACTGCACCTGACCTATTTATTGTTTTTTAAAGACAGAGTCTCTCTCTGTTGCCCAGGCTGGGAGTGCAGTGGCACAATCATGGCTCACCGTAGCCTCAGCCTCCTGGGCGCAAATGATCCTCCCTCCTCAGCCCCCCGAGTGACTATGAGTGCAGGCACGTGCCACCACACTCAACTAATTATTTTTATTTTTTGTAAAGATAGGGTCTCATTTTGTTGCCCAATCTGGTGTCAAACCCCTGGCTTCAAATGATCCTTCCACCTCGACCTTGCGAAGTGCTGGGATTATAGGCATAAGCCACCACACCCAGTGCCAATCTTAGTTCTTTGCTCGTTATCTGAATTTTCACTGTATTTGCATACACCTGGAGTATTTTCTTAATATTTGTCTTAAATTGAAGCAGTTGCCTTTTATTAAATATACCAATACATATTAGTATACTAGTTTCATTTAGTTTTGTTGTTCGCATAACGTACGTTCAAATAGCTATTACATTTCAAACATTTGCCCTCACGCTACTTAAAATTATTTTGAGTACCATCAGAAATGTGGAGGGCCCCAGAGAGTACTTGATGTCCAGTTAGAAGCCATTGATTCATTGTTGAAAGATAAAACTGGATGTAGTGTGAGTAAAGGATGACCTACCTGCTTGGTGAAAAATTAGTAACCACAGAGGTGACTGTCAAAACCAACCAGCAACCAGGGAAAATGCTTATAGTGTGTTAGGTAAAAGAGAACAGGGATACAATACTCTGTGACCATGATGATTGTACATATAAATTAAGATGCACAGGCCAGGGGCGGTGGCTCACACCCAGCAGATAATCCCAGCACTTTGGGAGGCCGAGGCAGGTGGATCACCTGAGGTCAGGAGTTCGAGACCAGCCTGGCTAACATGAACTGAATCCCCATTTCTACTAAAAATACAAAAATTACCCGGGCTTGGTGGCACACACCTGTGATCCCAGCTACTTGAGAGGCTGAGGCAGGAGAATCACTTGAACCTGCGAGGTAGAGGTTGCAGTGAGCCGAGATTGTGCCATTGCACTCCAGCTTGGGCA
>NW_016824853.1:93949-97605 GCF_001698545.2 Rhinopithecus bieti | reverse complement strand
TACAAAATTACCCGGGCTTGGTGGCACACACCTGTGATCCCAGCTACTTGAGAGGCTGAGGCAGGAGAATCACTTGAACCTGCGAGGTAGAGGTTGCAGTGAGCCGAGATTGTGCCATTGCACTCCAGCTTGGGCAACAAGAGGGAAACCCATTTCAAAAAAAAAAAAAAAAAAGAAATTAAGATACGTAGAGAAAAGGGACTGGAAGAAATCCCCCAATGTGAGAACAGGAGTTGTGTTGATTGTTTAACAATGTGAGTTAATTTCTCCATCTTCCAAATTGCTTTCTCTTCTATTCCCGAAGTCATATCTTGACTTTTGTTTGAGTGTGATTTGCAATGGTGCTATCCATCGTAAATCTCTGGTTTAGCATTCATGCTGTCTTCCAGTTTCGAAATGTTGAATCCAGAATTCATGAGGGTTCCAAGCTGCTGGAGAGCACACTGTAGGGCTGGAGGACACGAGCGTCTCTGAGCCTAGCTCTTCCTAGTAGTTGACTTGCAGCAGGAGCTGAGGCTTCTCCTGGCATCACCTCCACTACAATGTGAGCATTTCCAGGAAGCAGAAACCCCTGTCCCAGCCGAGGCCCCTCCAAGGTTGTCTCATTGTCCTAGCCCCCCATTGCCCTGGGAGGAAGTAGCCATGTGAGTTTATGGCCTGAGTAATGCTTTTCCCTCCTGGATGCTCCCCACATCTAGAGGATATGAAAATAGTCTTGGCAAGGGCGCCTGGTCTGAGCTCGTCAGCGGCCTGAGCTGTATTCAGCCGCCACCCTTGGGGTCCAGGCCAGATGTTATGGCAAAACCCTATTTTAACGAGATCCTTCTGGTATTTCTTTTGGACGCCATCCGAGGCAGCTTCATTTTACACTAAATTCCATGTTACGGTGGGTCATCTCAAACAGGTCTGCAGCACGTCAAAATGTTCTCACTGCACTCTGTTCTCTGTAGGAAAATGTTGTCGGAGGTTAGGATGGGAGTTGAGGACTGGGCCTTGAGGATTTTTTTCATGTAAACACATTAAAATGGAAAGCTGATATGAACATGTTCAGTGATATAGACTGCAAAGGCACAAAGAATTCTCCCCAGCATATTTTTTTTTGCTTTTTACCATGGATATAACTGGAGTTTACATATGATAAGAACTGCTTCTTGGGCAGAAAATGTAATCCTCTGGTGAGACTAATCCATCACTGTTGAAGTGAAGGGAACCGGTAGTGAATTCACCCCACAGATGAAGATAGGATTTCTAATTCTCTTGCCTTTTCTGTTTACTGTTCCTAACTCCATGAGAGTGTACGTGTGTCTGTGTTTTCTTCACCATTTGATTTTTCATCCCAGCTCCCACTTCCTCATCCTTGGCCTCTCTTCCATCTTTATTTTTATCACACCCGCCCCACCTCCACCACCTTGTCCCAGCACTGAGAGGAAAGTGGGCAGCTCTCCAGGCAGCTGCAGTCCTGCTGGAGAAACCTTTATGATCCGGGAAGTGTTGACTGAGGAGAAGCTGTGCTGACTCCGCTATGAATAGGGAGGTTGGAAAAATGTCAGCATTTGCAGAAACAAAAGGAAGTGCTACATGTACGTTCTGGTTTCATAATGACTATATTGTAAAACCCCTTCTCTTTAGCCCACTAGATTGGACAAGTGTGTTAACCAATGGCTGTTGGGTATCCATTGATCATAGAGCTAGACCAACAACCAAAGTTGTTTACCTCTCATAGGGTGGCTTTCGCAGGCATGCCAAAATCACATTATAAAACTGCCAGCCACAAACTCTAACATGTATTTTCACTTCCTATCCAATAAGGGATGTCCCCACCCCTTTACTCCCTGACTACTGTAGTCATAAAGGTACACTCCTAGTTCCTCCCTCTCTCTTGGCTTCTTGGTCCCTGTGTGTGATAAGGTTTCTTGTTGCCCTGTATGGTATGGTGTGGCATGCCCCAGCATACTCCCTTCCTTGGGAACTGAGTAATAAATTCTTTCAATGGCATTAGCCTCTTTGTGTTGTCACTCAGTCACCTCCATAAATTAAAACCCTTCAGGTTTTGTTGGCACCGTAAGGTAATTCATTTTCTCTACATAGGATTTTAGAATTGAAAGGGACCTTGTAGATCATTGAATTCCACCTGTCCATTGGTCAGAAAAGGAAGCTGGGAAAATTGATAAGGGCAGATCCAGGCCTCAGAGCACCTGGTTAAATGTGTTCTCTCTATAAGTCTAAGAGATGGTACCAAATTCTTACGTCATTGCATCCGATATGATCCTTCCTTCCTTCTTTCTTCTCTTCTGTTTCTTTCCTTTGCTCTCAAGACTGGTGTATCACTTTGTCCCCCAGGCTGAAGTAAAGTGGTACAATCATAGCTCTTTTCAACTTCCAACTTCTGGACTCAAGCAGTCCCTCTGCCTCAGCCTTCTGGGTACCTGCGGCTACAGGCAGACGCCACCACATGTGGCTAATTTTTATTTGTATAGAGAGACAAAGTCTCACTTTGTTGCCCAGGTTGATCTCGAACTCCTGGGCTCAAGTGATCCTCCTATCTCGGCCTCCCAAGTGCTGGGATTATAGGCGTGAGCCACCATGCCCAGCCTCTTTTTTCTTAATTTAGCTCTCTAATATGTGAGCTTTTTGGAAGATCCAATTTATCTCTGCTTTTTGTAATATGGGAAGCATTCAGCCTCATTGTCACAAGGTAGACCTTGTTTGCAGCATTTTTTGTGCTGAAAACTGTAATATAAATGGTGTTGCTGATGAAGTGGTTTTCTTCCTCTTTTAAAAGGATGATATTTTAAACCAAAGGTTTCCACATTTTGGTAGTGTGTGGTATATGGGTTAAGAGTGTGGAGTCAGGAGTCAGAGGGCCACTTGCTATCTGGGTACCCTCATGGAAATCACTTTACTACTCCATGACTCAGTTTCTTCATCTGTAATATGGATTTATTTGGACTGACTCATAGATTATTGCCAAGTCTCTATGATTTAATTCATATAAAGGACTCCAAGTAAGCACCCAATGTCATTACCTTTATTGTTGTTATTCTTGAGTAGTGTAATAGTTTTTAATCAGGTATGTATACGGTCAAGAGCCTTCTTTGGTGTTTAGAAACTATCATTTGTATGACAGTCCTCTTTGTCAAAAAACTCAGTTTTTTTTTTTATTTGCTGTTGGGCCTAAATCAATTCTTGTCCTTTTTCTTCCAAGTTCTCTATTCTAAAAGTATTGAGGACTTAGTTTTATTCAGTTTTTTATCACCCTTCATTGACATCAATTGACCAGTTTCTCTGAGCCATTCATCATCAGTCTTCTCAGCAGTACTAAGGAGGACTGGTCTGTGTGTTACAAAGTGAATTACAACAGGTTTCCTGCCTTCAAAGGGTGTCAGTCTTTTCAGAAGCCAGGAGATGCATGGGAAACATAGGACGTAGCACACGGCACCATAATAAAACACAAGGATGGGGAGGAGTCCTAAGGGAGCTCGGAGAAGAGGGCAGTCATATCTGTAGAGAGCACGAGGAAGGCTGCTGTGGGGAAGGGAGGCCTGGCTGCAGCCATAATCACTGAGAAGCTTGGCAGGGGTGGATAAGGGAATTCTAAAGCAGAGTTTCCTGCCCTTGCACTTTGAAATTTGGGGATGGATCTTTTTTTTTTTTTT
>NW_016824853.1:79016-93539 GCF_001698545.2 Rhinopithecus bieti | reverse complement strand
TTTTAACAGATTCTTAACTCTGTTGCCCAGGCTGGAGTGCAGTATCATGATCTTGGCTCACTGCAACCTCTGCCTCCCAGGTTCAAGAGATTCTCCTGCCTCCACCTCCCAAGTAGCTGGAACCACAGGCATGTACCACCTGCCTAGCTAATTTTTGTTTTTAGTAGAGACGGGGTTTCACCATGTTGGCCAGGATAGTCTCCTGGTCTCAAATAATCCACCCTCCTCAGCCTCTCCTAAGTGCTGGGATTACAGGCATGAGCCACTGCACCCAGCTGGGGCTGGATCATTTTTTGACATGGTAGACTGCCTTGTGGATGGTAGGATGTTTAACCACATCCTTGGCATCCACCTGCGTGTTGCCTGTAGCACTTGGACACCCACCCACCCAGACATTACCAGATGTCTTCTTCTTGGGGACAAAAACAGCCTCACTGGAGAACTATTGGTCCAGATCAAGAGACCAAAATGAGCGAAGTCATCCTATGGGAAGACAGGCATATGATTGGAGCATGGTGAGAGCTGGCTCAGAACAGTGTACCAGAGGCTTGGAAGGCCATGCTGAGGTGAGGGAGCTCGTTCAGGCCTGCTGGCCCTCGACTGCTTTGGAAAAGGAAAGCAATAGGTGGCTTATGGTGATCAGGGAAGTTACTGCAGTGGTTTTGTGTTGCATTGGGCAGCACACGCAAAGCTTGCATGCTATTGCCTGACACCAAGAAGGTGCTCACTAAACACCAGCTATCACTGTTATTGCTGTTATTGTCAGGCATATTAGAAGGGGAGAGATGAAACAAAGGGCTGAGAGAGGATGAGGTCCCAGGACCAGAGTGGTGGCAAAGAGAAGACAGGTGTATAGCAGAGATACGGAGAGGACAGAGGCAGGGCATCTGGGAGGCCATGACATTGACTTACTGGTACTATATGCGTACAGTCATCCCTGGGTATTCATGGGGGATCAGTTCCAGGACCTCCTTTAATACCAAAATCCATAGATACTCAAGTCCCTGATACAAAATGGCATAGTAGTTACATATAGTCTATGCACATCCTCCTGTAAACTTTCAATCAGCTCTACATTACTTATAATACCTAATACAATGTAAATACTGCGTTTGTTACATTGCATTGGTTTTTTATTTGTATTGTTATCGTATTTTTGTTGGTTTTTTTCTGGATATTTTTGATCTGTGGTTGGTTGAATTGGTGGACACAGAACTATCGGATATGGAGAGTCAACTGTATATAAAATCAGGTCAGCACACTCACACTTTTCCTGTAGAGGAGCAGATAGTAAATATCCTCAGCTTTGTGAGCCATGTGGTCTCTGTTGCACCTACTCAACTCTCCCATTGTGGCGTGAAAATAGCCATAGATAACACATCAACTCATGGGTGTGGTTGTATCTCAATAAAACTTTAATGACACACACTGGCAGTGAGCCAGACTTGGTCTGTAGGCCTCAGTTTGCAAGCCCATGATCTAGACAATGCACAGATAGCAGCAGATGGTGCCCATCAGCTTTGGATAGTTGTCGGTATTACAAGTGTGTAAATCTGTTAAATACTTAATAACAATTCCAGTTTTAATGCTACAAATTGATACCCTTGGTGTTTGTTTTAGCTGAAGATGCAAAACCAACCCCACAGCTGCCTGAGTATTAAATTCTACTTTTCTCTGCCAAATAAGCAGTATTTCTGAAGGCCAGTGACTGATAACTTACCAGATTTTGCTGATGAATCAGGCCAACATTAGCTGGGCGTAGTAGTTCACTATATAACTCAAATGGTTTGTGAAGTCATTTGTGAGGGGTATGGTTTAGCAGTGTCATAATTGCAAGAAACATAATACATGTACTTGGTTTGTTTTAAATCTGTTTATGTTGCCTAGTTAGATGAGACAAATTCTTATACAGACTGTTCTCTCTTGTGAGACTATTACAGCTTTTATTCCAAATGGACAGGACTTCACATGGAAGATCCTGCCATCCTTTATAAAATGTCGTCCTTTGTGTAAGCCTTTCAGTTTATCATGATTATACTCATTTTTTCTCCCTGGGAATAATTTTATCTCATCTGATTATGCTCTGTTACTGTGTGTTATCTAAGGTCTATGACCAATTGCATGCAGAGGGTGGCTTGCTTTTCAATAGCAACAAGCAAGAACCAAGCAGAAATGTAAGGAGAGTAGAGCTGGGGGTAGTGGCCTCTCATGGTGTCAATTCCCCAACCATGGTGGGGTTGATGGGACAATATCTGGAAACATTTTTGGTTGTTACAGTGGGAGTGTGCTATTGGCATCTAGTGGATAGAGGCTGGGGGTGCTGCTCAACATCGTACAACGCATGGGACTGTGTCCGCCACAGCAAAGAATGAGCCAGCCTCAAAGTCAGCCATGCTGTGGTTGAGAAACCCTGCTGTCAGGAGATTCATCAGGGATATGACTCCTAAGTAGGTGGCAAGCCTAGTGTCTTCAGGAATGTCTCTAGGCTAGCCTACTGGTGACACCAAGGACACTAACGCATCACCCTCACACGATCTTTCATCAAGGTACCACCAAGCCCTTTATTCTCCTGCCCTTTAACTACTTCTGCATCTGCCGCAGGGGCAGTCCTTGGTGCTTTGTTTGTCATTGACATTCTGGTCTTTGTTCCTGTGGATGTCTTGTTGGGCAGAAGAGATGTGTTCAGAGATGCGGGAAAGCAGAGGAGGCACAAGGCACCGAAGTCTCTCCATTCTGGCAGACTGCAAATGAACGCGCCCATTAGCCCTGGAGTCCAAGTGTGAGGGGTGAGATGCTGGCAGGCACGGAGGCAGGCATTACCTTCCGCAGTACCCTGCTACCTAATTCCAGCAACTGTGGCCTAAGAGGAAGTGGTCAAGCAGCCTCTATTACATAGTCCTTGGGCATTGTCTTAGTTTGTATGGGCTGTAACCAATACCTTAGACTGGGTAATTTATATACAACCAAAATGTATTGCTCACAGTTCTGGAGGCTGGGAAGTCCAAGATCAAGACGTCAGCAGATTTGGTGTCCAGTGAGGTCCTGTTTCTCATGGATGGCTCCTTATGTGTCTTCACATGGTGGAAGGGGCAGGGAAGCTTGCTTGAGGCTCTTTTATAGGGGCGCTGATCCCATTCACGAGGGTGGAGCCCTCATGATTTAATTGCTTCCTGAAGGCCCCACCTCTTAATACTGTCACGTTGGGGATTTGTCTCCCACATACAAATCTGGGGGAGACACAAACATTCAGAATGTAGCAGGCATCTTCCTGTCCCAGAATGAATATCAGAACTAGCAAATAATCCTAGTGGCCATTTCATCTGACATCCTTATCGTTCCAACAAGGAAAGCTAGGACAGCAACCTTTCCACTCACTGTGGTCTTCTCTCCATCAAATGTTTCGGGAGTCTGGCTGCTGTCCCATCTATGTGTCTTATCAGCACCTCAAGGTACATTTTATCCCTACACCACAGAAGAGGTAATGGCAAGCCCAGCCAAATGAAGCGACATGGGCCAGGCACCCAGTGGCAGAACAAGGACAGAACCCAGCCATCCTGCCTGCTGCTGACATTTTCTCCATCCAGCCCTCCTGCTTGCCTTCATGAGACCACATGGCCAGAAATCAGTAAGAAAATCTTGCAAGCAAATGGACTGAAAACCATTGCTCTAGAGGCCATGTAGAGATCCATTCAAAGAAATGCAGCTAGTGAAAATTTCAGCAAATAGGAGGACTTCTGTTAACCATGGCATGGAATGCACATCTCCCAGGTCTTTATGAAAGTGCCTAATTTCCAGTCATGACAACCTACCCTTTCCAAAAGAGGACCCAAGTTGATGAAAGACCTTCAAGGTACCCCTGTAGAACTGTATCCTATCCTGCGTATTTGTCATTGTGCATCTGCATAGATATTCCTTTCAGCAGGTGACTTTCAGCTCTTTGCAGAAGTCTCAGGCGCCACACCCTTTGTCCATCTTTACTGGTTCATCTCTTTGTTCCAAGAAGACTTAATTGAATGTGAATACTGTTCTCCATATGATCTAGAAATGAAATCTATGTTGGAGAGCATAAACATGTAGAGAGAGAAAGTTATGCAGCCAAATCATGTACTGAACATTAAAAACCCAGATGAGAGAGAAATCAAGGGCACGCTCTCGCCGTGGGTTAGACTGAGCTTTGCACACCGTTCTTTGTGAGTTGCCTGAGCTGCACCCAAGTTGGCTGCCGTTCAGAGCTGCCAGTGGTCTAGCTGAGCAGCCAGGTGGAAATGGAGTCTGTGTCCATGCAGGGAATTCAAGAATTTTGGTTCCTGTGCCTGTGTGTGGGTCTTGGAGTGTAAAGTAAAAAGCGGAATCTCGGAGTCACATAGTCTACAGTCCACAGTTTAGTTCGGCGTCGTATCACATGATCCTTGGGCGGGTTACCTGATGTCTCCAATGTTTGTCCTTATGTGTGAAACAAAAACAGTACCAACTCCAAACAGCTGCTACAAAGACTGAGGTAGTGGACAGAGTGTCCAGATTTGGTTGAAGATGATAATGTGGTGAGAATCGGCTCTGTTTCACAGAGCATGTGACTGCAGGTATCAGTTCTGTGGCCCAGTGCTGCTTGCAGGAATGAATGAGTGAGAGTGGATGAGTGAAATATCCCAGGAGTGTGAGACTTTCCTTCCACAATTGCTCCATCAGCCATGAGGTTTGCTTGTCAGGAACCGTCATCAGCACCTAATGCTGCGTTCTGGTGCATTCAGTAGATGTTTCTAGACACTGTTTCATGGTGGCTAAGAGTGGTTTCTGGCTGCCCAGGCTTAGATCTCAGCCCCACCCCTACAAACTGAGCAACAGGAGCCTGTCAGTTACCCTCAAAAGATCTCAGAGACCTGATTCAAGGGGAAAGGGGCAGTGACAGAATGATGCTGAGAGGCTTAAAGCCATTGAGTAGGAGCCACGTGAGTGGCCCCCATCAGCCATGAGAGTCATGATGTCTATGAGAGAGAGGAATCACTGTGGCCCAGAATAGATAAGGAAGATTCCATGTAGTGGATCGTCAAGCCAAGAATGCAGTGAGGTCCTGCTTTATCCATTGACTGGGGTTTTTCTCTTCCACACTTTGCCAAAGAGCTCAATGATAAAAGCTTGCAGGTAAAACTCTGTATAGCATGGCGGAGAATAGAGACGTTGGTGAATCCAAGGGTGGGTTGCTTCATTTTGGTAGGAGTGGGTAGGGGAAAAGGAAAGTGGATAGAGAGAGAGAAAACAAGTTAGAAGGAAAAGGTAAGGTTGTTGTAAACAGCCTTGGCTTATATCCTCCAAAAACACAGGGACGGAGGAACCCTTGGGGATAGGGGAAACTGGAAAGGGCTCCTTTGCAACCTAATGTAGGTGGTTATAGTTTTGTAAAAAAATATGCAAGGCTCTGTGCAATTGATTGTAAAATTAATAGCAGCTACCCTATTACCTGTTAGATAAATCTGAACTACACATTTGATATATTCTTTACAACCTGGCGATGGGGACAGAACAGAGGGTGGATTGAGGAGGAGGGAGAGTAGACAGAGAAAAGTGAAGTGTCAGAAAGCAGCAAGGAGAGCACTGCGCAGAGCTCCTCTCCTGGAGGAACATTCCCATCTGGTGAGCGATTTGTTTATTGCAAGGTCAGTTTGCATTTGGATAAGGAGAGGCCGAAGGGCACTGATACGGAAGCAGAGGGAAGTCGGCTGCCAATGCCCCCCATTGGCTGAATGAAAAACGGCGGAAGAGGAGCACTTGTCCAGCAAGGCTGACAGTCCTGCCTCCTGGGATAAGCAGATTCTCAGCCTGCAGAGTGGCCTAACCAGCGAGGCAGAGTGGCTGCTTTCTGAACTCCCTGCTTCCTGCTCATTTGCCTCATCCATGGGAGATGTAAACAGTGTGAGAGTTGAAAGCCACACCATGGGAATGCCTTGGTGTCCATCCCACCTGTTGCCAGGGAGCCGAGCATTGGCGGTTCATGTTCCTCACACGAGATCCCCCCATGACCTCCACCTCCCAAGGATTTCAAGCTCCTGTGCACCCCCAGGCCGCCTCTGCACCAACCAAAGTGACCCAGCCCTGCCGGGCGGGGTTGCCTGTTTTAGGAAGCTCCCTGCAGCAGCCTAGGCTTGCTGGCAGTAGGATGCTACCTCCCTCTCTCTCCTTGATGAAGGGCTGTCGCAGCTTCCTCATCACCCCCCGACTTCCACATAGATGCCCAGCGTCATTGCCTTCTTTCCTTGAAGCAGGCGTCATCCACAAGAGCAAGACATGGCTTTCTGTGTATTCAGTCCTGACCCCCTTCCCAACAGCTTCATTCAAGAGCCTTCATCCAAAGCTGATCTGAAAACACCTTTCAATTGCCAAGCATCATTGATGAGCAGCTTCCTAGAGCGGCAATGAAAGAGATGCACTGGGGGAGGAGAGGAAAAGAGCCAGCATCCATTAGCAGAGAGAACATTCCCAGTGTTTTGAGAAAATGACTCAGTGCCACACCAGTCAGTCCAGAACAGCCTCTTCTCCATCCTCAGTTGTTGGGTTGTGATACACTTGCCCCGCGTGCCGGGAGCACTCGGGGCCAGCGTTTGCTCTTCCCTCATCTTGGGCTGAAGAAAGGTACCCTGTGTGCTTTCAGGGGGTGACACAGAGAGGCTTCAGTGTGAGCTTCTGCAGAGTCTTACGAACCACGGAGTTTGGGGGGAGCCTGGAGCCGAATTTCAGTAACAGAAATGTCCAACTGGGGCATGCAGGGCAAACTGTTGTCTGTTCTGCTTTGTTCTTAATAACACTGAAACGGTTTTACCATTAAAGGCCCTTGTTTCTTCACATACCAATCCTGGTCTTCCTGGGTCTGAAGTCCCTTCCTCTCTCCCTGCCCTTTCCCACCGTACTGAACCCGAATCAGAAGCATTCCTGGGCATTCTACAGCCGTGTCTGTCCCTGCAAATTAAGTGTGTTTGAAGTCCGCGGGCCACCTCCAGATCTCAATGGCTGCACCTCCCTCCTTCCATTCGAGTCTCACTCAACCTCGGCTTTCCCCTCTTGCTGCAGGTTTTTCCCACTCGGCTTTCACATTTGGGATTGAGAGCCACATCAGCCAGTCCAACATCAATGGGACGCTGGTGCCACCGGCCGCCCTCATCTCCATTCTCCAGAAGGGCCTGCAGTATGTAGAGGCCGAGATCAGTATCAACGAGGTACGTAGCTGCTGGGCCCGGCCCCCAAACAGCAGAGCCCTGGGAAGCTGCAAGAGCTTGGAACACGTTGGAAGCTAACGTGCATTTCCCTCAGGCATTTGGGATTAGTTCTGCGGCAGGGTGCAGTGGCTCATTCCTGTAATCCCAGGACTTTGGGAGGCCGAGGCAGGAAGTCTACTTGATCCCAGGAGTTTGAGACCAGCCTGGACAACATGGTGAAACAGCATTTCTACAAAAAAAATTTAAAAATTAGCCCAGTGTGATTGTATGCACCTGTAGCCCCAGCTCTCGGGAGGCTGAGGTGAGAGGATCAGATCACTCAAGCCTGAGAGGTTAGGCTGCAGTGAGCTATAATTGCACCAGTACACTCCAGCCTGGGCAACACAGTGAGACTCTATCTCAAATTAATTTTAGAGATAAGAAGAAGAAAGTAAGTTGGGTTTTTTCCCACTTTGTGTTAATACCGGTTGTGTGGATACACAGCAGCAAGCTTCCAGTGCCCCTCCCACATGGCTCCGTGTTTTTGACTTAAATGTAGAATCACTGGCTGTTAAGATCTTCAGCTGCTCTGGGCTTCGGAGTGGACGTTTGCCTTGCACTTACACAGACTTGCGCTCTCTTCTTGATTTCCTGGAGCAGGTTGGTTAGAGAGGGGCCCCACACATGGTCAGGTGGAATCTGTATTTCAGTGGAACCCAACAGAGGGCATCACCAGAGGCTGCGTCAGGGCAGAGAGGTGATGGCTCTTGTGTTAACGAGGATCTCAAGGGATGCTTTCATTACCGGGCTCATTGTAGAGCAGATGGGGTAGGAAGATGGAAAGATAAACGCACATTAAAATTGTGCACTTGGCTTGGAACCCCTCCCACGTTTTAGATTAGTCCACAGTGAGCAGTTGTGCCAATTTTATACCAGTTTTGGTTTTAAACCACACACCTCACCCTCTCTTGTCCCCTCCAATTCTGGTCTCATGATTCTGCAGTGAAGATCCTCATGACTTCTGGGGAATAATGGGATCCACAAACTTTCTTGCCACCTTCACCTGAGTCCCTATTTTATTTTTAAAATCTCACACTGTTGCCCAGGCTAGGGTGCAGTGGCACAATCATGGCTTACCGCAGCCTCGACCTCCTGGGCTCAAGTGATCCTCCTGCCTCAGCCTCCCAAAGCACTGGGACCACAGACAGTCCCGGTTCCTGATTTCTCAATCCCCTGCAGCTTCCTCCCTCTGCCCCCTTTCTCCTACTCTGACCCAGGCACATGATTCTACTGAACTTTTCCATAATGTACTGTGATCCATCCCACCTGGCAGTCACGTTCTTCCAGGATTCCATTTGTCCCATCTTTCTGGGAACTGGTCTTGCCCTTACAAACCCTTCTCCTTCACAGCGGGTTACGCTGCTTTCTCTTTACCTTTTAAATAACTCTTTTAGAAAACCACAAAGTAATATATCTTGTTTTCTTTTTCTTTTCCTTTTTTTTTTTCTTTGAGACAGGGTCTCTCTCTGTCACCCAGGTGGGAGTACAGTGGTCCAGTTATAGCCCACTGCAGCCTCAACCTCCTGGCTCAAAAGATCCTCCTGCCTTAGCCTCCTGAGCAGCTGGGACTTATAGGCACACACCACCACATCCAGATATTTTTTTTTATTTTTTATAGAGATGAGGTCTTGCTGGTCTTGAACTCCTGGGCTCAAGCGATCCTCCCGCCTTGGCCTCCCAAAGTGCTGGGAGTACAGGCGGGAGCCACTGTACACAGTCCCTGTTTTCTTTCTTGCACTTTTGCCTGCCATTTTTCACAAAGCTGTGGCTTCAGAAATTCTGGTGTTTTTTCCTGTCTCGTGCTCCTTTTTCCCTGGCAAACCCCTGGTACCCGGGATCTTCCGCTGACTCCTTCTGGCCCTGTCTAGTGTCTTCACTGCAAAACACACACACGTGTGTCTGAGAGGACTTGTCCCCAAGTCCAGCCAGCCCTCGGATCTCAAGGCGGCTGTGAGTCTGTTTTTCTGTGCTCATTGCCTTCTACCTCGCATCTGTTGAGAAGCCTTCATCGTTTCCTTTCCTTGGTACTCCAGATTCTAGCACTCTAGGGGCTAATGAAAAACCGTCCCATTTGTCACAGTGGTTTCTAATCATTAAAAAGTGAGACATGCCGGGGCGGTAGCTCACATCTGTAATCCCAGCACTTTGGGAGGCCAAGGCGGGAGGGTTGCCTGAGGCCAGAAGTTCTAGACCTGCCTGGCCAATATAATGAGACCCTATCTCTCCAAAAAAAAAAAAAAATTAGCCAGATGCAGTGACACATGCTTGTAATCCCAGCTATTCGGGAGGCTAAGGCAGGAAGATCAGTTTGGTCCAGGAGTTTGAGGCTGCAGTGAGCCATGACTGTGCCCCTGCACTCCAGCCTGAATGACAGAGCGAGACTCTGTCTCCAAGGGAAAAAAGAGACAATGTGCCCGCGGAGTTTAAATGAGGACATGTTGTTACTACCTTGGACAGTTACCATGTTTTGTCATGAGCTTGTTCATTTGGGTGTGAACATATGAAGGAGGGAAGGGGGTGTGGGAGCGTCTGGACCCATCGGTCACCATTGCCCACCCCATGGCCGGAATCAAGGGCCGAGAGTGCCTGAGGTGGTGATGCAGCTCGTTCTTTACATAGGTTGTGTTGGTTTTTTTATTTTGAATATTGTCTTGTAATTAGAAATCATCTGGAGTGATGTTTCATTTAGTTATTGTTCAGCTGAAACCTGAGCCTTTCAATTCTTCCTCACTTCTGAAGTAATTCAGGTTCAGAGCATATAAACATGTGTTTGCACATCCAGATACAACCCCAAGGTGTATTGAGGTTCACCTGATTTGAATATTTGGCATGCTTCACAAGGAAAGAACCTCCTGCTGTATTTTTAAATGTGTATGGAAAGTTTTTCATGGTAAATGGAAATCAGAGAATCAAAGGATGGTCAAAAAAACGTGAATCAAAACAAAATGTCACTTGTGTCCCGGCTCTAGTTAGTCTAACTCTGAACCCAAGGAGTCATTTCAGGTAGCAGCAAGTGCTTATTTTATTAAATCCCATGGACAGGTGGACCCAGAATCCAGGCCTAAATGCTGTGGGCATCTCATTTGGGCTCTGCTTCTGAAGCGTTACCCTCCCATATAATGGATGGTCATTTGCAGAGATTTTGCACACTCGCGATAGCACCTGGGCAGGGCTTCTCCACCGCGGCACTCAGTATTTGGGGCTGCATGTTTCTCTGTGGTGGGGCCATCCTGGGCACTGTTGGATGTTGAGCAGCATCCCTGGGTTCCACCCACCAGATGCCAGGAGCACCTCTCCTCCCTTAGTTGTAACAGCCAAAAAAGTCTCCAGACGTTGCCTAATGCCCCCCAAGGAGTCACAGTCACCGCCCCTCCCCCCACGTTGAGAGTCATGCCATCAGGGAGAGCACTTTTTGTCAAGAATAAATGGCCTTTTTGTCCTCAGTGCCCCAATTGGATTTGACACTTAGAACAACTGTCACACTTAGTTCTTACCAACAGCTTGTCATGTCCCCTTCCCTGCCCCCCTGCCCACCATGGGATCCCTTCACCCCAGGCTTCCAGGCTCCAGGTCCACGCTGCTTCCCCCGTGGCCCCCTGGTTGCTGGGAGCCAGCTGTTTATGCCCCACTTCCCTGCGCTTCTCCTGCCCAGAGAGCAGAATCCTTTCCCAGAGCCCTCACCTATGTGAGCTGACAGCTGTACCTTGGCTTGCTTCCCCAGGATGGCACAGTGTTCGACGGCCGCCCCATAGAGTCCCTGTCACTGATAGATGCTGTGATGCCCGATGTGGTGCAGACGCGGCAGCAGGCATTCCGAGAGAAGCTCGCTCAGCAGCAAGCCAGTGCGGCGGCAGCGGCGGCCACGGCGGCAGCGACTGCAGCCACCACGACCTCAGCCAGCGTTTCCCAGCAAAATCCATCGAAGAACAGAGAGGCCACGGTGAATGGGGAAGAGAACAGAGCACATTCAGTCAGTGAGTGCAGGGGCTCTGGGAGTTCCATGGGCCTCTCTGGGTTCATTGTTTTCTTCTTGGGCAAATCCGAATGCCTTCTTAAAACCCTGCCTGCTGTAAATGTCTTAGAAGCTGCTCTCTAGTGTTTGCTTATGATCTGGCCAGAAGAACTTCCCGTTCCATTTTTTCCATCACAACCCTTGGACCTGACCTTCTTTACCGTCATTTTCCACTTTAGGAAATCGTGCTGCGTTGCTAATCTGAGAACTCTCGTGTAACACATGATTATTGCCCATGATAAACAACAGTGTTTCGTTCATGGACATCTTTAGTCTCAGCCTCCAACTTTCCATGCTGAGGGGTTTTGGCCTAATTATGGTATAATTATTGAGCTTGCAGTTCCTGCCAAGGGCACTGGGCCCCAGACACTAGGCATAGGCTTATTTGGTCTTTTTTTTTTTTTTTTTTTGAGACGGAGTCTCGGTCTGTGGCCCAGGCTGGAGTGAGTGGCCGGATCTCGGCTCACTGCAAGCTCCGCCTCCCGGGTTTACGCCATTCTCCTGCCTCAGCCTCCCGAATAGCTGGGACTGCAGGCGCCCGCCACCTCACCCGGCTAGTTTTTTTGTGTTTTTTCAGTAGAGACGGGGTTTCACCGTGTTAGCCAGGATGGTCTCGATCTCCTGACCTCATGATCCGCCCGTCTCGGCCTCCCAAAGTGCTGGGATTACACCGCGCCTGGCTAGCTTATTTGGTCTTTGTAAAACCCCAGGACATCAGTCCCTGTTAGGTGATTGCCCATGAGTATGTGGCAAGTCAGACAGAGAGCCCAAATTTCTACTCAGAAAACTTGCTCCACTTAGACCTACTGCTCTATACACCCGTAGGGACGCCACTTAAGGGTGCAAGTTCAGAGCGAGCATATGCACCGTGTATGGTGCACTGTGTGTGTGTGTGTGTGTACTTGCGTGCGTGGGTATGCATGTGTGCATATGTATGTTGTACATGTGTATATCTGCACGTGTATATGCCTGTGCGCGCGTGTGTGCATGTGAGTGTGTGCGTGTGCGTGTGTGTGCACGCGCGTGTGCGTGTGTGTGTGCACGCGTTTGGGTGTGTGTGTGTGTGTGTGTGCATGCACCTGTACCTGTGCATGGTATAGTGTATGTGCATGTGCGTGTGTGTGTGTGCATGCGTGTGTGTGTGCATGCATGCGTGTGCATGCGTACGTGCCTGTGCATGGTGTAGTGTATGTGTGTGTGTTCCTCCTTATTTGAAATCGAGCTATGATGTTGGTGTCTTAAACCTGGTACGTCTTGGCTCCACAACTTCCTGGTGTGTAGAGAGCCAGCCAGATGCCTCTGATGAGGCTGCAGCCCAAGCCAAGCCCTGTGACAAGTTACCATCCACAGGCACCAGCTAACAAATTCCCTGGAGAATCAGATCCAGCATTTAATGGAAGGTTCCCAGATTGTTAATAACGTTTCTAGTGCAATAGGGTGACGGAAAGGCCACCTGCCTCAGGTAAAAGGAAAAAAACCTCTCACCAGCCTTTTATTGATAAGGTCCCACAATTGTGGGGCAGGAAAAGAAGAGTCTGGCCCCCCTCCTCGGTGCACGTGACCAGTTCACCCTGGTTGAAATTTTGGAACAGCCACCCCAACCCCCTTCTCATACCCCACATCTCGTGCCTGACCCACAGCCCAATCTGTGGAGACAGGAGCGTTGGAAGGCCACATTTTGATAAGAGTGAAAATACTGGCTGCCACGCCTGCCTGGAGTTACCAGGCCCCCAGCCACTGCGTGGCTGGCTAAGTTGCCAGTTTCCCTCTTGCCATTGCCAGGGACAGTGGATCTGCCACACACAGAAAGATGTTTTTCCTCTCTTCCAGCCAGATGGCACTTTAAGAGCATGGAAGAAACACCAACATTGAAGAGTCCCATTGTTGTTTGAATCTTTTGTATCAGGCTTCTCGAGCCAAGCAGGACCACCAAGCATTTTATTTTTTACATAAACAGCACTCCTTACTTAGTGACAGGTCTAAGATCACATTGCTTTTGTTTCCCAGGTTTTCTACCAAAGCACCTTTATGAAAGACATATGGCGAAGCATGCTCAATTCTTCACCATTTCTCCGTATTGTGAAACTGTTAACCATAGCTAATTGTTTGATGATCAGGCTATATTGCTGCTTTCTCAGGAGTATAAACCAGGGGCTAGCAAACTTTCTTTACAGGGACAGACAGTAAATGTCCCAGGCTTTGAGGGTCATGCAGTCTGTGTCACGGCTGCTGAAGTCTGTCATAGTGCAGAAGCCGCTGTGAGAGTCAGCTCAGGCTGCCATAACAAAAGGCCACATGCCAGGCAGTTTAAGAATTTGCTGTCACAGTTCTGGAGGCTGGAGGACTGAGATCAAGGTGTGGGCAGGGCTGGCTACTTCGCAAGGCCTCTCTCCTTGGCGTGTAGAGACCATCTTCTCTCCACGTCTTCACGTGCTCGTTCCCCTGGTTGTGTCTGTGTCCTGATCTCCTCTTCTCATAAGGACACCAGTCCCATTGGGTTAGGACTCACCCCTGGGACCTCCTTTTACCCTGCTCACCTTTTTGAAAGCCCTATCTCCAAATACAGCCACATTCTGAGGTCCTGGAAATTGGGGCTTCAAGATATGAATTTTAGGGGGACATAGTTTGGCCCATAACAGTAGCCATAGGCAATTTGCAAACATGTGGAGCGGCTATGTTCCAGTCACACTTTATTTATGCAGAAGCAGCCAGGGACTAGGTTTGGATCATGGGCTGTAGTTAGCTGGCCTCAGTTATAAAGAGTAACTATCACCCAGGCTGGTGTGCAGTGGCACAATCATAGCTCACACAGCCTCAACCTCTTGGGCTCAAGGGATACTCCCAACTCAGCCTCCTGAGTAGCTGGGACTACAGGTGTGTACCACCATGCCTGGCTAATTTCTTGTTTTTTTTTTTTGTTTTGTTTTGTTTTTTTCAATAGAGATGGAGTCTTGCTATGTTGCCCAGGCTGCTGTTGAACTCCTGGTCTCAAGCAATCCTCCCTCCTCAGCCTCCTGAGACACTGGGATTTTGGGTGTGAGCCACTGCACTTAGCAAATTGTTTTTATTCCTCAATGAAATTTAGAGACTGTCAAAATATAAAGAAACCTAAAATATTTACTAAATTGCACTAAAACGACGATTTCTTTAGAATCATCAGAGGTAGGCCAGGCGCGGTGGCTCACGCCTGTAATTCCAGCATTTTGGGAGACTGGGGTGGGTGGATCACTTGAGGCCAGGAGTTTGAGACCAACCCTGGCAACATGG
>NW_016824853.1:68480-78583 GCF_001698545.2 Rhinopithecus bieti | reverse complement strand
AAAAAAAAAAAAAAAAAAGAAAAGGGGATCATCAGAGGTAGTATTACTTAGTACATAAAAACAAATACTTCTGGAAACAAAAGCGCCCTTTAAGTGTGTTTCTCTTGTATTGGTAAGCCATTTGTCTCTTTGTGTTTCCTGTAACAGATAATCACGCGAAGCCAATGGAAGTAGATGGAGAGGTTGAGATTCCATCCAGCAAAGCCACAGTCCTTCGGGGCCATGAGTCCGAGGTGTTCATTTGTGCCTGGAATCCTGTCAGTGATTTGCTAGCTTCCGGGTAAGGATGTCAGGATGGGGGCGCTCCAGAGTTGGGGAGATGGGAGATGCGGGCTGCTTGCCCTTCTCTGGAGTTCTGCCTTAAGGAACACACACTCCACTTCTTACCCCAGTGTGGGCAGACCGAGGAATGGGTGGCTCTATGAGCCACTTCTCTACATGTCTCATACTGTGGAGAAGCCGTAGTTCCGAGTCATTTTCTTCTTGTGGTGATGAGGAACACAACAGCATTTAAACTTACCAAATGCAGAGATGGCAAGGAGGGAAACAGGGATCCAGAGGTATGAAAAAGACAGAAGAGCACGTGCCGACAGTGCCATCTGGCCAGGGAGTAAGCTGTGGAGAGCTTCTTACCCGTTCGAACCAAACGCCAGAGGCTCCTGTGTTTTTCTTCTGCAGATCCGGAGACTCAACTGCAAGGATATGGAACCTGAATGAGAATAGCAGCGGGGGCTCCACCCAGCTCGTGTTGAGGCACTGTATACGAGAAGGGGGCCACGACGTCCCAAGTAACAAAGATGTCACCTCACTGGACTGGAATGTAAGCATCTTCCACCCCCTGGGCACTTTGAAATTGGTAAAATCAGCCAGCCACCAGGGGAGGACTGCAGCGATGGAGCTCATGCAGACATAGGAGGCAGGTGGTCCCGTGTGCTCAGCCCCACTCTAATGGGCTGCCAGAGAGGTGCTCTTGGCTTCTTTTTTTGTGTAGGCTTTCTTTTTTTGAGACAGAGTCTTGCTCTGTTGCCCAGACTGGAATGCAGTGGTGTGATCTCAGCTCACTGCAACTTCTGCCTCCTGGGTTCAAGCAATTCTCTTGCCTCAGCTTCCCAAATAGCTGGGGTTAACAGGCTCGCGTCACCACACCTGGCTAATTTTTGTATTTTTGGTGGGGATGGGGTTTTCACCGTGTCAGCCAGGCTGCTCTCGTACTCCTGACCCAATGTGATCCTCCTGCCTCAGCCTCCCAAAGTGCTGGGATTACAGGCATGAGCCACTGCCCCCGGCCAGTCTTGGCTTCTAAGAGGTATTAACAAGGCTGCATTTGGCAGGCAGCGAGCTGTGTGTTCGGTAGCCGTATCTTTTTGCATGTGAGCATGCCGTAGCAAAACGAGCCTGTGACCTCGTGGCGGGAAGGTAGGCTGGGAGCCCCGAGGTAGTTCTCCTGGAGAGATACGATGTGCAGCCCAGGAAAGGTGACTCTCCACCTTGGGATTTCAGCACCAGGTATTCTATGCATTGACACATGGGATGCACACAGTTTGGCTGCTTTTTATTTTCTACAAAGTTTCACGGTAACTTTCAGCATGATATTTTTAATTCTGTCATTAAAGAACACACAGTGGCAAATGGTTCCAGTGTAGCGGGATCCTGGGAGAGGCTCTTTGAACTGCTTTGGTGCTGCCACTCCTAAGTTGTTTTTGTGTATTTCTGTCTCTTTCTGGCCCTCAGACCAATGGAACACTCTTGGCTACAGGTTCATATGACGGTTTTGCAAGAATATGGACGGAAGATGGTGAGTTCTGTGTCCCTCGAGCTGAGGTCGGGTAAGAGGAGTTGCCGAACTTAACCCTTGAGTGAACAGACCGTGACATTGAAGTCAACATGTTTCTTTTTACTAACAGGTAACCTGGCCAGCACCTTAGGCCAACATAAAGGCCCCATCTTTGCCTTGAAATGGAACAGAAAGGGGAATTACATTTTGAGTGCTGGTGTAGACAAAGTGAGTATTAGCTTAAAATACATCCCTTTGATCTACAGGTGGTTATATATTTTTAATCTCAAAATAACATCGTGGTTTCTTGGAACTCTTAGGCTTTGTACTTCCCCTTAAGAAACGAAAAGGATTTGTTTAGGCTTTGTTTTTTGTTTTTTTTTTTTTTTTTTTTGAGACGGAGTCTTGCTCTGTCACCCAGGCTGGAGTGCTGTGGCCGGATCTCAGCTCACTGCAAGCTCCGCCTCCCGGGTTTACGCCATTCTCCTGCCTCAGTGGCACAGGCTGTGTGTGTTCTTCAGGCTTCGGCTTTCCTCGTTTGATAAACTGCTGCTTCCCACCATAGACTGCAGATTTCTCTGAGCAGCAGTCAAGCAACCTGGCTACAAGGGCACACTCTCCCAATGGCCCACAGAGTCAGTTTAGAATTGGCTTGCTCTGCACCTGCACAGGGCTGCAGGGAGACACGGTGGCGTTAACTCCAGGTGCATTTAAAAGCCATCCATGGGGTGGGAACCCAAGGACAAAGAGTAAGGAGATGCAGACTTCATCCCGGGCCTGAGTCTGATTCAGCCAGAAACCTCAGCCTCTATGCATTTCACTTCCCTCACTTGTCCAGCGACAGGGCTGGCTGGAGTCATGACTCCAGACAGCCTTCGTGGAACAGTTGTGCGTTCCCGAGACTCAGCAGGAATTCTAAGTCATGGCTTTGGAAAAGAAGCACATTATCTAGAATTGAAGAAAAAAAAAAAAAAAAAAGATGTGTTTTCACATCAATTTGTGTTTCTACAACAAATGGAAACATTGCCTGAATACTGGATGCTCGGGCCTCCACAAATCTTTGCATTTTGTGATGATTTTAGGATAACTTGAAAACTTACTAAGTCTTGAAGTTCGAGACCAGCCTGGCCAACATGGTGAAACCCAGCCTCTACTAAAAATAGTAAAACTTAGCCGGGCATGGTGTCAGGCACCTGTAATCCCAGACACTTGGAGACTGAGGCACGAGAATCTCTTGAACCAGGGAGGCAGAGGACGTTGCAGTGAGCCGAGATTGCATCTCTGCACTCCAGCCTGGATCTGGAAGAAGAGTGAGACTCTGTCTCAAAAACAAAAAACAAAACAAAACAAAAAACCTTACTAAGTCAGAGCTTTCTAGTCTTTCTAGTTCTGAAAGTTATTATAAAATGATAGACTTGGCTGGGCACGGTGGCTCATGCCTGTAATCCCAGCACTTTGGGAGGCCAAGGCAGGCAGATCACCTGAGGTCAGGAGTTCGAGACCAGCCTGACCAACATGGAGAAACCCCATCTCTACTAAAAATACAAAATTAGTCGGGTGTGGTGGTGCATGCCTGTAATCCCAGCTACTCAGGAGGCTGAGGCAGGAGAATCATTTGAACCCGGGATGTGGAGGTTGCGGTGAGCCAAAATCGTGCCATTGCACTCCAGCCTGGGCAAGAAGAGCAAAACTTTGTCTCAAATAAATAAACAAATAAATAAAATGATAGACTTGACCTCTGAACATCATCCCACTTTTGGAGAAATTGCTAAATTAAATAATTGCATTTGGCAAACTGTGGCCCACACAGGCCAAGCCTGGCTCCTCACCTGATTTTTTAATTTAAATAAAGTTGTATTGGAACACAACCACACCCCTTTGTTGAGACTTCTCCTTGGTTGCTTTCATGCTACAGTGGCAGAGATGAGCAGTTGCAAGGGAGACCGGATGGCCCTCAAAGCCTGAAATTCCTACTACCTGGCCCTTAACAGAAAAAGTTTGTGAAGTCCTGCACTAGGGTATAACTAGGTCAACAAATCATTCATTCATAATTGCTCTCTCTCTTTTAAGCCAAGAAACCTTTCTTTCAGACTTGGTAGCCTGGTTTATGATATTTTAAAAGCTGAGTTGCTGTGGTTGACACATAAACGTTCTTATGTAGCTACTATCGGATTTTTGCCAAGATGTTCTAATTCAAGTAACATGCATATGCAGCACTTTGCTGTGCATTCAGTAGGCTCTCAGTAATTGCTGCTTGAGTTATTAAAATAACTCATGAAAATGACAGCATTTTTCTTTATCAAGCACTTCACTACTGCCTGTGTTAACCCATCCAGTACTGCCAAGATAGGAGGCAGGCACAAGTAGGATCGCTCCCATTCTATAGAGGACGAACTGGAGGCCCAGAGAGGGTTATTAATTTGCCTAGGGACGCACAGCTGGTGCAGAGTGCAGAGGGATGGGAACTCAGGCCCTGGTCACCGGTAACTACTGCCCTTTAACTTCCATAGAATTCTAAATTTAACAAAAAATTCTGTTTGTTAAATAGCCGGCCTCCTTCCTACATGGAGACTGTTAACATTCGTGATTGTTTTTCTCACTGATTTTCAGTCTTAACTCCACCAGGTGATGGACTGTGTGATCAGTGAAAATGCATATGTGGAATTATGTTAGTCTCTTGGGTTGGGTGCGATCCACTATCATTACTTAGTCAACCACAGCAAGAGTGAAAATAATGTCCTTGTACGTAACACTCGGGAGAAAATGTAACTTAGGGGATGCTGGTGCTGACCAACACAGAGTGACTAAAATGTATGTCACATTCTTCAAATGTTTGCATAACTGTTTTCTTTTGTCCAATGTATATTTAACGTAAACATCAACTATAAGAGACCCAGTCATTGATGTAATATGTGAAATGGTATCAGAACTGTGAAAGAGTTTATATATTCTCTGCAGTGTTAGATTTGTTTTTGCGTGGCTAAATGAAGAAGAGTTACACCCCAACAAAGAAATGTGAATTGGTCTAGAACTGATCCAAAACCCAGGAGTACCGAGTTTCAAAGACACTCACTGCTTGCTTTCCTCTGAAAATGTCCACAGTCAACACAAAATAGAACTCTTTCTTCTTAAAGCAAAATCTTGACTGTCACTAACAGAGAGGTGTAAAGTTTCCAATTAAGTTGAAAATTCCAGTTGATGAAGATGTAACTCCAATGCTATTCATTGAGCTGGTTTTCAAAGTATCTTCCTAGCATCAGTAAATTAATAAAAATTCATGATTTCCTTTGTTTTCCAAGGGAGAACTCACCTTTCTACTTACTGTTAGACCAATACATTGGTGCCTGGCCCCAGTGCAAGCCAATGGCTCTGCCATGTCTAGTGTCCCTGGTTTATGGAGGGATGGGCAGAGGCATTTTTAGAAATGCTTGTTTCTGCAGCCCTTCACTTGGAAAAATGCCACAAAGATCTTTAGAGATGCTTTGTTCCAGGTTTTCAACAGTTTTGGCATTTGGGGATGAGCAGGAATTCCTACCAATTTTGGTAGTTCTTGCACGTATTGGTTAGGGATGCTCTGTCCTTAAACCCTTTTATGCCTAGTGTTCCATTATCGGAATGCTAAGCATGTGGGAGTTATTTATATCCTACTGCTCAGGGTCATTGCCAAGGTCTGATTGCAAGAATTCAAAAAATTGCAACCTCAGGCATAAATGAGTTAAGGGAGATGCCAGCATATGTGGCTGATGGGTTCATCAAGCATGGCTATCCAGATTGCTAAGTTTGAAACATGCTGTATTTTAATGATGTGGTATGGGAGAAAAAGAAGGCAAATATCCCAGCAAGGCTTTGATACTGATTACATGTTGAAATGGTAATATTTAGGGGAATACTGGAGTTAAATATAATAGATTGCTAATGAATTTTACCAGTTTCTTTCTTCTTAATGTGGATCCTAGAAAATTGAAACTAGCTCATAAGGCTCACTCTCTATCTCTATCGGACAGTGCGGGTTTATAAGGAGAAGGGCTCACTGTCTTTTCTTGTATGATAAATGTTTCCAGAGAAAACTGCGAAAATAGTTACTAACTTTTTCCTTTGTTTGCCGAGCACAGACAACAATAATTTGGGATGCCCACACAGGAGAAGCCAAACAGCAGTTTCCTTTTCATTCGGGTGAGTTTTTTTGTTTTTTTTTGTAATTCAAAAATAATAATTCAGGTTGAGCCCAGTGGCTTACACTTGTAATCCCAGCACTTTGGGAAGCCGAAGCAGGTGGATTATATGAGTTCAGGAGTTCAAGAGCAGCCTGGGCAACATGGCGAAACCCATCACTACAAAAAATACAATAATTAGCCAGGCACGGTGGTCCACACCTGTAGTCCCAGCTACTCGGGAGGTTGAGTTAGGAGGATGTCTTGAGCCCAGGAGATGGAGTTTGCGGTGAGCCAAGATTGCGCCACTGCACTCCATCCTGGGCAACAGAGCCAGACCCTGTCTTAAAAACTAATAAGAATCCAAAGTTAGGCTTGGCACTATGGCTGATGCCTGTAATTCCAGCACTTCGGGAGGCTGAGACAGGAGGATCACTTGAGCCCAGGAGTTCTAGACCAGCCTGGGCAACAAAGCAAGACCCCGTTTCTACAAAAAATATAAAACATTAGTCAGGTGTTGTACACACCTGTAGTTTTAGCTACCTAGGAGGCTGAGGCAGGAGGATTGCTTGAGCCAGGAAATCAAGGTTGCAGTGAGCTGTGATTGCACCACTGCATTCCAGCCTAGGTGACAGAATGAGATCCTGAAATGCCCCTTAAAGTAACTGAATGCACAGAGTGTGGAGCCCAGGAGGCCTCACTGGTCAGAAGGAGACCCATTTTGTGGCAAGCATTGATTGCTCTTAAGGTTTGCGAGATAGAGATGACCTCAGCACCCACCTGCTCAGAGCTCTGAAACACTGCAGTGAGCCAGCCACAGAAGCAGTGCAGGCTCCTTTCTCTTGCTGTTCTAAAGGGATGCTGTTTTGGGGGCTCCCCAAAACCACTCCCAGGATTGGTGGTTTGCTGCAAGGACCCCCAGGACTCAACATACTCACAGCTAAGATTTCTAACAGCACAAGAATTTAGTGCAACATTAGCAAAGGGAAACGGTGCACATGGCCAAATCCAGAGCTTCGAAGGCTCCTCTCCCAGTGGACTCTCACAGGCCACACTGAGTTCTTCCAGGAATAAGTGTAACTATGCCTGTGAAGTGCATACCAGGGAAGCTCCATAGAGTCTCAGTGCCCAGAGTTTTTATTGGGGGTTGGCAGTGTAAGCACCCAGTGCCTACTACAAGCCAAAACTGCAGACCCCCCAGAAGGAAAGCAGGTGTGCAGCATAAACACACTGTTTGCACAAACAAGTGTTAGCAGAGTGAGCCACTTGCGTCTGTAGGGAAGGGTGGGAACTGTCTAGAAATCGAAATTCTCAGTTGCTAGCCAAGGGCCGGCCTTGAAAGCAAGCCTCTGTAGGGAGAGCAGCCTCGGGCCTGTGGCGGTAGCGCCTTCCTACGCCGATGTGTGGCTGCTGCTCTGGACACAACTCCATCCCTTTGTGCACTGGAGCCAGGCCAGGCCACATGCGGCAGCCCAGGGGTCTATAAAGATTCCGATTTTCCAGATTCCCACCTGATTCTTCGTGGGTTTTTGTTTTTTGTTTTTTGGTTTTTGGTTTTTTTGAGACAGTTTTACCTGTTCAACCCAGGTTGAAATGCAGTGGTGTACTCTCAGCTCATTGCAGCCTCTGCTTCCCATGCTCAAGCAATTCTCCTGCCTCAGCCTCCTGAGTAGCTGGGACTATAGGTGTGCGCCACCACGCCCAGCTAATTTTTGTATTTTTAGTAGAGACAGGGTTTCGCCATGTTGGCCAGGCTGGTCTCAAACTCCTGACCTCAAGTGATCTGCCCACCTCAGTCTCCCAAAATGATTCTTCATTTTCTTTCCCACCTCCCTCCTCTGTGTAACTCAGTCCTGATGTTAGACACAGCCTCTTAAAACAAAGACAGATGGCCACCCGCAGAGCTCATAGACTACTGGAAGACGTTAGACTGGCTTAAAATGGACAGAAGTGGCTGCGTGCCACTTCCCTTAAGGGCAAATGTCTGATCCATCTTGAAGGAATCCCTAAATATGTGGGGCGAAAGTTGACTGTTCTATCAGCTGTCCCTGGGGCATGTCCGGGAGGAGATCCGAGTGTCTTTCTTCTCAGGCAGCTTGGGGTGCTTAAATGATGTTCTGAATGGGAGGGCTAACCCCAACGACCGTCCAAGACAGAACAGCTCATTGGTGCCTGGGGAGGGCTCCAGGCAGGGGACATGGGCCCTGCAAGAAACAAGAGCATGAACCAAAGGTCCTGTTGAGGCACAATTGTGTCGGATGCATAGGCACCCACGTCTGTTATTTTCCATGCAGTACTTCAGCAGGGACTCCTCATACAGGCAGCTCAGAGAGTGAGGGAGACTCAGGGAGGACACTGTTTCTGCTCTGCTGCCCTGGAGAGGGAGAGCCACTCCTGCACAGCTTGGGACCCACAGCAGACACACCTCTCAGGGCTGCCAGTGCAATTTGTTACTGGTGTTGCTTTAATTGAACACTGTTGATCAAGGTGCTGGGCATATTAGAGACAAAAGGCTCCCAATGCAGGTAGCATGTGCACTAGATCCTCCAGAAAGTGTTCTTCACCCCAAAGGGAAACCCTATGCCCATTCCATCTTTTCCCCGGCCCCTGGCAACCCCACCTACAGCCTGTGATCTGTGTGTCATCTCCATGCCAGACACTTGCTATTCTGTGCTCTAGGCTGCAAATCAAAGCAGGTGGCTAATGAGAATGCCCTTCCCAATGGAGTTCCGTCACGTTTGGCTTACGTGCCAAAACCTACCTTTGTAGGCAGGAAGGATGTCGTGACAGGTTCACAGCCCTGGAATACCAGACACGCAGACCCCGGGAGTGAGGCGGGGATGTCTCTGGCTTGTTTTTCAGAGAAAAATACGCCTGAGGTAAACATCAATAAGGTTCCTTTAACACTTGTATCTTAAGAATTCATCTGTAAAGTGTTTCAGCAGAAAAGAATCTTTCCCAAAGTGTCCCCAGGGCCCTGTGGAAGGGTTTTCTACCCAGCTGACCCGGGAAGACCACAAACCGCATTATTCTGAATTGCGTGAGCTTCTCACCTGTAATCTGGCTGGCCATGAGGTAGACCCAGTTCCCGTCGGCAGGTCACACGTATCCAGGCATTACTTGCTCTCTTTTTCGTGTCAGTCAGTGTGTTAGAGAACGTTCAACATGAAGAAAAAGAAGCTTGCTCTTCCAGGTAAAACGCAGCTGGGAAGAGCTGTGAGGAGCGTCTTTCTGTGGCTATGGCAGGTTTGGTGTTTAATGGGGCGATAGGAGACATTGCCTTGCCCCACTAGCTTTTCCCCACTGATACCTCATGGGGGCGCCCTTAGTCACCGCAACAGGAAGCCTCAGCTCAGAGCCTCATGGTGCAGTGAAACTCAGCCGCGGAAAGGAATGAACTGTTGATGCACCACAGCCAGGAGAGATCTCAAGGGCATTTTGCTGAGTGACAAAAGCCAGTCTCAAAAGGTTGCATGCTCTGTGCTTTCATTTATGTAACATTCTCATGATGATGAAATGATGGAAACCTGGGACCCACCAGCGGTGTGGGAGTTTAGGAAGCATGTGAGGAGCGGTCGTGTGCTGATACAGTAGCTGAGGGAGATCTTAGTGGCGACGGAACAGTTCTGGTCTCAATTGCAGCGATACACATCTACCCACGTGATAAAATGACAGCACTCTACAGGCAAATTGCACCAGTGTCAACTTGCCAGGGTTGATACAACGCTACAGCTATGCAAAATGTAACCCTCAGGAGAACCTGGGTGAAGGAGACACAGGACCTCTCTGTGTTACCTTTGCAGCTTCCTGTAAATCTCTACGTATTTCAAAAAGAAGATGTCTGGCTGGACCCAGAAGAATGAGGGCTATTAAACCAAACTGGCCTATGCATGGGAGAGAGGGCACAGAGCCCCCCAGTGTAGCTCAGCCCTGTTACCGGCCATTCACCCACGTGGTGCCAAGCATCGTGGCTGCAGGAGCTGACTCAGAGTGGGGCTAACCACCTGAGCATGGTGGCGGGCGGGGGGACCTCTCTTTAGATCACGAATGTCCAATCTTTTGGCTTCCCTGGGCCACATGGAAAGAAGAATTGTCTTGGGCCACACATAAAATACACTAACACTAACAATAGCTGATGAGCTTAAAAAAAAAAAAAAAAAAAAAAAAAAAAAAAAAAA
>NW_016824853.1:41041-68039 GCF_001698545.2 Rhinopithecus bieti | reverse complement strand
AAAAAAAAAAAAAAAAAAAAAAAAAAAAAAAAAAAACCTCTTAATGTTTTAAGAGAGTTTACAAATTTGTGCTGGGCCACATTCAAAGCCATCCTGGGCCGCAGGTTGAACCAGCTTGCTTTAGATGGAGGAGTCATCAGATGCTGGTCGCCATCTCCTGGACCGCTCGCCAAATTGTCACATTTCCAGGTATATTAATCACACGCCCAAGTGCAGAGGCCGGACCAGAAGTTTGCTGTTTAGCTGAGGTGATGTTGTAAATGAGAACCAAGAAAATGCGTCAAGAACCGTGGGGCTGTCACGAAACACGCTGCTGGGGATGGAACAAAAGAGAGATGATCTCAGATGTGGAAAAGACCACTGCTGACACCCGCGTCCTCCCACCCACACCTTCCGCCTGGTGGGGCAACTGGATGGGGAAGCGAATGGGGTTCCTGTGCTTATGAAGGATAAACACATGGAAGGTTGCACCTCTTAAAGACCAAGGAAGGGCAGGGGCAATCGATGGTTAGCATTCAGAGAAAGTTGGATTCTTCTCAGTTCAGTGCTGCCTGGCTTTAAGAAACACACGTGGCTGGGTGTGTTGGCTCATTCCTGTAATCCCAGCACTTTGGGAGGCCAAAGTGGGAGAATCACTTGAGCCCAGGATTTTGAGACCAGCCAGGGCAATACACCAAAACCTCATCTCTGCCAAAAACATCTTTGAAAATGAGCCGGGCATTTTCAGTGGTGGCGTGCACCTGTCGTCCCAGCTACTAGAGAGGCTGAGGTGGGAGAATCACCTGATCCCAGGAGATTGAGGGTACAATGAGCCAAGACTGTGCCACTGCACTCCAGCTTGGGTGACAAGAGCGAGATCCTGTCTCAAAAAAAAAAGAAATTTACTGGGCGTGGTGGCACACATGTATAGTCCCAGCTACTCGAGAGGCTAAGACAGGAGGACTGCTTGAGCCCAGGAGTTTGAGGCTGCAGTGAGCTGCGATTGTGCCACTACACTCCAGCCTGGGCAACAGCAAGACTTTATCTCCAAGAAAAAAACAAAAAACACATATGAGTTTCTGTATTGGTCGATCAGTAAGGACATGGTGGCCAGAGCCTAGCAGAAGCTAACCCTCTCTTTACCCTAGAAGCAGTGCTTCATTATTGGCTAATTCAGTGTTTGCAGCTACCTTGGAGAACGTAACTTGGCAAATAACAGAATGGACCCTAGTATCTAGGAAAACCAATGAGAGTTCTTGGCTGGGCAGACTTGTAGAGTTGCCCTAACCCCGCCTCCTCTCCTGGGGGCATCATGGAGCGCACTCAGTAGCTTAAAGTAATTTCCATGGGCTTGCATGGGAAGCGCAGGATTGCGAGAGGTGGTCAGATGCAAACGACTAGCTCTTGAAACCCCAAGCTCCCTGCCCCGTAAGACATTACCCCCTTAAATTGGCATGAACTTAAATTGGCCCTTCCCTCCATTTCACATGTAATGGAGCACAGTACGTTTCACATCCCTAAGTCATTCCCTTTGATAGCCGGGGTTCCGGACACAGGGCTGGTTGTGGATGTCCTCTCTGCAAAAGAAGCCTCATGATGATCCTTAGTAAGAGGGTGGGGTTGCTCAGAGCCTTCAGGGGAAGGGAAGAGATCACCAGAGAAGCTGCCTCTTCCCCTGTGCCCTCCCGTCTCAGCATTGCATGGCCTTTTCTGCTGCTCATCAGTTCTCTGGCATGAGGTGGGAAGAAGCCCGGGGAACGTGATCTGCTGCTTTGGCCCCCACGGTGGAAAGAGACCAGAGACCTGAGCACAGCGCCCTTGCTGGCCCCTAGGAATGCGGGTGACCCCTGCAGCCCGTGGACGCCTGAGAGAAGTTGGAACAGATGCTCGCTGCCAGCCACAGACCCACTCTTTGCTAGAGGACAGGAGTGAGCAGTTGAAGCCACGCTTCCCCAGAAACAGAAGAGGATGAGAGTGCACGGTGGCCGCCACCGTGGGACCTTCCACACCTCCAGTGCACTCCCTGTCCCAGGCACTGCTGATCCCCTGAGATGCCTCGTCTCGCTCCCCCTTGTCTGGGGTTACTGGCAACATCCACATGTGTAGCTGAAACTCCAGGAAACCGTCAGCCTGCAGCTGCACGTCAGTAAAGAGGCAGAACGAGGAATGTGGTCCAGTTGCTAGTACTTCAGCACCCTTGCTGTCACCTGTGCTTCCAGTGCCTCTCAGGGCATGGTCCAGCCCTGTGGAGTCAGACACTCTGAGGACAGAACCAGGGCCTGGCTTTTAACGAGTGCCCTGGCCATTTTGGTACATTGGGAAGTTGTTGGATTCCCAGCTGCCATCCTAGAAAAGAAATCAGAAGGTAGAGAATGAGACCCATAGCTGTAACTAAACGACAAGGGGAGGTCAGCTCCCCGTTGTTCTGTCTTTGTGACCCTGAGCCACCTGGACTTGGAAAGACGCAAAGTCAGGGAGGGTGTTGGTCACAGGCCCTGAAGCGCGCGTCCCATTTCATCCCCAAAGGGGTTCTCATTGACTCTAATTATCCCATAGTTAAGGGGATGCCTTAATGTGTTACGGGAGAGTATTTTTCATATTGAGGTATCATGAACATAGGACATGAACTCTTTCCTATTTTCTCCTCTCTGTCTAAAATCACATCAAATCAGCTCACTGTAGCAGTGCCGCTGGAAGCAGCAAGGTACAGAGCAGGCAGGGCGGCCCTCTCACCTGCCCTTCTTAACTGTGCCATGGGAGCGGGAGATTCTGCAAGCCGTGGGGTGCAGGAAGTGTCATGGAGCCTCTCTCCCAGGACGTCTTGTCATCCCTGCCAACATGGCAGGAGAGGGTCTTTAAAGTCTTAGAAAGAAAGAAAGACTGTGTTCACACTTGAGACGTTTTTATCATGTCAGTAAATGGGGCTTCTTGGCTGGGTGCAATGGCTCACACCTATAACCCTAACACTTTTGGGAGGCCGAGGCGGGTGGATACTTTGAAGTCAGGAGTTCAAGGCCATCCTGGGCAATATAGCAAGAATTCATCTCTACAAAAAGAAAAAAGTTAAATTAGCCACGCGTGGTGGCATGCGCTATTCGAGAGGCTGAGGTGGGTGGATCCCTTGAGCCCAGGAATTCTAGGCTGCAGTGAGCCATGATCGCACCACTACACTCCAGCCTGGGTGACAGAGCAGGCCCTGTCTCTAGAATAAATAAATAAGTAAACTAAAGAGGCTTCTTGACTGTGCTGTTCATTATTGTAAATCCATGGAGCTGTGCACACAGTGAATAACTGCAGATGTCCTCCCTCCCTGCTGCAGCGCCTGCCCTTGATGTGGACTGGCAGAACAACACGACCTTTGCCTCCTGTAGCACAGACATGTGTATCCATGTGTGCAGGCTCGGCTGTGACCGCCCAGTCAAAACCTTCCAGGGACACACAGTAAGTGAGAGTTCTTGTCACTGGTCTCGAGTTCGTGAGAATGTGATGTGGGAGCCGATTCTTGTGTGCCTGGAATTAAAAGATACTGCAGCAGCAGACCAGCTCTTCTGTGCCCCTTGGCTATTTGAGCTGTCATGGTTACCCCGTGGTAACCATGGTGGTTGGATTGACCCAGTTTGGGGTCAGCAGTGAGAAGTTCGCTCAGAAATGACCTAGATGGTGGATTTGGCAGCAAAGCCTTTAAGGTAGCTATGAGAAACATGTAGAGGACATCAAGGAAACAGTGCTCACAATGAATGAATAGACGGGGCACATCTGCAGTGAATGGAAAAAGATACGTCATTAAAAAACAAATGGAGACTAAGTGTGGTGGCTTATGCCTATAATCCCAGCACTTTGGGAGTCTGAGGCCAGAGGATTGCTTGAGGCCAGGAGTTTGAGGCCAGCCTGGGCAACATAGCAAGACTCTGTCTCTACAAAAAAATTTTAAAAAGTAGCTAGTTGCGTATGATGACGCACACCTGTAGTCACATCTCAGGAGATGAAGGCTGCAGTGAGTTACGATAGCACGACTGCACTCCAGCCTAGGCAACAGAGCAAGACCCTGTTTCTTTAAAACATAAAAAAAAAAAGGAATTGAGAACTGAGAAATACAATGTTTGAAATGAAAGTTTTAATAGGTGGGGTATATTAGGCAGTTCTCAATTCTCTCATTGCTCTAAGGAAATACCTGAGACTGGGTAATTTATGAGACAGGAGGTTTAACTGGCTCACAGTTCTTCAGGCTATACAGGAAGCATGGCAGCATCTGCTTCTGGGGAGGTTTCAGGAAGCTTCCAACCATGGCGGGAGGTGAAGCAGGAGCAGGCATCACACATGACCAGAGCAGGGGCAAGAGGTGGGAGGAGTGGCAGATGATCCAGACACCTCACACCAGGCACCACCTCTGCATCGGGGATGACAATTCCACCTGAGATTTGGGTGGGGACACAGATCTAAACCACATCAGTGTTTACCAGCAGGTGGGAGATTGCGGAAGTAAGGTTAGAGAGCATAGAAATTGGCCAATTTGAAGAATAGATAAAAGATCGAAAAATTGCATAAAGGCTTAATGACTTACGGGACAATATCAGGGACCCTAAACCTATATGTGTGATGGGGAGAGAAGAAAGAATGGAACAGAAAAATCATGTGAGGCACTAACGGCCAAGTTTTCCTAAATTTGGTGGAAAACATCAACATTTAATCCAAGAAGCTCAGCGAATTTCAAGCAGAACAAATATAAACAGAACCACACCTGTCCACCTAGGCATATGGTCATCAAACACCAGAATCAATGACAGAGAAAATCCTAAAGGCAAGCAGAGGCTGACAACAAAAACCCATGATATACCAGGGAACAACAGTGTGAACAACAGCTGACTTAGCAAATTCCTTAGAGTGGTCATGTCGCCTCTGAGGGCTTCCCGGTCGTTCACCAAATCTCTCTCAGATTAGCCAGTTTCTATGGTCTCTAACCTTCTACAATCTCCAATCTGCTGGTAAACCCATTCACTAGCCTCGACCTCCAACCTTGACAGGAGGAGAAGGCCTCCCTTTCCTGGGCCACCTGGGCTAGTGTCCAAAAACGCCCTGTACCTCTGTCCTCCCAACGACACATACAGCCAAGCACCTTGACCCACGCTGAGCCTTGCCTGGAACCACAGCAGAATCCTCCCCACTCTCCAGGCCCATTCACGTATCCTCTGCATGCCCTGGGGAGGATTCATGGCACCCCTTGAGCTCCCATTGACCACGTGAATGCCATAGCCCTGGCAGTAGCTGCTGGCCTGCATGTCTGCCTCTCCCAGAAAATGCAGAGTGCATCAACGCTGGGACCATGGCATCTTGCCTTTCTCTCACTAGCACCCAGAATATCTCCGCGGTGGCGGGGGGTTCCCTGTTAAAGCAGGGGAGGATGATCACAGTCCCTGGAGATTTGCCATCGTGCCACTAACTTAACTGATGTAAATTCCCTTGTCCTCATTCCCCTAGTGTCTACCTCTCCCTGCCCCTGGCCCAGGGGTCCCTGTCCCAAAGGAAGGCGCTTTTGGAGCATAGGCACCTATCGTCCTGTTAACATCTGTTTGGCTCCAAACTGACTCTCTTGTCCCAGTCTAAACTTATTTCTCCTCTAACCCTGGACTATCTGCAAATTTTTAACAGCTGCACACACTATCTGTGGTTCCCAGGTGTCCTGCCCAGGCCCTTGCTACCAGCACAGGCCTTGGCCCTTTAAGTGGGTCTTAATGCAGCTAATGGCCCTGAACAAAGCTCTAGCTCAGTGGGGTGGAGTGGAGACCCATGAGCCAGCTCTGGAGGTGGCCCAGGAACTTGGGCTTGCATTGCAGAGCGAGGGATCCACTCCCAGGAAGTTATTTGTTCCTTTGCGTTGGTTTGGCTAGGGACAGCCCATGGTGACCAGCTCCACATTCCTGGGCCCGTAGGTTTTCCTCTGAACGGCTGCAGTCAGAGCCACCCTTGCTGGCCTTGGCATACACATTTCACCCTCGCAGACACCTATGCGTGCGTGTACTCACACCCCTCAGCTCCCTCTCCAGCATGAGTGTGAAATTAGTTAATTGTTAGGCCGGGACAGCAGGTGTCACATAGTGGGACTGTACTGGATATATGGGGCCCGAGGG
This sequence comes from Rhinopithecus bieti, assembly GCF_001698545.2. NCBI lineage: Eukaryota > Metazoa > Chordata > Mammalia > Primates > Cercopithecidae > Rhinopithecus > Rhinopithecus bieti. The sequence continues at coordinate 61,935 of NW_016824853.1, read as the reverse complement.
AGCCCCAGGCTGGTATGCCATGTCCCCTCATTTCTCCTGGGCAGGCTGTTCCCCAGCTGAGCCTTTGCCACAGGTGGTTCTTTTATACATGCCTGTCTCGGGAGTGTCCCTGTCTCCCTTGGCCCCCGGGTACATTCATTCACCTTTATTCTCCAGGGTTTAGTCTCGTGGTCCCCAGGTGTCCTAAGTCTGCGCTTTTTGCTACCTAGCTGTGCTGATCATGAGCCCCAAGCCAGGATTTTGCCTGTGCCGTGTGTGTTTGTGCCACTCAGCACTTGCCTCTCACTGTCCTCGCACATGTGTGTCCACCTGTGTGTGCATTTGGGTCGCCCACCTTCCACCTGGATCAGCCCTAACCCCGCTTGAACTCCACAATAGCTGAAGGTTCACTTCTCGTGTTTACCCCTCCCTCCATCTCCACTCGCCTGCAGGAGAGAAATACCTTCTAATGGGTGTGGTCACGGGGAGGAACTGTTGCACTAAAAGTGTGTAAGAGGCCTGGCATGGTGGCTCACACCTGTAATCCCAGCACTTTGGGAGGTCGAAGTGGGAGGATCGCTTGAGCCCAAGAGTTCAAGACCAGCTTGGGCAACCCCGTCTCTATAAAAACACCATACATACATACATACATACATACATACATACATACATACATGGCATGGTGGTGCCTGCTTGTAGTCCCAGCTACTTCGGGGGCTGAGGCAGGAGGATTGCTTGAGCTCAAGAGGTTCATGCCGCAAGGACCTGTGATCCTGCCGCTGCACTCCAGCCTGGGAGACAGAGTGATACCCTGTCTGAAAAAGAAAAGTGCATAGGAAAGTGATTTTCAAAGGCCAATTTAAAAAGTGACTGGTTTTACTGGTTTTATTTGCTGCGTATTATGGTATGTGAATTCTTCGCTTGCCTTCCTTCCTAGCAGGGAAGGTTTTTTTCTTAACGAAATATGGATGAGGGTGGCTGGTGATGTGTGGTATAGGGCTGTGGTTTTATATAAATAAAAAAGGCAAAGTGAGAAAAGAGGAAACTAGACGGCTGGTTGGGCTGTGCTCTTGGATGTCAGGGTGAACCGAAGACCTTCTGCAGTGACGGTGACGCACTGCTGCCCCCTGCTGGAAGGCGACCTCATCTGCTCACAGGCCCTGATGTCTTTTTCAGACTCTCTGCTCTCTTTCAGAACGAAGTCAACGCCATCAAATGGGATCCTTCTGGAATGTTGCTGGCCTCCTGCTCGGATGACATGACATTGAAGGTAGAGTCAGCATGGCAAGGGGTGGGCTGTTTAATCCCAGACAACCCCAGGCACTTGATGCCGGTCTCACAGTCACTCTTCCATGAGGATTATTTATTACTGACCACCCTCCCTTCCTCTGTCATCCGGTGAACTTCGATTTCTCAGTCGTGGTTCCACTGAGAATCCCAGCCTCCCCACAGCCTTTCTCGTCACTGTGCACCCCCGACCCTGCCATGGGCCCCATGTGCGCCCCCAGGAGGAATGATTGCACATCGTTCCCGGATGTAGGGAAGGCTTTTGCTCATGTTGTGGCTGCTGTATTCTGTAGATCTGGAGCATGAAACAGGAGGTGTGCATCCACGATCTTCAGGCTCACAATAAAGAGATCTACACCATCAAGTGGAGCCCCACCGGGCCCGCCACCAGCAACCCAAACTCCAACATCATGTTGGCAAGGTAAGGGCAGGCGGCACAGCCAGCACAGCTCTGTGCTACGCAAAGACAACAGGAAATTTTGCTAAAGCGTTTCCACGCCCATGTGTTGAAGCCCTTCAGAGGAAGCAAAGTGGTAGCTCACTTTGAAGGGGCCAGGATAGAATTATCGAGTAACACCTGCCTTTGAGGTAAGGATGGTTTTGAGTCAGGCAACAGTGGCTTATGCCTATAATCTCAGCACTCTGGGAGGCCGAGGCAGGAGGACAGCTTCAGCCCAAGAGTTCAAGATCAGCCTGGGCAACACAGTGAAGCCCCGTCTCTACAAAAATTAGCCAGGCGTGGTGGCCTGTGCCTGTAGTCCCAGCTACTCAGGAGGCTGAGGCAGGAAGATGGCTTTGAGCCCAGGAGATTGAGGCTGCAGTGCGCAGTGATCACACCACTGCACTCCAGCCTGGGTGACAGAGCAAGACCATGTCTCTAAACAAAAAGAAGAAGTAGAAAAAAAAACCCACCCAACATGAAACATGACTGCAGAGCCACAGCTGAGGGGCAGCAAGCCAGGCAGCACCAACTCTTGTTGACAGTGCTCGAATTAAGGTCCTCTCTTAGAGAGGACAGGATGGAATTCCTGCATCCACTGAGAGATGGAACCAAAAAAGCAACAGATAGGCCATAATTCTCATATTTCAAGTAATTGTCATAAAACCCACTTAAATAACTGTAATATAGTACTACACACGCGAGTCATTTTGTGATGACTCAGAAGGTGCTTTTGCGTCACATGGTACTATTAGGAACATAAATTACCCTTTTAGTCAGCAAGTATAAAAGGGGCATCCTGGTACCTAGTGGGTCCCTGTTGAAAGAAAGCCAGATAATAGCTTTGTGATAGATATTGCTGTTTTAAATTTGAAAATAACTAAAATTTGCAGCTTTCAATCATGTGATTACATATGTGGGTGTGATTGTATTTTAATTCTTGTTTGATTAAATCTTTTTTTTCTTTTTAGAGACAGGGTCTCCCTATGTTACCCAGGCTGGTCTTCAACTCCTGGCTTTAAGTGATCTTCCCACCTCGGCCTCCCAAAGCACTAGGATTACAGGCATGGTCTGCTGTACCTGGCCTAAAAAGTTTTTTAAATGTTTATTCACTTAATTTGCTGTTTTTCCAAATACGGCTATCTGTATTAATTTAGTTAGTAATAACATGTCATGTTTTAAATTGTAGGGGCATTTTAGGAAACTTGGTAAATATTCTACAAAAATATTTACCATTTATGTGTATAGAAAACATAGAAACAGGGCTGGGCGCAGTGGCATACACCTGCAATCCCAACAGTTTGGTAGGGTGAGGCAGGAGGACCTCTTGAGCCCAGAGGTTCAAGACCAGCCGGGGCAACACAGTGAAACCCCGTCTCTATAAAAAAATAAAAAAATAAAAATTAGCTGAGCGTGGACCTATGGTTGCAGCTTCTCTGCTGAGGCTGAGGCGGGAGGATCACTTGAGCCCAGGAGTTCGAGGCTGCAGTGAGTCATGATCGCGCCACTGCACTCCAGCCTGGGCAACACAGTAAGACCCCATTTCAAAAAAAAAGGCAGAAACAAATGTAGATATCAAATTGTTTCCCTAATACGACCATTAAAGCTTTTTTCTGTTGAATGACTATGGCTTTGTTTTTAATACTTGGAAGTTATATTTTAGAAGACAAGAAACCCCTCAGTTGATGGTCTTTTGAAGCATAAAAGCTGGGAGAAGCAGCTCCCGGAGATGCGATACATGTTATGGAGGACTGTTTGAAACCACCATGTGTACATGATTTTGCTTTTCTCTCCCGCCTTGCTAGCGCTTCGTTTGATTCTACCGTGCGACTGTGGGACATAGAGCGAGGCGTCTGCACCCACACGCTCACGAAGCATCAGGAGCCCGTCTACAGCGTAGCTTTCAGCCCTGATGGGAAGTACTTGGCCAGCGGATCCTTTGACAAATGCGTCCATATCTGGAATACTCAGGTAAGCTCCCGACCCCTATGCCAAATCCTTTTAGTAAGGGATGCCCAAATAGCCACAATGCCAGTGTCTTGCTTCAGAGCAGTGCCTCGGAGGGAGTTGAGCAAGCCCAGGCTCCCCGGGCAGACCCAAGTGGATGCTGTCCACCTTGCACCCCACCTGGGTTGTGAGCTCTTCCCCCACCAGACACCTCCAGCAGCTCCCCTCCCTGAGGAAGGGCGTCACGTCTGCCGTAATTAGGGCTCTTGGCCATTTGATTCCAAACCCTCACCTTGGCACATGTTCTTCCTTGAAGGAGCCACTGTCTTCTGTTCACTTTTCTGAGTCCATGGCATGAAACCTTCCACCTGCCTCTTCCTCTTCTTAGCAGTTATAATTAAATGCTGCTCTCTAGATACTGAGGTTGGAGGGTGGGAGTGGGGCACCAGCTAATGGGGTCGAGGCCAGCTCCACTTCCTCTGCCCCCACCAGCTCCTGCAGCTCCCCCACGGAGCAGACCAGGGAGTGGGAAGGAATGTGCGCTTGCTGTTGTCATGGCACTTCTGTTTTTCTTTTCTGTTTTGTTTTCTTGTTGTTGTTTTGTGTTTTGTTTTGTTTTGTTTTGTTTTGTTTTGTTTTGTTTTGAAACGGAGTCTCACTCTGTTGACCAGGCTGGAGTGCAGTAGCATGATCTTGGCTCACTGCAACCTTTGCCTCCCAGATTCAAGCGATTCTTCTGCCTCAGCCTCCCGAGTAGCTGGAATTACAGGCACCCGCCATCATGGCCGGCTGATTTTTGTATTTTTAGTAGAGACAGGGTTTCACATGTTGGCCAGGGTGGTCTTGAACTCCTGGCCTCAGGTGATCCGCCCACCTTGGCCTCCCAAAGTGCTGGGATTGCAGGTGTGAGCCACTGCGCTCAACCTCGATTTTTCAAATCAAAGTAGGTTCTGTTTAAGGACATAAGGTATGTCAATATTGGGTTGTCCTTTTAGCAGAGATTGAAAGGACATAGGATTTAAATAAAGGTGGCTGCTGTGGGTATCTTGGGCCACACCTGAGGATAGAAGAATTCAAGCTGTAAAGTGTAGAAATGGATGGGAAGTAGCACTGCATAGCATAAAAGATTGTATAGGGCCATCAGCACTTGATTCTATTCTAAGGGAAGAGAGAGAGGGGATGATATGCTAGGAGCTGTTGAAAATAATGAAGCGGTCCCTTTCGCCTCAGGAGGGAGGAATCACACAGCCTGCCCCTGTCCCCTTTCATCTGCGCTGCCTTCTTGGTCCCTTTTGGCTTGGTTGACATTCAGGTGGATTTACATCCTCAAGTTCATTCCCCCTGTGGACTCATGGGTGATGAGCCCTGTTCACTGGCAAGGGGTCCACTGAGATCACAGGCTTCCCAGGGAGCTCATGTGAACCACATCCTCTCAGGGAGGGAAAGGAAATGGTGGGCCCTGCGTCGAGCCAACCCGATGCCACCCAGCCCCACAGCCCTAGGTAGCCCTCCGGGAAGCACACATCTCAGGACTAGTGTGCAGGTCTCTGTTCATGAAATCCCTGCTAGAAATAGTAATGGGTGGACTTGCAAAAACAACACATCAATTATCAACAAAAATGACATGACCAGTTAGGTATAGCCTGTTAGCAAGAACTCACTGAATTGTTTCAACCCTTTTTTATAAATCAAAGAAATCCTTAGGATTTTTCTTTTTTTTTTGGATCGGAGTTTCACTCTTGTCACCCAGGCTTTAGTACAGTGGCACCATCTCGGCTCACTGCAACCTCCGCCTCCCAGGTTTGAGCGATTCTCCTGCCTCAGCCTCCCGAGTAGCTGGGATTACAGGCATGTGCCACCACCACGCCCGGCTAACTTTTGAATTTTTAGTACAAACAGGGTCTCACCATGTTGGCCAGGCTGGTGTTGAACTCCTGACCCCAGGTGATCCACCCACCTCGGCCTCCTAAAGTGCTGGGATTACAGGCATGAGCCACCATGCCCAGCCAAGAAATCCTTAGGATTTTTCTTAAGAGAAATCTTAAAGCCCACTGTAATCTTTCTCCAAGTATAAAAATACTTATCTATAATACTGCTGACATACACCTTTCTCAGTTCATGGAACACCACCCTTTAAGGAGCCCAGTTGAGCAGAGGATTTGCAACAGCCCTCCTGGTCTCAGTCCTCAGATTTCTCCTGCCTGTCACCATTATTGAATCATGAGTGAAGGTTTATTCTACTCTTTCTCTCTCTTCTATTTTTTAAAATTAATTTTTGTAGAGACGAAGTCTCACTATGTTGCCCAGGCTGGTCTTGAACTCTTGGGCTCAATCAGTCCTCCCGCCTCGGCCTCCCAAAGTGCTGGGATTACAGGGTCAGCCACCTTGCCTGGCCTTATTCAACTCTTTCAAAGGCCTCTACTTCCCCTACCTCTTAGATTTGTCAAGTTAATGCTGTTTTAAACCAGAAACCAGTGGTCTGTGGTGTTTTCCATTACATGTATATTATGCATTTGTTCTTTCAGATGTCCCAAAATAGGTACATTTTAACATCTTGGCATATTAATACATTTAATCGTGAATTACAGTCAATTTCATTGCTACTGGGGTGGGGGTATTCATTATGTTGTATTCATTCAGGTCCTCCAAGGAACAGACACCACAACAGGATTAGATGGGCAAGAGATTTATTGAGGAGCTGTGATGGAAACAGGGAGGGAGGTAGGGGGAAGGGAGAATTCAGACCATAAGGCCAGTCTGACCCTGGGAAGGAGACAGGAAGGGTAGGAAGAGTCAGGGATGGCCCTGCAGGTCGGTAGAAAGTTTTGGCCATGCTGATGGAGAGTCCATGAGCCACTTATCCACCAGATGAGTCTGAGTCTCAGCAGGTGACTGCCATGGTCTCCTGCCTCCGTCAGCCCTCAGCTGGGCGCAACCTCAGAATCCACGCAAATGTGGTGGCAGATTCCACAGGCATAAGTAATCAGGTTTACTCCCTTGGTGGGAAGTCCTAGAGATACATCTCCACAGCCCCCAGAGTCCTTACTAAAAACCCTTAAATTTTACCATGCTTGAAAATGTTCGTGACCAAACATCAGGGCAGGAGGAGCACACATTCTACAGCTGCATCTGTCGCGGGCGCCCCTTGCATCATTGTAAGTGACAGCTGCTTTGCTTTGCAGAGTGGAAATCTCGTCCACAGCTACCGAGGCACTGGCGGCATCTTTGAAGTGTGCTGGAATGCCCGAGGAGACAAAGTGGGTGCCAGCGCATCTGACGGCTCTGTAAGCAGCACCTCTGGTTTGCTGGGGAGTGGGGTGTTGGGGGCAGCGTTCGTGTCCTGAAGGGCCTAGCCCAGTGCCAAAGGAAGCTTCTGGGCTGGATCCCATCTGAGTTTGGTACCACATCTGGGAATGGCCTTCTCCTTGTCCCTTCCAGAATGTCCTTCTAGTCAACATTTTCTCAAATTGTTGGTTCTCAACCAGGGTGATTCTGCACCTCTGAGGACATTAGACAATATCTGGAGCCATTTGAGGTTGTCATTACAGTCATGTGTCACTCAATGATGTTCCGTGTTGGGAAATGTGTCATTAGGCACTTTTATCTTGGTCTGAACATCACAGAGTGACTGACACAAACCTAGATGACAATACCTGTCACACACCTAGGCTGTATGGTAGAGCCTGTTGCTCCCAGGCTACAAACCTGGGCAGCGGGTGGCCATACTGAATACCGTAGGCAACTAGAACACAATGGTAAAAGCATTTGTGCGTCTAGGTCTATCTAAACCTAGAAAAGGTTCAGCAGAAATAGAGTTACAATCTTACAGGACCACTGCGGTCTGTGCGGTGCGTTGTTGCTGGAAATGTCATTATGTGGCCCATGACTGCTTAGATGGGGATGCCACTGGCATCTCGTGGGTGGAGCTTAAGAAGGCTGCTAAACCTCCTACCGTGCACAGGGTGGCCACAGTTGTCACCCATGCTGCGGCTGACGAGCCCAGGCCTCTGGTGGCCATCCTGCAGGTCTCCTGGGCTCTCCTGTCTTCCCATGGGGCATCTGGATTTCTTATTTTCCCCTGGACTTGAGGTTGCCCTGACCTCTGGGGCAAGCGGCATTCTGGCTGACGGGCCAAGTGTCAGTGTAGTCCCCAAATGTTGTCAGAGGCCGTGTGCTTGGGCTCGTGTTGTCATCTGCCCCACCCCCTGCCAGTGGTGTCTGCCACTCTGTTAATTCCTGTCATTACCCTTAACCTGGCCTTTGTGCTCTGTGCCGTTTGCTTCAGTTTGCTCGGTCCGCTGTCCAGATGCCAGTCTGTTATGAGAGCTTCTCTGACCCTTCATGACAATGTTCCAATAAACTTTACTGAGAAACATCAGTGGAGCGCTAGATGGGGCGTGGGGACCGTAGCTTGCCGACTTCTCACTCTAAAGGCATCTTTGTTTTGTCTCTCGAGATGACAGGTGCTTTGTGTTTCCTTCCAGGTTTGTGTTTTGGATCTGCGGAAGTAACCGCAAAATACTATCAAAAAAAGAAAAGAATTCTAATGACCAGCCATGAATGTGTAGGGTTGCAGCTCTGTTCTCCAAAACTGTACAAACTTGACTTGCGTTAGAGTATACTCTGAAACCAACTCGTCTCTGGCTGCAGGAGTCTATATGTTTTCGTAATCTTCATCAAGAAGTTTTTTAAAGGCAAGCAAAAACAGAAGCAAATCATATCAAACGGGGATAGAATGGTTTCCACTGAGGACATTCAGCCTGGGAAGCAGAAAGTCACCAGCTCGAGGCGTGTGGATTGGTTTCCACCCGGAACAGGCTCTGTGATGGCTGAATGGAAAGAAATGTAAAAAGCTGTGCCAAAAAAAAAAAGCAAAATGCTGTGATAAACCAAACAGGGAAGGGGGGAAACCTCCTCCTTGGGATTTTTTTTTTTGTTTTCCCTAACAATTTGGACACTACAGTTGCTCTCACAGGATGTTCAAAGACCAGTTTGTACCGATGACATGTGCAACTTTGTAATCCCAACACTTTCTATTTTCTAGAATCTTCTTTGTTCATTGGGTGGTTTTTCTATCGGCTGGAATTCTATCTTATGGGGGCCTTCCGTCTGAGATGGAAGCTGTCTTGGGCTTGTCGTCTCTTCCCTCTGTTGCTCCCTGCCCCTACCCCTGCCTTTCCACTCTGTCTGGTCAGCTCTGCTTTTTCAGTGCACCCTCAAGAGACGCAGCCCAGTTCACATGAAGACACAGTCTCCCATGGACAGCTTTCCCCTTTCCGCCCTCTCCCACCCTCTTCTCCCCTCGCTCTCGCGCTCGCGCTCGCGCTCGCTTTCTCACTGGCATTCTCTCTCTCTCTCCCCCTCCCTCCCTCCTCCCTCTGTACCTTTCTCATAGTTGCTTCAGATCTTAGGTCTCAAGGGCACTTTGGCGCGTAGTAAGTGCTTTATGTAAGAAGGCAGGGCAGGGGGGCTTTTTACAGGAGAAAAAAATGACTTATAAGAGAAAGAGCCTGGAGTATTTTGGAAAAAAATAATATTTTATGTTAAAACAGTTTTAAAATCTTAAAATGGCCATCAGACATAGAGAGCTTTGTGTGATTCATGTTTTCAAAAGAACTGAAGAAGCCACAGGCAGGGCCTGAGGGAGTCCCTGGCTTTCCCCTCAGCCTCAGGAAAGGTGGTCAGGAAGACTCTGGCTGGACAAGGGTCAGCCTTAGGGGTCAGCAGCGAGATTGCACTGCAGCCAGTGAGGGAGGTCCCAGCCATGCCGGTTGGAAGAAGAACCTTGCATCTTTTGGTGTGTACGCACCTTGGCAGCCAGCAGGAAAGCAGTGAAGAGCCGTGCGCCCTCTGGCCTCAAGGGAGCATTGGCAGAACCATAAGGTACTGCAGAAGCCGTCACAGCTCGGCTGGATTAGGCGTGTTGGCTACGTCTTTCCCACAGCCGTATAATGACCGATGGTCATTTCTCAAAGAGCAGACTTGGCAAGTCCTTGCAGAGCTGACAGTAGAGGCTCCCGCATGTCACTTAGTCTAACGCTGACAGAAACGAATGCAGAAGGAAGATTTTCAGTTCCGAACATGAATTATAGAGCTAGAACGTCGCTAATAATTTCTGCCATCTTTATAATTTCTCTCACAGAAGACTAGGAGAAAGGTCTTTTTTAAATAATCAATCTTTTGCTGTTTTCCAAAATTAAACAAGGCTTTGTGTTCCTAGAAGAGCTTCATTTCAGTGAATCTGGTGACCTTCATCTGCTTGCTGTCATAACCCGACACTGACTTATTTTTTTCATTAGCAAGGGGGAAAAGGCCGAAGGACAAGGGCCTCTTTTCCCGTTGCTTTTCCTGTGGGCAGAAGGGCTGAGGAAGTTGGCCTGGCCCGTGGGGGCTGCTGTGTCACCAGCAGTGGGTAGGGTGCAATCTGCTGTGTGTTCCAGCAGCGAGACGGTGTTCTTGTGAAGGTGGCATCCATCTGCAGAGCCAAAACCCAGCCGTCGGGGAAGGGTCAGGGCTTCCTATGGAACTTGGAATGTACCAGGACCACCTACAAAAGCCAGGTTGCGTTGATCATTCTCAGATCATTGATTGGCCTCCACTTGGGTATGTGAATTATTCATGTCCCAGAAGACCAAAAAGTGCTCTGGTTCTGAGATGAGTATCTTATTCGGGCTCTGTTTCTGAAACGCTTAGCAAAGAAGGTCACAGTGATGTGGAGTCGCCGCACCCATCTTTGAAGATAGCCAGTGTCCCTGGATGAGGTGATGATTTCCCATCCCAAGGACTCCGTTAAGTTTAGGGTACAGTTTGTTGGGGTCCAGAAGACACCATCTCTACCCCCCCCCCCAATACAAATACACTCATCTCTGCAGAGCATCTGCTGTCAAGGGCTAGCCTGTCCTTAGACATGGCTTGTGCTTGACAAACCAGAAACAACTGTGGGATGGTGATGGTGGGATGTGTCGCAAGCGATTCACTAGACAATCTTCACATGAATGTCGGTAGCCAGGGTCTCTCCCAAGGGATGAGTTTAGTCTTGATGAATGTAAACCACATCGGAAATGTTAGGTAGAAACCCGGGCTGGGAGGCCTCGGACCCCAGGCTCCATCCCTGGCTTCCCCAGCCTGCAGCTGCAAGCAAAACCAAGCATGAGATGCAGCTAGCATTCACATCCATCCCCGTTCTCAGCAGGATGACACCATGGACAGCCGTTTCCAGAGCCTCCAGCATTTGCACACCACTACTTAGCCTCTCTGCTGCTGGAATGTTGGTAGAGTCATCCCTGTAATCAAGAAATGGCCTGTGGAATGTTATTGTTCAACGTTGTTTACAGCTCTTAAAACATGGTGAGGAATGCCTAAGTCTTAGTGACCAAACTTGACCTTGAAAGCAGACATAGCATGACAGACCTTCCTGGAGTCTTGGTTGGGTTCAAAGTGACCAAGAGTCAGGTCCAGCACACACCTGGGAAAGGGATGCTGCCCCAAGGGGGACCAAAAGGGCCGGACGTTACAGGGTGAAACCCTCTGACCCCTCGCGACACCATAGGACTTGACTTTTGTTTAGTCTTTCTAAGAAATAGATCATAGAGCCAAGTGAAGTGCACTTTGTCAAATGTAAGGGTCTGCTTTGTTCTTGTTGCTTTTCTCTTTTTTAACCTTTTGTTCCGCCATTTAAAAAAAAAAAAAAAGCTTATGTTTCTTGTCAAATGCAGAAATGTTCCTTCCGCCACTCACTGAAGTTTTGCATTCTGGCTTGTGCAGTTTTTATTGTCTGTGTCAGACGTACAGCCAGACGTGTTCTCTATTGGCATTTTTCCTATTCTGTTCAGATGACATCAACCACCGTTTCATTCCCCCCGCCGCCTGTACTCACCCTCACGCTCTTTGAAGAAAAAAAAAAAATCACCTTGCGTGTTGTAGCTCATTTGTTTCAAGAGAGAATCAACAGATCATATTCAGTGTCTTGAATAAATTGCTCTATTTTGATATTAGAGAACTTGGTGGATGTGCTTTCTTCCTCTCGCCGTGGAACTCTCGGGCCCACATTGACTGAATGACTGAAGAGCTCTGTATTTTCTCCAGAAGGAAGTCCCTTGAGTAGGAAGTACCTTGANAGCCAGACGTGTTCTCTATTGGCATTTTCCTATTCTGTTCAGATGACATCAACCACCGTTTCATTCCCCCCGCCGCCTGTACTCACCCTCACGCTCTTTGAAGAAAAAAAAAAATCACCTTGCGTGTTGTAGCTCATTTGTTTCAAGAGAGAATCAACAGATCATATTCAGTGTCTTGAATAAATTGCTCTATTTTGATATTAGAGAACTTGGTGGATGTGCTTTCTTCCTCTCGCCGTGGAACTCTCGGGCCCACATTGACTGAATGACTGAAGAGCTCTGTATTTTCTCCAGAAGGAAGTCCCTTGAGTAGGAAGTACCTTGAATGCCTCTGTTTAGGATTGCTGTGTGAGATAGGGAGCTGGGGGCAGAATGCAGTGACATGGCGGTCACAGCAGCCACCTGCTATTCTGAAGTGTGGTTCTGTCCAGGGAGCGTGCTTTGTAGTGTGTTTCCTTTCAGGCTGGCTGTTGGAAAAAGTCAAAGCAAATGAATATTCTCTCATCAGCAGATTGATTGACCGGGAGTTTCAGTTCCCGAATTACCCCTGAGTAGCAGAACCTATCAGGATGGGGCGACTTTGGACATGGACGTCTGCATGGTGCAAACCAACATGTGGCAAACATTTATCGACATTTGCTCTGTGCATGTCTTCATTTATGCTGCTTTAATTAATAGGTGGCTGTTAAATAATGTAATTAGTGAATGGATATTGCTATCCGCATTCTTTGAAGGAGGCTGTAGATTCCGGGAGGCGAAGAGATGGCCTTACTCTTAGTCTAAGGTTTCACTTTGCAGATGAGCGCCAGACAAAGTCACGGTGCCGTTTCCCTCAAATCCTGCTTGTTCCGCACTAGGACAAAGCAGATGGCTGGGGATGTAGAGGCTTCTGTGGTGATTCCCTGGGAAAGATCCAAGCATGCCTGTGGCCTTCACTGATGATCCAGATTTTTGCAGGGACCAAATCCCAAATTCAGGTCTTGAATTGGCAACTGAAGGCTAAAATTATATGAGCAATTGTCACCTTTAGAGAAAACCTATCCCATCTCCTGGTGTTTTCTGGGGTTCACCTGCTCATTTTCATTTTTCTCTTAGGCCCTGCCAAGTGGAGCAAGTGTGTTGCCAGGTGGTGGATTTGGGGCACGCTGAGGGGTACTGCAGAACCCTGGGACACCTTGGGAAGAACCACATGGAAACAGTGGGCAGACCACAAAGCATGCAGCAGAGTCCCCGGGATAAATGCATGCGTGGCGGGTGGCTTTGGTGGCTCCCCTAAGAATGCCGTATGACTAGCTCTAAATGGGTTTCTTCGTGATATAGAGGAAACTTGATTGGGACCACGATTGCCAGAATTTATATAACTTAGATCTTCAGATGGATGGAACCCTTCCCTGCAGTGACTCTCAAAAGGTCTCCCCCGGCCATTGAAGCTCCTCCTTTATTTTAGGAGTCGAAGTTTCAGCTCACTAAACAGATCTCGCTTTTTTTTTAAATTGCCCCATCTTGGTGCTGTTTCAAAAGGGTATCAGAGAACATTCTCTGTGTTCACAGAAAGCTCTCTGTGCACAAACTCTCTCTGGAAGCTGACTGTTGGGTGTCTGGTGGAAACCTGGAAGCCCCTTGTGAAGTACAGGAAAAGGGTAGGAGGGGGTAGAGAACAGATTTGTGCCCTTAAAGATGACTGAGCCACTTTTTGTCCAGTCTGGGTCCTTTGTCTCTGAAGTGTCTCATCCACAGCATGGTAAGCAAGGCAAGAAGTTCCATCTGGAGAATAATGTAGAGAAGGAACAGTGGGTACGGGGAGGGAGGATGTTATCTGTAGGACCAACCTTCAGCTAGAACGTGAAACAAATACTCTGGAGAATGGAGGCTTTGGTTAGGAACAGAGTTATTATGCAAAAGGTACTTATCTTGAGACACTGTGGGAAACAAACAGCTGGGTGTATGCGTTCTTTCGTAACAACACACTTGTACATGATGATATCTTACTGTGAAATGGGGGAAATTAGTAGGCTACTAAAAAGTTTTTTACCCTGAGCAATATGGTGAGACCCCATCTCTACATAAAATTAGCTGGGCATGGTGGTAAGTGCCTGTGGTCTCAGCTACTTGGGAGGCTGAAGATCACTTGAGCCCAGAAAATCGAGGCTGCAATGAACCATGATGGCGCCACTGCAGTCCAGCCTGGGTGACACAGCAAGACTCTCTCTCTCTTTTTTTTTTTTTTTGAGACAGGGTCTCGCTGTCTCACCAACGGGGCAGTGCAGTGGTGCTATCCTGGTTCACTCTAGCGTCTGCCTCCCAGGCTCAAGCAATTCTCGTGTCTCAGCCTCCTGAGTAGCTGGGATATAGGTGTGTGCCACCATGCCCAGCTCATTTTTGTATGTTTAGTAGAGATGGTTTTTTCACATGTTGGCCAGGCTGGTCTTGTACTCCTGGCCTCAAGTGATCCACCTCAGCCTCAAAGTACTAAGATTAAAGGTGTGAGCCACCACGCCCCGCCAACCCTGTCTCTTAAAAAAAAAAAAAAATTGTTGGTGGAATTGATAAACTGGCCAGGAAATTCAAATCAAGTGAAAGCTATCTGATGGGAACAGTCTCCCCTTTCCACCCAAACTATGCTCCCAGCTACACCTCTGTTGTTGCTTTCTTGTCACAGGCCAACCCAAACTCCTGGCTGTAGATCCCAGTTCCTTCTCACTTTTTCAAGAACTTTCCTTCCATCATAATCATTGCTTTCTCTCCACTGGATCATTCCTGTAGCACCCCAAGGTACTTGAGCACCTGCCATCTTTAAACAGTAACAGAACAAGCACATCCCCTGCAGTAACCAGCCTCACAGGGAAGTCACTCAGAACCAAGGCTGGCCATCATCTCAGTTCATCATTTGTTTGCTCCGTTGTCTCCTCATCCCCTAGGTTGCCTTAATACACATCCTGATAATTTTTCTGTCCCTAGTACCTAGGCCTGGCCCAGTGCCTCACCCTCTCACTCAGCTCACTAGGTTAAAAACATATGCATGAATATCAGCTGGTGATGCTTGGTGCCCCATCTGGGAGTCCTCATCTTGGCTGGATACTCAGGTCTCAGGGTTCTTGTTTGAGAGCTTCAGAACCTGACTCTAGCTAACGTAAGCCCACAGGAATGAATGAGCCAGATATTGGGCAGCTTTAAGAAACCAGAGAACTGGGATCAGAGGCCAAATAGGAACCGCCAAGAGCAGTCTACAGGACTAGGCTCATGAAGATGAGAGATGGAACTGGGTGCTGCCCACACCCCAATACTGGATGCTGGACTGGCCATGGAGGCATACCCAATGCTACCTCCCAAAGTGGGCCTGCCTGCTGCCAGGATTTCAGAAGTGTTTCTCTGCAGCCCATTCCCTGAGGCACAAGCTTCTAACATTTAAGACATGCCTGATTGGCTCTGCCAGGTCACATGCCTTGCTCTAGCTGCAAGGGAGGCTGGAAAAGCCAGCAGCTGGCCTCTTTGCTTTTTGAATGGGGTGGTGGGACTCCCTCATCAGGTAAGAGGGGATCCTCAAACAGAGGAAGAGCTTCTGATCCTGGGGGAGAGGGAAGACAGAATGGCACTACTGAGATGAAGGATGCAGATTCCCCTAGAAAATCTAAAACTTCACATCTCCTTGATACCTTTGATCAAGGTCAGCGTGGCCTAGCCCAGGCTCACCCTGGGAAGGTGAAGCAATGGTTGTCCAGAGAGCTGGGACAGCCCTGGGCAGGCACTACCTCATGTTGTGTTCATAATTCATCTGCAGCCTTGTGACTCCACAAGTGCAAATGCAGAAACTTGCTGGACTCTTCTGGAAGAAAAGGAGTCCTAATCTTGATATGAAGGGAGGTGTCACATGGCAGAGCTGTCTGCAGTGTCCTGAGAAGATAGTTCTGTCTTGCTTTTCTGTATACATACTGGTGGATTATAATCCCACTGCATGCTGCAACATTTTGGGGAGAAAAAAAGCTTCAAAAGTTCATGGACATACATATTATGAAAAAACTACACATGGATTTCAAAAACGTTTTGCATCAACATAAACTCATACTAATTTGTTATAACCTGTCTTAACAGGATCTAGTTTGAGGCACTAAAAAGGATAAGACAGCCTGAAAAGAGCCTCTATCAGAGCAACATAAATTGTTAAAATTGAAATGAGAACAAGCATCAAATTTATGGAGTTTGAGTGGACAAATGGTGAAATCATTGATGCTTTATGAATAGTTTATGGGAACAGTGCCCTAAAGAAATCAGTTTACAAATGGTGGATAACTCATTTTAAGAATGGATGAGATGACGTTTAAGATGAAGCCCACTGTAGCAAACCATCCACATCAAGGTGTGATGAAAAAATTTATCTTGTTCATGCCCTAATCGAAGAGGACAAGCAATTAACAGTACAGACGATAGCCAACACCATAGACATCTCAACTGGTTCATCTTACACAATTCTGACTGAAACATTAAAATTGAGCAAGCTTTGCACTCTATGGGTGCCAAAACTGTTGCACCCAGGTCAGCTGCAGACAAAAGCTGAGCTTTTGATGGAAATTTTAACCAAATGGGATCAAGATCCTGAAGCATTTCTTTGAAGAATTGTAGCAGGAGATGAAGCATGGATTTCCCATTACCATCCTGAAGACAAAGCACAATCAAAGCAATGACTACCAGGAGGCAAAAGTGGTTCAGTCAAAGCAAAGCAGACTGGCCAAGAGCAGAGGTCAGGGCAACAGTTTTTCAGGGTGCTCAAGGCATTTTACTTGTTGACTTTCTGGATGGCCAAAGAATAGTAACATCTGCTTGTTATGAGAATGTTTTGAGAAAATTAGCCAAAGCTTTAGCAGAAAAATGTCCTGGAAAGCTTTGCCAGGGAGTCCTCCACCACAGCAATGCTTCCGCTCATTCCTCTCATCAAACAAGGCCAATTCTGCAAGAGTTTTGATGGGAAATCACTAGACATCCACCTTACAGTCCTGATTTGCCTCCTTCTGACTTATTTTTCTTTCCTAATCTTTAAAGGGCACCCATTTTTCTTCAGTTAATAGTGTAAAAAAGACTGCACTGACATGGTTAAATTCCCAGGACCTTCAGTTCTTTAGGAATGGACTACATGGCTGGTGTCGTCACTTACAAAGTATCTTGACCTTGATGGAGCCTATGTTGAGAAATAACGTTTCTGTTTTTTATTTTTATCCTTTCATTTCGTTTTCAATGAACTTTTGAAGTTCATTGAAAACTTTTGAAGTTCCCTCATATATCTTAATGACCATGATGGAAATATGGGCATTAGTCAGGTTCTAAGTATTCCTTAGACTATGTCATTACTCAACACAGCATAAGGCTAAATTTGTGAGCAAAGTCATGCTGTCTTCTCTGCCCTCTAGTGTGTGTTAGGAGGCCAGGCTGTGCTGCTGCTCCACGTGGCCCTGGTTCCCTATTCATTCTGCTGCATCTCTGCCTTGCTGCTGTTTGGCATCATCAATAAGCTTAGTCAAGAGCATTTCCTCTAGAAATCACATCTTTACTGCACCTTTTCTATGTTTGGGTGTGTTTAGATACACAAATACCACTGTGTTACAGTTGTCTACAGTATTTGGTACAGTCACACGGTGTTCAGGTTTGTAGTGTAGGAGCCATAGGCTCTACCGTATAGCATAAGTGTGCTATAGCCTGTACCGTCTAGGTTTGTGTAAGTATGCTCTATGGTATTCACACAACAGTGATATCACCTAACGATATATTTCTCAGAACTCATCCCCATCATTAAGCAATGCATAACTGTACATACATTTTCTTTTGCTAGAAGTGTTAAGACAGAATCCAAGTCAGGCTGGGAGCCCAGTCATAACTATTTTATTTAACTAGTTTCCCAAGGACTTGGATCTTACACTTACTTTACAGCCAGCTTCAGAAAACTTCCTAGTGGCAACTAAGAAGGTAGAGAAGCTGTAGAGTGGTCTGGAGGGGGCTCTTCCATTCCCACACGCATGTGCATGAATCATTTCTCCTATCCTAAAGGCTCTTTGGGAAGAAGCTGTAACTGGTGATGAGAGCAAGGTTTGGGGGCTGCTACACTTTGGTAGTGCAGTGATGGGAAGGTGAGAACACAGTTCTAAAGAACAAGAATTGTAGAGTCTGAAGAATATGGGGTCTGGATCCCCAGCACATCCCCTTCATAGGTCTCCATGGGTTGGGAGAGCAGGGTCAGCCTCATTTTTGTTGCAGGATTCACTTGCAGTGTGAATTTCAATTGTACTGGCATCAGAACCTGGAGAGGAAAAGACAAAAGACTGACTGTGTCTGCATCCTAGCAGGTTTGTCATCAGCTTCAGAAAATGCTCAGTATTCAGTGCAGGGAGGTTTTCATGTACCAACTTTGGTCAAAGTCCTAGCATTCATCTCATCTGCAAAAAAAAAAAAAAAAAAAAAAAAAAAAAAAAAAAAGGGGAGGTGTGGAAATCTACATCAACTTTCCATCTACATTTTATTAAATCATTACAACGGATGAAACAAGCCCTACAGAATCATCTAGGCTAGTTGATAGGTGACTGCAGCACAGATGCTGCAGGTGACACAACTGATGGTTTAGGAAGGTTTTGGAGCCCCAGGACACATGCTGTTTGATTTAGGAGCAGAGCACACTCTTGTGACCACTGGTGCAGCTTCTACTGAGGACGGTAACTCACACAACAGGGACCCTATGGTTGCCTGGCTACCTACACTCAATTCCAGGAAGTGCCCAAAGGGAGGGAGACCACCACTCTGTAAAACTACACCACCTCCCAATTGTCCTTTCATGGACGATGCCATATGGTTTTAGCAAGTAGCTCCTCCCTGTCAGCATCTAACTCTACTCATGGAAAACTCATCTCTCAATGCCCAACTAAATACACAGTAGTACATGCCTGGTAACTCTGTCCAATTGGGCTCATTTGTTCTGATTGTGACCCTAGATAAGATGATAAAGTGATGAATGATATTTTTGTAAATACCAGAATGTATTTGTCCAAATATGCTTAGCATTCCCTTCATGAGAAATTGCTGGAGACATTTTTCTCAGGCCTGGATTTCAGGGCAGTTTGCTTCCATGCACAATGTTTTCTTTTAAATCATGAAGAATCTTGTAACTGGTCACATTTTTCTCTTTACTCCCCATCTTGAAAGCCCAAAGCCAAACTACTAATACATTTTAACTACGTGGGGCTAATTCTACCTGGCTTTCTTTTGATTTCATTGTTATTTCCTTTTGTCCTGTTTTCTTTCTCTATTAATCAATTTTCCCCTTTCTCCTGTCCTCCTTCCAGAATGTGACAAGATTTACAAAAGCAGACACACTACAAAGAGGGAGAAAACGTAGGCAGCCATAAGCAGTATGAGAGTTAACACCACTCCCATTGAAAGAGTAATCCTGGATGTCAGTCATCATTCTGATAGTGACAGGAGGCAGCCAAATGCCTAGGCAGATAGGGGCGGGTCTCTGGTTTGGGGTTTCAACCCCACCTTCAAGCCAAAAACAGCCTGAAGGCTGAAAGACTGGACTGCTGGTCCCAGATGAAACCTGCAACCCAAAGTGAGAACTTCTGTTCCTGCCCTTTCTCAATTGATTCTTTCTGAATAATGCCTTTTAACCAATTGAACATTCCCTTTTCCAATACTACCTAAGGCCTGCCCCTCCCCAGTTCTGAGCCCATAAAAGCCCTGGACTCAGCCACATTAGGGAAACTTTCTTGCCTTCTGGTAGGGGGACCACTCCTGCATCCCCTCTCTGCTGAAAGCAGTTTCATTACTCAAAACTCCCTGCCTTGCTCACTCTTCTATAGTCAGTGCATCCTCATTCTTCTTGGGCATGGGACAAGAACTTGGAAACTGGTGTGCAAGCCAGACTTGGCCCAGGCGAGCTGGGTGGGCAGGCCATCTGCTGCGACAGGTAGCATGGCCGAGCGAGGCCTGGGCGGGGCATCACCAGCCAGAGGTCCCCAGCTTGCAAAGTGACCGAGAATAAAATCCTGCATCAATTCCAGCAACACATCTTCCTTCAGAATCTGTGAGACCCTTTGGAACCAATGTCAGAATTATTCTTTCAATCCCCAAATATCCTAGAGTACTTGCTCCAGCCGCAACACAGGTTATGGGCTTTAAGTGGGGAATACAAAGGTGGAAGACACAGCAGAGGGTGGCCTTCCTAACAACAGATGGGGCAAGTGACTGCACTCCAAAAAGCCTCCAAAGCCCTCCACCCATGGGCCTTGCTGACAATTGCAGCTTAGTCTGTGTCCCTCTCAGTTCCCTCACACCCTTAAGCACACTGCCTCTCTCCCTCTCACTCCAGGCTTGGTCCTGCCACAGGGCATTTGCACCTCTCTTTTTCTGCCTGTAAAGCTCTTCTGATTTTCTCATGGCTCCTACACTTCATTAAGGTCTCAATTCTAATATTACGTCATGCTCAGGGAGACTCTCACGACACCCTCTCTAAAACCACGCCCCTACCTCCTCCCTGGTTTTTCTTCGTGGCATGTCCCACTACCTGGCTGGAATACAATGTCATTATTTGTGTTTTCCATCCTGTCTCTGCCACTAGAGCAGAGAGTCTCAGTGGACAGGGAATGTGTCTTAGTCACCATAGTGTACCTAATGCCCCAGACAACACCTGGCATGTAGAGGATGCCCAATAAACATGGGGAATGGGTCAGTACAGTCATGTAGGTGCCTTGACAGCAACAGGATGCAGCACTAGTACCTTGGAGCACTCACTAAGACATGAGTATAAAGAAGGGCAGGAATAAGCACAATTTTAAAAGACCTACATGCAGAGTTTGAGAGGACATATTAAGGAACAACAACAACAAAAAAGAAACATTAGACTTATATAGAAAAGAGGAAGTGAGAAATTGTGACATCAGGAGAGATGTGCTTGGAAAGGATTAGGGAAGCCTGAGCTACAGCAAGAGATGACAATATTACCAAGAAGGCAAGTGTGGGCTGGGCGCAATGGCTCCAGCTGTAACCCTAGCACTTTGGGAGGCCAAGTCAGGAGGATCACTTGAGTGTGAGGCCAGCCTGGGCAACATAGACCCTATCTCTTTAAAAAAAAAAAAAAAAAAAAAAAAAAA
>NW_016824853.1:15807-40706 GCF_001698545.2 Rhinopithecus bieti | reverse complement strand
AAAAAAAAAAAAAAAAAAAAAAAACGCATGATTGCATGTGCCTGTGGTCCCAGCTACTTGGGAGGCTGAGGTGGAAGGATCTCTTAAGCCCAGGAGTTTGAAGTTGCAGTGAGCTGTGATCATGCCACTGCACTCCAGCCTGGGCAACAGAGTGAGATCCCACCTCAAAAAAAAAAGGCAATTGCAATATGTGTCCCCCCCAACACATACACATGCACCTGCCCACACACACACAAGCACTATGGGCTGTGGGAGGACATGGTACTCAGATCTTCCTCTCAGGTTTGGATTAAGATGAGTCCTGGATAATCTTGGTCTTAGTAACTCAGATCAAGTGTGATGAGCTGCTTGAAGAGCAAGTAAAGGGATTCAAGGATGTGGGGAGGATGGATCTGGCTGTAGATCGCCCAGCCAGATCCTGAGGAGAGTCTGGGTAGCCGACAAGGATGGTGGAGAGGGTGGTTTTGTTAGTGTGGTGAACCTGCTTTTCCTGGAGCCCAGACACCAGCTGGGAAAACTTCTAAAGGAGCCTTCCAGTTCCGGAGCAACATTCTTGCTGGAAGGGGGCTGGTGGCACTTCAGAAAGACTTGATTCTAACAGGGTCACACACTGTTTATGAGGACATCTGGATTCATGGGAACTCATTTGTGATTTCTGTGGTTCTTTTCAAATAGACTCTGGGCTGGGGTGTCACATGGTGGCTTGTGATCAAGGCCTGGACTGAGGACACTCCCCCGTGACCTCACACTTTGGGACATGTTCTGGGTCCTGTGGCTTTGAAGAATTTCTAGTGCTTTCATCCTCTCCTTAGGGCTCCACAGAAGAGAATATTTACGCATGACAACTTTCTTGAAGCAAATTCTGCTGGGAGGGAGCTGCCCCAGTTCAGCCTGCCTGTGCTCAGTTCAATGAGTGCTTTCCAGCAGCCTTGAATTTCCAAGGGTTTTCTCTGCTGGTCTTAAAGGTCTCTGTGAGCAGGGAACGTGCTGGCTGAGCAAGTCTCTGAGAAGATAATTCAACCAGGCTGTTGGAAGATGTTGACTAATTCCCAATTGTTGCAAAATCTGTGAAGATCTAACATCCCTGCAGGAAATGCACATCCCAGTGACCTCATGGTACCCAAGGGCCAACCCCCTTCCTCATGGCCCCCTTTAATGAGCCTCGCAAGTCCAGGCAGGTTGTTTGTATTCTCTCGGCCCCATGCAGTTCTGAGATTTGGACATACAGCCATGCACCATATAATAACCTTTTGGTCAACAACATTCCACATATATGACAGTGGTCCCATAAGATTATAATACTGCATTTGTACTGTACCTTGTCTATATTTAGCCATGTTTATATATACAAGTATTACTGTGCTACAATTGCCTACAGTATTCAGTGCAGTAACATGCTTTACAGGTTTGTAGCTTAGGAGCAAGAGGCTATACCATCTAGCCCAGGTATGTAGTTGGGTATACCCTCTCGGTTTGTTTAAGTGAACTCTGTGGTGTTCACACAGCAATGAAATTGCCTAACATGCATTTCTCAGAATGTATCCTCATCGTTAAGGGATGCATGACTGTATATTGGATGTACCTTGTGCCCTCAACTACCTTTCTCAGATCCCCTGAAAACTTTGAAGTCCTAGAACTGAAACCCCAACCAGCAGGCACTAAGCATGAACCATAGAAAACATGACACCGGGCCCAACTCCACTTCAAGGTGTTAAATTTGATCTGGCCAGCTCAACAAAGTCCAAGGCCCTAGGGTATGTTCTCTTCCACACCCTCATAGCAACTACAGTTGATGGAGACACCAGGTGTTACTTTTAGGGAGAGGGGAAGTAACAGCAGACCACTGAGGGGAAAGCTGATCTCCTAGAGCCCAAGCTGAGACTTCACGTGAGCTGGGTGGGTTTTGCAGAGGAGTGGAATAATGTCCAATTCTTGGGCAGTGTCTCAGGGTGCTACTTGGAGAATAGGCTGCTGAAAAAATTCTGTGTATGCGTGGTGCTAGGTAAGGGGCCTTACCATTGGGAGGGGGCTGGTCTAACAGCTTACTAGAAATTTTGCAAATTATGGAGGGGAAGAGAAGTCCATGCTAACATGATGGCTTTTCAGAGGCAGTGAAAAGAAGCAGCCTTGAAAGGCAGCCCACTGAGTGCCCCAAAGGCTCCTGTTTGAAGTATGACTCCTCCTGTTCCAGAAAAGGGTCTGTCCCTCACAGGTACTTCTGCCTTTCCTACCTTCCTCCATGTGCCCACATTTATCTCTACAGCTTACTTGTAGAAACAAACTCCAACTGGTCCAAAGCACCCCACTCTCTCCCACTCACTTGTTGCTGTCAGTATTTGAATGAATCGACAGGGCTCCGTTGAAACTATGAGAAGGTAACAGGCACGGGAAGGGGAAGGGCTGAGGCTTTGGGTGTTTGCTGTCTTGAAAGAAGTGCTTTGAAAGAACACTTATTTATATTTCAAAAGCTTTTTTATTTTTTAAATTCCATATCCCAACAGACTTCTGTTTCACTGGGTTATTAAAATCCAGGTATACACACAGAAAAGGCTAAATAACATCCAAAGGACAACAGGGAGACAGAAATTGTGAGAAAAACAAGGGACTGTGAGAGAGATAAAAGATTATGAGGGAGGATGATTGTGGGAAATAATGAGAATTCTGGGGAAAATGAGGAATTACAGGAGACAAAGTGAATTTGGGAAAGTGAACTTGGGAAGAGATGGGAGCTATGGAGGAGAATGGAGAACTGTGGAAGAGAATGGGGAACTGTTAGCAATAAGAGGAATTTTGACAATCACAAGGAATTAGGAGACACAAGGAATTGTGTGAGACAATGTACTGTGGGAGACGCAAGGAATTATGGAAAATCATAAACAGGAAATAGTGGGGGAATTGAGCGAGAACTGTGGAAAAGAAGGAATTGTGGGAGAGATAGAGAATTGTGGGACAGAACAGAAAGGAGTGGGGAAATTGGAATTCTGGGGAGAATAATTTCCTTTGTGAGACACAAAGAAAATTTGGGTAAAGAGAATTTGTAGGAGAGACAAAATGCGATAGAGAAAGGAGAATCTTAGGCTGGGCGCCGTGGCTCATGCCTGTAATCCTAGCACTTTGGGAGGCCAAGGCGGGCAGACCACTTGAGGTCAGGAGTTCAAGACTAGCCTAGCCAAAATGGTGAAACCACATCTCTACGAAAAATACAAAAAAAGTAGCTGGAACTACTAGGGAGCCTGAGGCAGGAGAATTGCTTGAGCCCGGGAGGCAGAGGTTGCAGTGAGCTGAAATCATGCTACTGCACTCCAGCCTGGGCAACAGAGCAAGATTCTGTCTCAAAAACAAAACAAAACAAAAAAGGAAGGAGAATCTTAGAAGAGAAACAGTGGTGATGTACAAGAATGATGGAGAAATATGGAAGATAATGGGAAAGTGTAGAAGGGAACAGAATTTGGAGGGAGAGGAAAGAATTATGGGAAAGGACAGAATCATGGGGGGAAAATGGTGGAAAACCGAGACTTACAAGAGAAAAAGGATTATGGGAAAGACGGTATTTTGGGAGAGAAAAGAAAAATGTAGAAAAAATAAGAATTTTAGTGAGAATGAGGCACTGTGAGACAGAAAGAGAATTTGGAGAGAGCCAGGGAAGTGTGAGGAATAAAAAAATCATGGGAGAAAATGGAATTATAGGAGAGAACAGAAATTTGTGAGAGAGAGCAGAGAACAGAGAATTGTGGGAGAGAATAGGTAATTGTGGGCAATATAAGGAATTGTGGGCGAAAGGAATTGTGGAAGGCAAGATATTGTAGAAAAGAGAACTGCGCCAGGCACAAAGGATTAATGGGAAAGACTAGAGAGTTATGGGAAGGTGATGAAATTGTGAGGAAAAGTCAGGAATTGTGAAGGAGAATGTTGAATTTGGGGAGAGAAATTATGGCAGAAAATGAAAAATTATAAAAGAACTACATGTGAGACAATTTAATAGACAGCAGAATTATAGAAAAAGAGATTTGTGAAAGATAAGAATAAAAAATTGTAGGAGAAATAGAGAATCTGTGGCAAAGAAAAAGATTGTTGGATAAATGGGGACTTAATGAGAGAAACAGGGAACTGTGGGAGAGACCAGAGAACCATGAGAAAGACAGGGATTGTGAGATGAACAGGGAATTATGGGAGGAAACAGAGGATTGTAGGAACGACCAAGATTGTGGGAGAAATAAGGAATTATGGGAGAGCAGGGAATTGTGTGAAGGACAGGAATTGTGGAGAACAGAGAGTTGTGGGAGAAACAAAGAAGTATGGGAAAACAAGGCATTGTGGGAAAGACAGACTTGTAGGAAACATACAGGACTATGGGTGGGAATACAGAATTGTGGGAAAGAGCTGCAATTGTGGGAAAAGCAGGAAATGGCGGGAGAGAATACTGAATCTTGGGAGAAAATGAATTATGGTGCAGAATTGGTTGTAGGAGAAATGGAATTACAGGGCAGAGAGAATGTGGTATAGAGAGAATACAATTATAAAAGAAAGATTTCTGAAATAGAAGAATGGAGAATTGGTCAGGCACGGTGACTCACATCTATAATCCCAGCACTTTGGGGGACCGAAGTGGGCAGATCACTTGAGGTCAGGAGTTTGAAACTAGCCTGGCCAACATGGTGAAACCCCATCTCTACTAAAAATACAAAAATTAGCCAGGCATGGTGGCGTGCTCCTGTAGTCCCAGCTACTCTGGAGGCTGAGGCACAAGAATCACTTGAGCCCAAGAGGTGGAGGTTGCAGTAAGCTGAGATCGTGCCACTGTACTCACCCTGGGCAACAGAGTGAATGAGACACCATCTAAAAAAAAAAAAAAAAAAAAAAAAAAAAAAAAAGAATGGCAAATTCTGAGAGAAAGAAGAGACATGTGAGAAAGAAGAAATTGTTAGAGAAATATGGTATAGTGGGAGAAACAGGAAATTGCTAGAGAAAGACAAGGATTGTGGGAGACACAAGGTATTGTGGAAAACACAAGGCATTATGGAAAATTGTGAAGCCGTATTGTGGGAGAAAAAAGGAATCATGGGAAAGATGAGGGTTGTGGGAGACTCAAGGTACTATGGGAGAAACACAGAATTGTGGGAAAGACAAGGCTTGTGGGAGATTCCAGGTATTATGGGAGACACAAGGCATTTATGGAAAACCATGAAGCCATATTGTGGGAGAAAAAAGTAATTGTGGGAAAGATGGGGGTTGTGGGAGACTCAAGGTACTGTGTGAGAAACAGAATTGTGGGAAAGACAAGGCTTGTGGGAGATTCCAGGTATTATGGGAGATTCACAGCATTATGAAAAATTGTAAAAAGGGATTGTGGGAGAAACGAGGAATTGTGGGAAAGATTAGGATTGTGGGGGACTCAAGGTATCGTGAGAAAGAGAACTGCAGAAAAAACAAAGGATTATTGGAAAGAATGGAGAATTATGGGAAAGAGGAGGAATTGAGGGACAGGCCGGAATTGTGGTAGAGAATGGAGACTTGTGGGAGAGAACAAATTAGAGCGGAGAATGTAGAACTGTAGGAGAGACAGATTGTGGTAGAAAACAGATTATAGAAGAGGCCTGACGTGGTGGCTCACACCTGTAATCCCAAAACTTTGGGAAGCCGAGATGGGCAGATCACAAAGTCAGGAGTTCCAGACCAGCCTGGCCAACATGGTGAAACCCCGTCTCTAATAAAATACAAAAATTAGCTGGGCGTGGTGGTAGGTGCCTGTAATCCCAGCTACTCAGGAAGCTGAGGCAGGAGAATGATTTGAACCCAGGAGGCAGAGGTTGTGGTGAGCTGAGATCACGCCATTGCACTCCAGTCTGGGCAACAAGAGCAAAACTCCGTCTCAAAAAAAAAAAAAAAAAGAAAGAAAGAAAAAGAAAATAGGTTATAGAAGAAAACAGATTTTCAAGAAAAAATAGAATGGAGAATTGTGGGAGGAAACAATT
Source organism: Rhinopithecus bieti (assembly GCF_001698545.2). Taxonomy (NCBI): domain Eukaryota; kingdom Metazoa; phylum Chordata; class Mammalia; order Primates; family Cercopithecidae; genus Rhinopithecus; species Rhinopithecus bieti. The sequence goes on along the minus strand of NW_016824853.1, from coordinate 34,734 downwards.
GTTAGGGGAATGTTGTTGTGAGAGAAATAGGGAATTATGAGAGAAAAAAGAATTGTGAGACAGACAGGTGACTGTGGGAAAGAATGCCAAATTATGGGAGAGCCATGGAACTCTGGGAGAAATACAGAATTGGGGAAAATACAGGGTATTGTGGGAGATACATGGAATTGTGGGAGAGACAGGGAATTATGGGAGAAACAGAATTGTGGAAGAGTAGGGAGGATTGAGGGTCGAACCAAGAATGGCGGGGTGGGTGTAGTATGGAATTGGGGAGATAAAAGGCATTGTGGGAGAGACAGTTATGCTCCTTTCTGGCCATGTTCCTGGGCTCTGAATGGGCCTCGCCCCACCTGTGTGGGAACACAGCACCTGTGTTCTATCCTAACCATGACCTCTCCACTCCCAACAAGCCCTAAGCCTCAGCCTCACCGGCCTGGGCTTCTCCCCCAGGATGATCCCTAAATCTTGCAAGTTTGTGTACTAGCACATTCGTCTTCCAGGAAAGATCTATACTCTTGCTCCCACTAGAAATGCCCTGCCCTTAGTAGCCACATTCCCCCTGCCAGACTCTGCCCCTTCCCTCTCACCAGGCCCCACCCCAAAACACAGTCCCAGCCAGGCCCTATAAGCTCCACCCAGGCCCCACCCCTCCTGCCAGGCCATGCCCCCCTGGCTCGCTCCCTGGAGGGAAGCCAGGAGGTACCAAGGGGCTGGGTCTCCTGAGAGCCAACGCAGGTCCAGGAGCTGGGTGTCTGCACATCTAGGGAGTCAAAAGCTGTTCAGGTGCACAATCCTCCCCTAATAATGACTCTCTTCAGGATTCTCCCAGATCCAAACACCTCGACTTGATGAGCAGAAAGTGTTTAGCAACGAGGCACAATGGTGACTGGGTGTGGAACCCAGCTCCATCCAGCAGCTCTCCGCCTTCCTAAGCGGAGACACAGATCCCCTCAATGGAAACTGCTGCCACAATCACAAAACACGATGCATTACGTGTTTTCTCCCACGCCCACGCACTGGGCTGGTCCTACAAGCAAACTGCAGTGTCTCTCCACTTAAAAACCTTAAATGGCCTTTTCACTGGCCACCGGATAAAGCCCAAATGCCTTAGCAGAATCTTTATAAACCCTTCACCACTTCTCCAGCTTCCCGCAAGGCCTCCATACCACGCTGAGCCACAGTCATCCTCAAACAAGAGGCAGACTTCCTGTGCTAACTCAACACTGCGTCTTCCTCATCTGAATTTTCTGTCTCCTCTTTGCCCATGCTGTTCTATCATGTAAGACCCGGCCCACACGTCACCTGCTCCAGGAACTCTCACCAGTGTTCCAAAACCAACGTAGTCCTGCATTGCCTGTGTTCCTTTAACTCTTCACAGGTTTTTAAAAATAAAAAATAGTATTGTCCTTACTTACTTGTGAGTTTCACAAATTACACCTCTCAGGAACACTCACCCATCCCAGCTAAAATGGTGTTGAATATTTGCTTAAGACGAAATTCAGTTAACTTGTGTGAAGTACCTAGTAAGTTCCAGACACCATATCAGATACTTAATAAAGCTCAATGCCAGCCTATTGGTCTTGTAGTGAAACCAAAGGCAGTAGGGTCTGAAGGGTATGATGAACAAGTTGAACTTTATCTCCATGGTCTACATAGGGAGAAGCCCATGGCTAACTTTTTTCTGTATCGGCCATAGTAATGATCAGGTGCAGCCAATAGGAAAGCGGCCCTGGTAAGGGGTTTTCCTTGACTTTATGCACAGAAGTAGTATTTGATGCACACTTAACTTACCCAAATTCACCTCTACTTAGTGAGGGGCTGGGGAGGTATGGCAGGGTGAGTAGGTGAGGATTTACATAGTCCCAGGGATCCTGCTGCCTGCAAGCTGGTAAAGCTCTGGTAGGAAAATCTGAATGACACCTGCGTTTCCCCCGCCACTGACAGAAGGGAAGCACATTCCGGGGTGACAGGTAAGTGGCCCCAGAGACATACCCACCAGGAAAGATTTAGAAGGGATCCTAAAACTGTCCCCAAACAATACAATGGTGATGAGAGCCAAAAGTCAGATGTGGAAATATTAAAAAATGTGAGGTGTCCTAGGCAGCAAATTAATTTTAATTTCTGAATAAAAGCCTTTTTAATTATTTTTAGATTAATGTATGCAAATTCCTGCATAGGGTTACCATACAAAAAGGTGATGACTGCATGTTATGGGCAATTTTAAGATATTCGAAGGGTGACTAGATGCAAACTTATGACCCTAACCACCACCTCAGTACCACTACCACTTTATACTTTTTTTTTTTTTAAGAGATGGGGTCTCACTATGTTGCCCAGTCTGGACTCCAACTCCTGGCCTCAAATGATCCTCCTTCCTCAGCCTCCTGAGTAGCTGGGAATACAGGTTCATACTACCAGGCCAGGCCACTTTATACTTTTGCAGACGTTTGTTGTTAATTTTGAAAACTCAATCTGTGCTTCAGGCTCTGTCCTCAAAAAGCCTAACAGATGTTACCTAATAGTATGTCACTTGGAGTTCTAAATCGGCAGCTGCCATTTTTACAGGAATTCTTCCCATAATAAAAAAATACTGATTGTATTTCTCGTTTTTCTCAAAAGGCTTTCCTTTTGTTCTTTCCTTTTCCTCCAATGTTTTCTCCAATTGCCATTTTCTATTTTCATTGATTGTTCTATTATTAGAATAGAATGATTTTTTAAAATATTTTAATTTTCCCCAATATACTGTGAGATCCTTGAGGGCCAGGTTTACACATCTCCAGTATCTCCACCCCACTCAGCTCCTAGTACACAGCCTGGTAGAGTTTTGGGCAGTCATAAGTAGTTATTAACAGAATTAGAATGGGCCAGGTGCAGTGGCTCAGGCCTATAATCATAGCACATTGGGAGGCCAAGGTGGGAGGATCATTTACAGGAGTTTAAGACCAACCTAGGCAACATAGGGAGACCCCAACTCTACAAAATAAATTTTTAAAAAACACACACATAAAGCCAAAGAAAATTAGCAGGATATGGTGGCGTCCGCCTGTGGTCCTAACTACTCAGGAGGCTGAGGTGGAAAGATTGCTTGAGCCCAGTAGATCAAGGCTGCAGTGAGCCATGTTCATTCCACTGCACTTCAGCCTGGACAACAGAGTGAGACCCTGTCTCATAAATAAGTAAATAAATAAATAAATAAATAAATCAAAGAATAGGTGTATCCATACAATGAAATATTATCAATCCATAAAAAGAATGAAGTTCTGACACCTGCTACAACATGGGTGAATCTAGAGAACAGTATCTGAAGTAAAAGAAACCAGACACAACAGGACAAATATTACACAACACCCTTTCTATGTAAGATCCAGAACAGCAAAACCATAGAGACAGAAAGGAGATTCATGGCTGCCAGGGGCTGGGGAGAAGAGATGGGAAATGACTCCTTGGGGACACAGGGTTTCTTTCTGCAGTGATGAACATGTTCTGACTTAGATAGTGGTGACGTGTGCACAACCACTGAAATGTGCCATTTAAAGGGGTGAACTTTGTGGTATGTGAATTATATCTCAAATTTTATAAAAAGCCAAGGGGCCGGGTGCAGTGGCTCAAGCCTATTATCCCAGCACTTTGGGAGGCTGATGCAGGAGGACCACTTGAAACTAGCCTGGGCAACATAATGGGACCTCATGTCTCCAAAAACTAAAAAATAAAATAAACTAGGCATGGTGGTGTGCACCTGTAGTCCCAGCTACTCAGGAGGCTCGGATGGGAGGATTGCTTAAACCCAGGAGGTGGAGGCTGCAGTAAGCCGTGTTCCTTCCACTGTGCTCTAGCCTGGGTAACAGAGGGAGACCCTGTCTCAAAAAACAAAACAAAACAAAACAGGGAGCCCTCACAGACAGCAGCCTCCAGGAACGGCTGCTCTGCTTATTTTTCTATTGGATCTTTATTTGCTTTTCCTAAAACCTCTATGTGAAAACATCCAACCTTTGAACGGCAGATCTAGGCAACAGCTTGCTGGAGGGAGCGGAGGTAAGGAAATGCTGATGGATTTTGTTTGGCGGTGGTGATTGGGGTGGGGTGCAGGGGAATTTTACTGTTATTTCTAGTGTTTTATTTGACTGTCAAATATCTGCTCGGCCACTTTGAAACACCAGGATGGGAATACAAAGCCAAATAATTCAAGATAACATTTTTGGCTTCATTCCCCAGATGGTATCAGTAACTCTACAGACTAACAACAGATCCAGCTGGTGGGTTCCTCATGCTTCGTGAACTATTTGTACCAGATGGAAAGTCTGTAAATACATCCTCTCTGTGTGCCTTTTAGCTTCAGCCAGAACCATCTCTTTCTTTTCGTGACTCCCAATTTCAACCAGACAATATTGTATCATGGAATCAATTCATCAGTTCATCACCATATTTTTTGGCCTTCAAAGTAAACCAAGTTTGTCACCTGAAAGTGAACCTTCCTTCAATGTATTTGTTTGGTTTTGGTTTTGTTTTGTTTTTTTAGACGGGGTTTCACTCTTGTTGCCCCAGCTTGAGTGCAATGGCATGATCTCAGCTCACTGCAACCTCCTCCTCCCAGGTTCAAGTGATTCTCCTGCCTCAGCCTCCCAAGTAGCTGTGATTACAGCGTGTGCCACCCCACTGGCTAATTTTGTATTTTTAGTGGAGATGGGGTTTCACCATGTTGGTCAGGCTGGTCTCGAATTTCTGACCTGAGGTGATCCGCCCACCTTGGCCTCCCAAAGTGCTGGGATTACAGGTATGAGCCACCACACCTGGCTATTTTTGTATTTTTAGTAGAGATCGGGTTTCACCATGTTGGTCAAGCTTGTCTCTAACTCCTGACCTCAAATGATCCACCCGCCTTGGCCTCCCTTCAATGTATTTGAATAGTAGGAATGGAAAAGAAAATGGAACTCCTTAAGCCATTGCCAAACATCTTTCTACATATTATTTTTCTTACTCCAAATTTCAACATTATTTTGGTGCACCCCATGACGGGATTGTGTGGTATTTGTCTTTGGTTTTGTGTTTGTGTGCATTTAGCTCAGACAACATCTGGAAAAAAATTACATTTTTAGATCCAAGCCTAATTATTCTGAGACACTGGTTGTGAACTGGGGCCACTGTGGTCCCCAAGAGACATCTGTCAATGTCTGGAAAGAGTTTTGGTTGTCACAGTTGGGGGAGTGCAACTGGCAGCTAGTGAGTCCACATGAGGGGTGCTGCTAAACACCCCATCATGCACAGGACAGTGCCTGGGACAAAGAATCCTCTAAGGCTTTCCAAGGGGAGCCCTGGGACCCCAAAGTCTACCTGCTGTGGCAGACAGGGCATTACCTTCAGAAAGCATGCTCAGGGCTTCATCAGAAGTCTGCCTACCCACTCGAGACACCTTCCTGGAAGCAGAGTTTTCCTGAGGCACCTGGGAGTCCAGCGGGGATGGGTGAGCCCCATCAGCAGCCGAGGTGGTCAGTGATTCCCACTGGATCTCCTTCCTGGGAGACTGAAAACCCAGGCTACATCCTGTCCAGCCATAGAAGGCCAAAGACAAGAGAAATCCCTGGGCTGGATTCAGGATTCCCTGGAGAGAGGACAGAAAGACACACGGCAGTCAGTGCAGTGTGGCAGGAGTCAGAGCCCTGGGCTGTCACAGAGTGACACACTCCCCTCAGGATGCCCACAGGGCTGGGCTCCCTTGGAAGTGACCATGGGTTGGCTGGTGGCTGGTTGACTGCTTGGTGGGTTGGTTTGGGGCAAGATGAAGATTGGCCACAGTAGGTGCTGTACCTTCAAGGGTGCCTGAAAGTAGAGGGGGGTGGGGAGAGGAGAGGGCGGGGAGGAGCTGGAATAGATAAGGGAAGAGAAGGGACAGAGGATGAGAGAGAGGAGGGAAGGCAGGAGAAGGAGAAAGTGGGAGGGGAGGGTGGGGGAGGAGAAGAGGGCGGCAGTAGGAGAAGGGGAGAGGGAGCGCTGTAGCACAGGGACTGAACAGCCAGCTCCTCCCGTAGCCTGGGGGCCTCTGTTCTCCCCAGTTTGCCACCCTGTGCTGCCAACGGAGCACTTGATGTAATAAAGGTTCCTGAGGCTCAGACAAAGTCTGGGAAACATCCCTCCACTCGTGTGTTCTGAAGACACATGAAGTTCACCACAGGAACCCAGCCAAGCTCCAAACCACATGCAGGGATGGAAGGGCCGGTGCTGGTTCCATTTGAAAGTCTTTGTGAATGAGCCTTTCCCCATTTCAAAAACAATATAAATATGGATTCTGTGTAGCATAATATGCACCTCCCTGCCAACAACACGTGTGCATTTCTTCTTATAAAGGTGAGAGAATGACAGCACTGGGGCAGCCTGCCCATGGGACTTCTACCCCATCATTCTCTTCATGTATGTCCATCCAATACATATATTTTTTTCTATTTCTTTTTTTTTTCATTGTTTCCCCATTGAAAAAAAGATAAACACATTTTCTGTAGTTGTAATTGGTATAATTGTATATATTTGATTTCTCAGTTAATACCAGAGGTTTCATAATCATCATTTTTAACATCTGAGTAATATTCCATCAAGATGAAAGACCATAATTTACTTAACCATTTCTTTCTTTCTGTCTGTCTGTCTGTCTTTCTTTCTTTTTTTGAAATCTGGGTTGCCTATAATGCTTTACAATTATAAAGGATAATGCTCTCAGGAATATATCCATCTGTGTGGCTTTTTCATGGTCTGAAACATTCCTTCAAGATCCACGCTCTGATATTGAGAGACTGCCAGGAGCTTTGATACACTGCGCCAAACTGGCTAACCAGAGTTGAAGCATTTAATAAGGATCCCAACAACAAACAAAACAGCCAGCTAGCACACTAAGGCCAGGAGTCTATTTAACTCATTCTGTATTTAAATACAATATATTGTACTTCTGACTGCTTCTTTTTCTTCTGATTTTTTTTCAAACAGAAAATGTTAAATCTAGATAATTAAAAAAAGAGATTGGGTCTCCCTACATTGCCCAGGGTGATGGCATACACCTGTAGTCCCAGTTACTCAGGAGGCTGAGACAGAGGATTGTTTGAGCCCAGGAGTTTGAGGCTGCAGTGAGCTATGGTGGTGCCACTGCTTTCCAGTCTGGGTGACAGAGTGAGACCTTGTCTCTAAAACAAATACATTAATTAAATAATTAACTAATTAAAATACAATACGGATTGACCTACCATAATAAACCATGTGGTCTTGGCTGCAGTTCTGACAGGTTTCAAAGAACCTCCATTGATATCTGTTTGCATCTCAAGATAGAATAAAAGGCTTTCATTGATGATATTCGACAACCAACTATTAGAAAGAAAATGGCAACAAGTAAAGAGAACATGCAATGAAACTCGTTTTTAAATGCTGGGGAGTCAGAGAAGAATTTCTACCAAGACCTAAAAGTACTAACTCTCAGTATAGACATGGCCACTTCTGCAGTAAGAAACTAAGAGGGCCAGGTGCAATGGCCCCCTCCTGTAATCCCAGCACGTTGGGAGGCTGAAGTAGGAGGACTGCTTGAGCCCAGGAGTCCGACACCAGCCTGGGCAACATAGTGAAACTCGTCCCTACAAAAAATAAAAAATAAAATTAACCAGGCGTGGTGGTGCACACCTGTAGTCCCAGCTACTTGGGAGGCTGGGGTGGGAGGATCACTTGAACCCTGGGAAGATCACTTAAGCTCAGGAAATCGAGCCTGCGGTGAGCTATGAATGTGCCACTGCACTCCAGCCTGGGGGACAAAGTGAGACACTGTCTCAAAAGAAAAGAAAGAAATGAAACTAAGAGGAACCGGCACACTAAGAATTTAATTTAAAAAATATAATTTGTTTTCTCAGTCTAAAGCACAGATCAGCAAATCCTTCCAAGGGTAACAGTCAACACCGCATCATGGTATAAGGTTCTAGCACTGTATCAAATAACCCAGAATTCATTCTTTGTTTGAAGAGCAATGTACAGTTTTGATGGAGATCAAAACAATTTTTTCTTGACTATTTTAGCATTTTTCAATGTTATTTTAGGTGGCTCAGTGAAATATGAAATGTTGAACTGAGTGTATTTTTAGTAGGAGATGATTTATATATCTCCAAGAAAGGTGTCCAAACAAAGCTCATATCAGGTGAATTATTATTACTATTATTTTTTAGAGACAAGGTCTTGCTCTGTCACACAGGCTGGAGAGCAGTGGCATGATCATAGCTCACTGTAACCTCAAACTCCTAGGCTCAAGTGATCCTCTTGCCTCAGCCTCCCAAGTAGCTGGGACTATAGGCATGTGCCACCATTCCTGGCTAATTGTTGTTGTTGTTGAGTGGGAGGTCTCACTAAATTGCCCAGGATGATTTTGAACTCCTGACCTCAAGGAATACTCCTGCCTCCAACTACTAAAACGTGAGCTACCTCGACCAGCACAGGTGAATTTTTAACACCACAAGTACTTGCCCTGTCCTGCAAGGTACTGATTCACCACAGTGCAGCATGTTCTGATTCCAGGTTTTTTTTTTTGCATTGGTTACAGGTCTATTTTCAAGGTATCCACCTGAAAGGTTTGGACAGGATACCAGTGGTGGGGAAAAATGAGGAGAGAGAAACTTCTCAGGCTGTTCTCCAACCTTCTTGACCAAAGACGTGTCCTTGCCCCTCTGTCAGGCACAGGAATTCTGGTGTCAGGAGTGAGGCAAATGGGTGAGTTTACAAAGCATGACCAGCTGAGTGTGGTGGCTCACGCCTGTAATCCTAACACTTTGGGAGGCCGAGGCAAGTGGATCACTTGAGGTCAGGAGTTTGAGACCAGCCTAGCCAACATGGTGAAACCTCAACTCTACTAAAAATACAACAATTAGCTAGCTGTGGTGGCATACACCTGTAATCCCAGCTACTCGGGAGGCTGAGGCAGGAGAATCACTTGAACCTGAGAGGTGGAGGTTGCAGTGAGCTGAGATTGTGCCATTGTGCTCCAGCCTGGGTGACAGAGTAAGACCTTGTCTCAAAAAAAAAAAAAAAAAAAAGCATGACACAACCCCTTTGTTTTGGCTAACCCCCGCCCCCCAGCAATGCACATGGTTGGGACATTTCAAAACTAAATTTGGGGGTGTTTTTTTCTAAGGACTTTATAAATAATTTGATTAGGATTTCAATGTTTTTCCAGGAAATTCATGAATTTTGGACTTGCCTCCCTGTCCTCGTGTGCCTTTCCTTAAAGGGCACCTAGCACAGTCTCAAAGATTTCCTTCCCAAAGGCTCTTCCCTTTGGGAACTTCAGTCACACATGCAACCATGTCAAAGTTGTTTCCCACAGCCCTTCCCACTGGGCAATAAAGGCAATAAAAATACACATATATAGAAGAAAAGTTACCAAATAATTAAAACCAGCATTATCTTGAAATATCGGATCTTGATCACGGCTCCCATCCTTCTCTCGTTCTCCGTGTAAATGCCTTGTCTTCCTTTAAGTAAAGAGGCCACTGTGAAGAACAGAAGGAACTATGTGTGGTGTTCATTATTCATGTTTATGGAGTGACAGAGAAGGCAATGGAAGCAGGTGTGAGCCCACAAGCAAGGCCAGAGGGGCAGGAAGCAAAGCAAGTCACTGACATTCATTTCCTCACAACTTCCAGGTTGGAGTCCTCATAGACCCTAAGGAATATACATATTTTTAAACTTCTGCTTTGAAATAATTTTAGATTTACATAAAAGTTGCAAAGATGGCACAGAGAGTCCCTGTATACCCTTTACCCAGATTCCCCTCAATGTAAGCATCTTATGCAACCATGGGGATGTTCTTCACAACTATGAAATTAACACAGATACATTACTATGAACTAAACTCCCAATTTTGGCTGGGTGCAGTGGTTCACACCTGTAATCTCAGCACTTGGGAGGCCAAGGTGAGTGGATCATTTGAGGTCAGGAGTTTGAGACCAGCCTGGCCAACATGGTGAAACTCTGTCTTTACTAAAAATACAAAAATTTGCCGGGCATGGTGGTGCACGTCTGTAATCCCAGCTATTCGGGAGGCTGGTGCACGAGAATCCCTTGGACTTGGGAGGCAGAGATTGCAGTGAGCCAAGATCATGCCACTGCACTCCAGCCTGGGTGACAGAGCAAGACTCCGCCTCAAAATAAATAAATAAATACATTCCCAATTTTATTTGAATGTTCCTAGTTCAGAAACTATATTTTTAAAGGCTCATTTTCTCTGTTATAAAAATAGAGGTGCAGTGGCTCACACGTGTAATCCTAGCATTTTGGGAGGCTGAGGCAGGTGGATCACCTGAGGTCAGGAGTTTGAGGCCAGCCTGGCCAACATGCTGAAACCCCATCTCTACTAAAAATACAAAAATTAGCTGGGTGTGGTGGCAGGTGCCTATAATCCCAGTTACTCGGAGGCTGAGGCAGGAGAATTGCTTGAACCTGGGAGGCAGAGGTTTCGGTGAACCGAGATCACTCCACTTCATTCCAGCCTGGGCAAAAGAGCGAAACTCCATCTCAAAAAAATAAAAATAAAAATAGTGCACACTTGTTAAAATATTGAAAAAAATTTGAATTCCCCTTCTTATAGACAAGCGAACTTAGAAAATATTTAAAGTTTAGAGAAGTATGAGTGACCCATGGTCCCGTCCACCCAGAGATAACCACTGTTAACATCTTAGTCGTATTTCTTTTCAGTCTTTTTTCCTATAGTCATTTCTATTTGTTTTATCAGCTTAAAATCACTATTTTGATGAGATTTTGTTTAAAATGCTATATTTAACACACTATATTTAAATGTAGATATGCACCGGGCGTGGTGGCTCATGCCTGTAATCCCAGCACTTTGGGAGGCCAAGGTGGGTGGATCACCCAAGGCCAGGAGTTCAAGACCAGCCTGGCCAACATGGCAAAACCCCATCTCTACTAAAAATACAAAAAAAAAATTAGCTGGGCGTGGTGGCACGTGCCCATAGTCCCAGCTACTTGGGAGGCTGAGGCATGAGAATCACTTGAACATGGGCGGCAGAGGTTGCAGTGAGCCAAGATCACGCCACTGCACTCCAGCCTAGGGTGACACAGCAAGACTCTGTCTCAATAAAAAGAAAAAAAAATGTAGATATGAAGAGAATAGTCCAAAAAATCACAATAATTTCATATTACCAATGATAGAGTACTCTCAACAATGTTTTTAAAAAGTTCAACAATCAACAGGTGATCTTCAAAGGACCTCTCAGTTAAGGCAAATTTCCTTATTCCCATTCTGTCCTTGAGAGATCTCTGGCAGCCTGAGGAGGTGGGAGGCTCACTCCAGGACACACTTCCTTGAGGGGAAAGTAGGGGCTGGACCGCAGTTCTCCAGCCCCAGCCTAGAAATCTTTCCCAGACATGTTGTCAACGACTTCATTCCTCTTATCCTTTTCTAACCATTGACCTTGACTCATTTCCTGTGCTCCACTTCCTGTTTCCTGCCCATCTGAGAAAAAACATCAGCCAAATGCATTATGGGACTGGAGCCGCCTCAGTACATACTCAATCCCTTCCCCCTCCCCTCTCTTCTCCTTCTGTTCCTCTTGCATCTCCACAGTCGTCCAAGGGCACTCCTGCAGCCAACCCAGGAGAACCCCAGTACAGAAGTGAAAAGTCAACTAGTCCTGGCACTGAGCTAACAAACGATGGCACAGAACTTGTGTGGGCAGAGGCCTGCACATTTTCATTGATTGAACCTGCTTACTTCCTGAAGCTGTGATCTGCTGATGTCTCCAGAGGATGACAAATGAGGTCAGCTGTCCTGGAGAATTCCAGGACATGTGTCACTGTCTGAGCCCGAGGCATGGGGCCGCTCACAGTGGCCGTGTACCCAGAGAGCTTCCCTAGTATTTACCTGCAGTCACTGTCTTTTGGAACAGGATGGGGTTGGCCATGAGAACCAGCAGCAGGGGCAGGTACATGGTGACATAGTGGGGGATGGCATGGTCCAGACCCTGCTCACACCTGAGAGAGGAAAACCAAAGTCATTCTCAAAAGCAAAGCTTTGGCTAAAAGACATCTACTTATCTGGAAGTCAAGATAAGAGGATGAGAATGAAAAGGGAAATGCATAAATCTGCTTCTGGCTGCCCAAAGGAAATGTGAGTCATTTCTCATGTCTGGAACGAGCCGTAAATTGCAGGAGAGTAAGGGAGATCAACCATGTTTCTGTCTCCGAAATGGGAGGACCCTTAAGGCATTCCACTGGAGGAAGCTTTTAAAGGTTCCTGCTGGGAAAAGATCGGAAAGAAAACACCCTGGGATGGGGATTCCCTGCATTGGGTCTCAAGGAAAAAAACGCAATTCAAGTAGAGACAAAGGCACTCCATTAAATAGTTAGGTTTTGAGTACTTACTACATGGTTTTGGGCAATAACATGAATAAAATCCAGTCCCTGGGCTTGAACAACTCAAAATATGCCAGCTCCATATTTCAGAGGAAATATGTTCTCGTGGTTATGGATAACAATAGTTTCAGAGGTTCTTGTCAGAGAAAAGGACAAAGATTTCTACTGAGGCGTCATAGGAGTCACTAGTCACCACAGAATGTGCTGGAGGGCCTCACAAACATGTTACCAAGGTAACAACTCTCAGCTGTGAAATGCTCAATGTAGGAGAGAAGCAAAAAGGCACAGAGGAAGAGGAAACAGAAGGCAAAGAGGAGGGAGGTCTGCTCCAGCTCAACCAAAGAGGGAGGCGGAAAAGGGGCTAACCAAACAGCTTCATGGCCACGGAAGAGGGAATGACAAAAAATAAATGAAACACCCTTAATATTGACAGAGTTGTCAAACCAGAGGGGAAAGTGGCAGAAAATGTGAAAAAAAAAAAAAAAAAAAAAAATCAGGTAGGAAAAATGCAATACCCGTCTCGTCTTGCCATAGGAAGAATTACTATACCACCTCTCAACGCTGCCACCTTCTTTTAGCAGGCGGTTTTATCTTTAGCTGTAGAGGCTAAAATTCAATCTGGAGAAGCTTGAAAGGAGAAAGAGAAACAAGAGGAGAAAGAGAAACAAGAGGAGAAAGAGAAACAAGAGGAGAAAGAGAAGTGACTCTGATGTAAAGACAGAAATGAAATGACAAATAAGAGAGTGAGACTGTGAGCATGAAGAATGCTGAGCGCCCTGGGTCAGGCGTTGTGAAAATGAAGAGATGATTAAGGATAAGATGCTTAAAAGGAGCAGCTCCTAAAGACTCTGGAGCACCTCAGGGATCCCTGTGCACCCTGCAACAATGGCGCCCTAAAGCTCAGCTGCAACTTTGCCAGGAGCCTCCGGGGTCCCACAGGCGAGGGAGAGCCACAGAAACTCCCTTTCCAACTAAGTGCATTCCGTTATAACAGCTGCTGACACTGCATCTGTTCTTTTAAAGTTCCTCAGAAAAGCAGACTGTATGGATGGATCTACACAGAGCTCCCTGCTCGTATTCATGGTTGACAAGGCAACACCAATTTGGAGACATCCTCACTGAGTAGCTGCAAGAAGCCAGAAAAGAGGGAGATAAATTACTGACACCAATTTTTTTTCTGTAGATTTTTTTTCTGTAAAGGAACAGATAGTAAATATTTTCAGCTTCATGGGCCACACTGTGGTCTCTGAGGCAACTACTCAACTGATGTTGTCGTGCAAAAGCAGTCAGACAGTACATAAAGAAATGAGTGATTATATTCCAATAAAACTTTATTTACAAAACGGAAGAAGGCCGGATTTGTCCCGGGGGCTACACCGTGTTGATCCCTGGTATAAAAATCACAGACAAAGACACTGTCCACTTCTCTTTTCCAGTTTTCCAATGGAAGTTAGGGTATATATCCTTGGAAAGACCTTGGCTTTGCAACTGAGGGTTGCATGGACAGGAATGTAAACTTGAGGAAATGCCTGAGACAGTTTCAGCGGCCACATCTCACTCTGTGTGGAGGATGGAAGAGAAGTGAGAAAGGGTAGGAAGCAAAGCTAGAGAATAAGCACTGCCCAGGCATCCTTTTGGCCTCTTCCACATTGTCCCACACTCATTCCTAGAATGTTAAGCTCACCTGCTCATCCAGAGGAAGCTTGAAGACCAAATACTTAAAAGTGGGCATGAGAAAACTGTACCAATACAGGGGCTGGGGATACACCTTACGTGGAGAGGAATATGCGGAAAGCTTTGAGTGCATGCTTGTGTGCATGGGCGCCTAGGTACACAAACGAGAAAGGCAGAGCCAGGGAGAATGACTCCAGGGTCATTCTCCAAGCTATTGTAGTCAGTCCTCGGGCTGGGCCGTGAGCATGGCCTCATGTGGCCCTGAGACAACGGCCTAACCTCCAAGGCACCAACTCTGTTGGTCAGGGCTCATGTATTCCCTGCAAGAGAACACACAATGAGCCAAGGATGGGGCTGTCTGGGGCGCTGGAGTCCCAACTTACCTGGACACGGAAGGGTAGTAGAGCACGGCGGCTCCCTCCACACAGAGCAGGGTAGCCAGGCCCCACGCCATGATGTGATACAGCAGGATGGTGCTAGGGGACAAGCACAACAGCAGCCACAGCTCAGTGGGGCACAGAGGCCTGCCTGGAACTGCCAGGCCAGCTCCTGCGCTCTGGAAAGGTCAGGAAAATGTACACAAAGGAAAGCCCCTCGGCAAAGAGTTTCCTCATTCTGCTGAGGTTGGTTGGTTGTTTTCCATTGAGGTGAAATTCACATCACATAAAATTAACTATTTTAAAGTGAACAATTAAGTGGCATTTAGTACATTCACAGTGCTCTGCAGCCATCACCACTGTCTCCTTCCAAAATGTTTTCATCATTCCAAAAGGAGACCCCATATCCATTAATTGGTGATATGGTTAGGCTTTGTGTCCCCACCCGAATCTCATCTTGAATTGTAATCTCCATAATCCCAAGGGATAGAACAAGTTGAACTAATCATTGTTGGATGGAAGTCAATTGGTTAGGTGATTGGAGCATGGAAATGACCAGGTGGGGGTAATTGAATCATGGGTGTGGTTCCCCCATGCTGTTCTCGTGATAGTGAGTTCTCACGAGATCTGATGGTTTTATAAGGTGATTTCCCTCCCCTCCACCCAATCGCTCGGCTGCCTTGTGAAGAAGGTGTCCTGCTTCCCCTTGGCCTTCTGCCATGGTTGTAAGTTTCCTGAGACCTCCCCAGCCATGCTGAACTGTGAGTTAATTAAACCTCTTTCCTTTATAAATTACTCAGTCTCAGGCAGTTCTTCATAGCAGTGTGAGAACAGACTAATACAAGTGGTCACTCCCCTTTGCCCATCCCCCAGCCCCTAGCAGCCACTAATCTAGTTTCTGTCTCTGTGGTTTGCATGTTCTGGGTATTTCATGTAAGTGGAAATATATGCTATGTGGCCTTTTGCACTTGGCTTCCTTCACTCAGCATAATGCTTTCCAGGTTCACTGATGTAGCATGGATCAGTTTTTCATTCCTTTGTTTCTTTTAATATTTTGTTGAGGCAGTATCTCGCTAAGTTGCCCAAGCTAGTTTTGAACTCCTGACCTCAAGCAATTCTCCCACCTTAGCCTCCCAAATTGCTGGGATTATAGGCATGAGCCACTGTGCCCCTTTCTTTCCTCCTTTTGTGGGGGTTGGGGTGGGGGGTCAGGGTCTTGCTCTGTCATCCAGACTGGAGTGCAGTGGGGCAATCTCGGCTCACTGCAACTGTCCCCTGAGCTCAAGCAATCCTCCCACCTCAGCCTCCTGAGTAGCTGGGACCACAGGCACACACCATCATGCCCAGCTATTTCCTTGTATTTTTTGTGCAGATGAGGTTACGCCATGTTGCCAGGCTGCTCTTGAACTCCTCAGCTCAAGTGATCTCCCCGCCTCGGCCTCCCAAAGAGCTGGGATTACAGGCGTGAGCCACCGCGGCAGCCCTTTCTCCCCTTTTTCTGACTGAATACCATTCCATTGGATACATGGGCCAAGATTCACCCATCAATGGACATTTAGGTTGTTTCCACTGTGAGTAGTGCTGCTATGAGCATGTGTTATGTAACAGTATTTGAGTTTCTGTTTTGTTTTGAGATAGTCTCACTCTGTGGCCCAGGCTGGAGTGCAGTGGTGCAATCATAGTTCACTGCAGCCTCCAGTTCCTAGGTATAAGCAATCCTCCCACCTCAGCCTCCCAAGTAGCTGGGACCACAGGCATGCACCACCATGCCCAGCTTATTTTTGATTTTTTTGGTAGAGATTTTTTTTTTTTTTTTTTTTGGTAGAGATTAGAGATTTTTTTGTATTGCCCAGGCTGGTCTCAAACTCCTGGCCTCAAGCGATCCTGCCACCTTGGCCTCCCAAAGTGCTGGGATTACAGGCATGAGCCACTGCACCTGACTGGGTTCCTGTTTTCAGTTCTTTGGGGTGTATACGTAGGAGTGGAATTGCTGGGTCAGATTTTTTTTTTTTCCAAGATGGAGTCTTGCTCTGTCACCCAGGCTGGAGTGCAGTGGTGCAATCTCGGCTCACTGCAACCTCCACCTCCCAGGTTCAAGCAATTCTCCTGGCTTAGCCTCCCGAGTAGTTGGGATTACAGGCGCCCACCACTAACCCTGCTAATTTTTGTATTTTTAGTAGAGACAGGGTTTCACCATGTTGGCCAGGCTGGTCTTAAACTCCTGACCTCAAGTGTTCCGCCTGCCTTGGCTTCCCAAAGTACTGGGATTGCAGGCGTGAGCTGCCGCACCGGCCATACATTTCTGCTGTTTATAAGCTGTCGCCAGTCTGTGGTGTTTGTTATATAGCAACCTAGACAAACTAAGACTGCACCTCACAGGCACAGCACTCGCCAGGTGCTCCTCCCAGCCTCCCGACTTACTCCTCTTACAGCCTCATCCCGGGAAGATGCTCTGAGGCTCAATAGGTTTGAACCGAATGCAAACACCTGGCACATTAATTAGCTGCATCACCTCCGCCAGACCCACTTCTCAGAGCCATGAGTTGCTCCTTTTAGCTGGGTGAACACGGAAACCCTCTGCGGATTTCCTGTGCCAGTACGCTAAGGGCCAGGTGGATGTCAGGCCCGGCTGCTTTCTGCTACTTACGCTGCCTTCCAGGGCAGGCTGGCCATCCCCGCCCGCCTCCACTTTCCCACAAGGCTGGGCCTGCCCCGGATGCCCAGCTGTCTTCACTTTGAGGACAGTCAGGAGGCCCCAGCAGTGGGATTTACCAGCATCCTGTGCTCAGGGAGGTGGGGACATGTACTGGACCATCAGCGCTGTTACTCTGGAATTTCCCTTCCAGTGCACATTCTCTCCAGAAGAGGGGCCGGTGATAGGAAACGCTTCCCACACCCTTAACCTACAAGATGGCTGTCAGCACGTGCAAAGGTAACATTGAGTTGAAATGAATGTACTGATGCATGCTACTCCATGGGTGAACCTCAGAAACAATGCTGAGTGAAAAGCCAGACACAAAGGGTGCACACATTGTGTGATTCTGCAGACATGGGGGGTGACTGCTAATGGGTGCGGGGTTTCTTTTTGGGATGGTAGAAATGTTCTGGAACTAGTAGTAGTGGGGCTAACTGATGTATAACTTGCAGATGGCACTAAAAGCCACTGAACTTCACATCTTTAAAAGGTGAATATTACAGCATTTAAGTTACATCTCAATTAAAAGAATCAGAGTTGTATCAGCGCAGTATGTCTCACTCAGTGTACATTGGCTGAATGTTTATTGAGCAAAGATCATGCCTTTTCCAGGCACAGGAAACAGTCCCTGCCTGCATGGGGGTGACCATCTTGAGAGGATAACATAGAAGAATCAGTGTAATGTCTCAGCCTGTGCCCCTGCTGGGGGCCAGCCCCAGAGGCCATAGCTGGATGGAGAAGATTTTACATGAAGTCAGGCTCGTAACCGTGATTAATCTAAGAGATGAGACTATGTTTGTAGTGGTTGTTGTTTTAAGAGACAGGGTTTCCCTCTGTCACCCATACTGGCATGCAATGGCACAGTGATAGCTCACAGTAACTTCAAACTCCTGAGCTCAAGCCTGCCTCTGCCTCCCAAGTAGCTAGGACTACAAGCACTCACCACCACACCCAGCTAACTTTTTTATTTTTAGTAGAGATGGAGTCTTGCTATGTTGCCAGGCTGGTCTCAAACTCCTGGGCTCAAGCAATCCTCCCATGTCAGCCTCCCAAAGTGCTAGGATGACAGGCATGAGCCAACATGCCTGGCAGAGACTATGTTTATAGGTTAAAGTGGACGAACACTTGTGATAACCCAAATACATTTCCCTGAAGATGTCCCTGTCCTAATCTCTGGAACCTGTGAAAATGTTCCCTTATATGGCAAAAGAGACTTTGCAGGTGTGATGAAGTTAAGGATGTTTGAGATAAGGAGGTCATCCTGAGTTATCTGGGTTGGGCCAGTGTAATTGCCAGAATCTAGAAAAGCAGAGACTATTAGCTGCAGAGAACCAGAGAGGAGGGAATTTGAGAAGGACATAACCCACCATTGCTGGCTTTGAAGATGGAGGAAAAGGCCACAAGTCAAAGAATGTGAGCAGCAGCCTGGCCTGGAGGCACACACCCGTAGCCCCAGCTACTCAGGAGGCTGAGGCGGGAGGATTGCTTGAGCCCGGGAGTTGAAGGCTGCAGTGAGCCGTGATCATGCCACTGCCCTCCAGCCTGGATGACAGAGTGAGACATGTCTATTTAAAAAAAAAGGAATACAGGCTCCTTCTAGAAGCTGGCAGCTGGGTGTGGCTGGTGAGAGAGGACAGAGGGAGGGCCGTGTGTTGGGGACTGGGTCACAGAAGCCTCTGTGGGCCACACGGGACCATGTCGGTTTCAGTGTAAGTCTGATCTACTGGAGAGCTCTTTTCATTTCTTCAAAAATTGTTTCCAATAAGATAAACCTTAACACTTGAAAAGACCGGGCGCAGT
>NW_016824853.1:12447-15648 GCF_001698545.2 Rhinopithecus bieti | reverse complement strand
AAACCTTAACACTTGAAAAAGACCGGGCGCAGTGTCTCATGGCTGTAATCCCAGCACTTTGGGAGGCCAAGGCGGGGGGATCAGGACCAGCCTGGCCAGCATGGTGAAACCCCATCTCTACTAAAACTACAAAAATTAGCTGGGTGTGGTGGCAGGTGCCTGTAGTCCCAGCTACTCAGGAGACTGAGGCAGGAGAATCCCTTGAACCTGGGAGGCGGAGGTTGCAGTGAGCCAAGATCGTGCCACTACACTCCAGCCTGGGCGACAGAGCAAGACTCCATCTCAAAAAATAAATAAATAAATAAAAATAAAATGGAAAAAAACAATCTGGAAAAAAAAAAAGTTATAAAAGATGAGGGAATAGCTTAGAGAAGAAATCAGCCAATATCTGTGACTACAAAGTTTCTTATGGAGATGTCAGAAGGGGAGGAGGAGCTGTGCTTGGGCTTTTCTGGTTTGCTCTTTCCTACCTCATCCTCTGGCATGGAAGTGAATCCAGGTGGATCTGCAGCAAACCTTGACCTGAACCTGAGGTTTCCTAACAGAAGGACATGAACCTGAGGCTCCTTCTCAGCTGTGTGAGCCCTCACAGCCCCTCAGCGAGAGAGGCCTTATGCCTCCTGAATACTCAGCTCACCCAATAAGCAAGGAGCTCCTATCCCCAAGCCCTCCCAGAGTCACCTCCACACCTAATAGCCAAATCTGAATGCTCAGTCCCACCTGGGAAGGCTGTCTCCGCAGAACCAGCAGCTACTACGTGCCTCCCGAAAGGAGAGCGGGGGCTTGCCTTCTGCCTCCCAGCTCCCCGTTCCCTGCACAGCTGGCATTCTTGCAGTCTCTAGCTTTCATCTTTGTACTTCCATATACTCCACCCCATTTCCCCCAGGAGTTGAGGCTGTAGCCTTCCAGATGCCTCAGGTAGACTGAAGATGGAGGGGCTGCAGAGCTGACTGGTGCTGTCCAGTCTTGGGTTTGCCTCTCCTGTCTGATGGGACAAGGTGGGGTTGGGGCCTGGGGCTCCATGGGATGAGTGGCTGTCGCTCAAAACTCTACCAGATTCCCAGCAAATATCATAACCCCCACCCCATCAGGACTTTAACTTGGAAGATCAACTGTGTAGACAAAGGGATCTGAGTGAGAAAGGACACCCTTCTACAATGAGACAAGAGAAAAACACTTCCAGCATGCTTTGCCTCCCACACTGTGACTGGTTCCTGGTGTGGCCCTTCCATGGCCTGGCTGGGCTGGGAGCGGGTTAGAGTTGGGGGTATGTCTTAGCAACGTGGGCCAGGAACTAGAAGCTTTGTGTGAGACTCAGATAACTAACGGAGAGGCTTTCTGCAAAGGGCTGGGTGTTGGAGAGTGCAGAATCTCTGCATTCCAGACCCTGACATCAGGCTGGGTCTCTGAAACCCACACCGGGGCAGAAGTCTGAACCCCAATCCACAGCAGATCAGGAGAAGTCTATGCCCCCCACGGGCTGAAGACCCTCAGTCCTTTACCCACACTCGAGGCAGTTTCCGTGCCCAGGTGTGCAAAGGTCTCCCCGGACCCCGTTTCCTTTCACACGTCCATTTTCTTACAGCAAAGAAGTGACTTCCATTCAAGACCTGCTCCAGGATTCCAGGTGCCTTCTGTTATTGTTTAAAACCTGTACATCCCACACCTCGAACCAGAGCAGTGGTTTAACTTTTAACTTTAAATCTGTCTTAATGACATTTCTTAGGATTAGGATTAAAAGAAAAAATATTCCCGTGCCAAAGAAAATAGCTAAGTCCTGAAAGGATCTAGACGGGAATGTGAAGTTTAATCCAGCCATCCCTGCAAAGCTGGGCCCTCTGTCCTGGAATTTTCAGGAGACCCCCAGATCTACCAGCTGCAGTCTCTTAAAGGCCACTAGCAGAATCAACCCCACCCACAGCTCTGGAAACAAGCTCTCTCTTGAGAGGTACAGAATCTTTTGAAGCCACCCTCTCAGCCCTGGCTCAAACTACCCAGTGTGTCCCCTCCGAGGCCTCACAAGCAGGCAGGCTCCGGGGGCAGGACGTCCGCCAGGTGGTAGGTGGGGGCTTGGTCTCCTGGGCTATAGCACTGATTTCTCTGACGTCGGCCCGTTCCTCTTCGGTGGAAGTGCCAGCTTCACTCTGGACACAAGGTTGTCCCAATCCTGGAAACCCGCCCTTGCTCTGGCCTTTGGGAGGCGTCTAGTTCCACATCCTTGGACACTCACCTTCTGGGTGATGGCAGGTCCCCGGAAGCCACATTCTGCCCAACACCCTTTAGACTTTAGACTCTAACACCCCCAACATCCTGCCTTCTGATCCCTGAGCTCCAAATGAACTCCCAAACACTGTCCTTGAAGTGAGGAGGGCTTCATGATTGCCTGTCCCAGTTTCTCAGGGCCCTGTCTGTCCTCTGGGTCCAGACAGTTCTCAGACTGCCCCGTGGGACCCCATCCCCCACCACGGGTGGAGGTGAAGTAATGCATCCTCCTATGGCAGCAGGGGGCATTACTCTTCTCCCAGCTTCCTTCCAGCACCCCGAGACCCTTCTACCCATAACTAGCATCTATAAGATCTACAGTTGTGTCAGACCTCCAGCCTCTCCAACACTGAGGGATGCTCAGACAGAGACGTGCCAATCACGAGAGCTTCAGGGCCACGGTTTTATCATACTGCTAATTACCTACTCAAAGCCATATTTCCTTTTTCAAAACCTCAGTAACATAATCTGGATGTCATGAGGGCAGCTGCATGCTCAGCTCACAGAGTCTATTTCCTACCTCCTTTAGCAGCTAACTGTGGCATGAAACTAAGTTCTGGCCAGGCACGGTGGCTCACGCCTGTAATCCCAACACTTTGGGAGGCCGAGGCAGGTGGATCACCTGAGGTCAGGAGTTCGAGACCAGCTTGACCAACATGGTGAAACTCCATCTCTACTAAAAATACAAAAATTAGCTGGTTGTGGTGGCAGGCACCTGTAATCCTAGCTACTTGGGAGGCTGAAGCAGGAGAATCACTTGAACCCAGGTGGTGGAGGTTACAGTGAGCCAAGATCATGCCATTGCACTCCAGCTTGGGCAAAAAGAGTGAAACTCTATCGCAGGGTGCGGGGGGGCGGGTGGAACCTAAGAGTGAAACTCCATCTCAAGAAAAAAAAAACTAAGTGAAACTCCATCTCAAAAAAAAAAAAAAAAAAAAA
>NW_016824853.1:6633-12232 GCF_001698545.2 Rhinopithecus bieti | reverse complement strand
AAAAAAAAAAAAAAAAAAAAAAAACTAACTTCTGGCCAATAATATGTAACTGGCATTGTATGAAACTCCCAGGACATTACTTAAAGCTGGCTCAGGGGAACACAGGCCTCTACTGCATTGTTCTCTTCCAGCTTCCTGATGCCCAGAATGTAGGTGTGATGACTGGAGCACCAGCAGCTATATTGGGCCATGATACTTTGAGAATGGAAGTCACACAATATGATAGTGATGCAGGAAAATCCAGGGAACCTGGGTCCCTGATGTCCATCACAAGTGTCCTGGATTGCCTACCTCTGGACATCTTTAGCATGAAAGAAATCTCTACCAGGTTTAAGTCATTATTATTATATATATTTTATGTAGCCAAAATGAATCTTCAGTGATACACCTAATTAGCTGGCTCTGACCTTAACTATCTTCCCTGGAGAATTTTCACAACCAGGCATATCTCAGTTTGGTTCAGCTGTGTAAGAGTTTGGGAGCTAAGGTAAAAAGATGGAAGGAACAAGCACAAAAATGAAGTAAGCACTAAACTTCAGGCCAGAGAGACCAAAGTTGATGATGTGATCTATGTAAGGAATGTCAATGATTTTAGAGCAGGGATCTACTGGGATTACCCAACATATTCTATAGCCTACATATGATCTCTATTTACTGATATTGGCTTTAAAAGTAAATTTATTCAGTAAGTGGTATGGGGACAACTGGATATCCATATGCAAAATAATGAAGATGGACCCATTAGTCACCTGTGCACAAAAATTAATTCTAAGTGGACCTAAATTTAAGCATTCAAACCATAAGAAAACATAGGTCTAAATCTTTGTGACTTTGGGTTAGGCAATGATTTCTTAGATATGACAAAAGCGTAAGAAATCAAAGAAAGAAATAGAAAATTGGACTTCATCAGAATGAAAACTTTTGTGCTTTGAAAGATATCATCAAATAGGTTTAAAGACAAACCACAGAATGGGAGAAACTATTTGTGAATCATGTATGTAATATGCTACTTGTATCTAGAATAAAGAACTACAACTCAATAATAAAAAACCAAATAGCCCAATGAAATAATGGGCAAAAGAGGTGAATAGACATTTCTCTAAGAAGATACATACATGACCAATAAGCACATGAAAAGATGTTTGGCATCATTAGTCATCAGTGAAATCAAAACTATGAAGAGTTACCAATTCACACGTGCTAGGATGGCTAAAATTAAAACAAACAGATAATAAGTGTTGACAAGGATGTGGATAAACTGCAACCCTCACATTACTGCTAGAATGTAAAATGGTGCACCCACCTTGGAAAGCAGTTTAACAGTTTCTTACTCTTACAAGGTTACCACATATCTCAGCAATTACACACCTAGATATATACTCAGGAATATGTGATGAAAACATACATCCACACAAACAGTTGCATACAAATGTCAATTGCAGCATTATTCCTAGTAGCCAAACAATGGAAGTAGTCAAAACAATGGAAGCACACAAAATGTCCATGAACCAATAAATGGATAAACAAAATGTAGTATAGCCTTACACTGGAATATTATTTAGCAATGAAAAGAGATTGTTTGAGTCCATTTAGGCTGCTATAACAAAATATCACACACGAGGTGGCTTATAAACAACAATTATTGCTCACAGCTCTGGAAGCTGGGAGTCCAAGATCAAGGTATGGCAGATGTGGTGTCTGGTGAGGCCCTGCTTCCTGGTTCATAGATAGCACCTTCTTGCTGTGTCCCCACATGGTACAAGGGGTGAGGGAGCTCTCTGGGGCCCCTTTTACAAGGGCACTGATCCCACTTATGACCTAATAACCTCCCAAAGGCCCCGCCTCCTAATACTATCACCTTGGGGGTTAGAATTTCAATATAGGAATTTTTGGAGGAACAGAAACATTCAGACCATAACAGGAATGAAGCACAGATACGTGACAACACAGATAAACCGTGAAGATGTTACACTGAGTTAAAAACCCAAACACGAAAGGTCATGTACTGTATGATTCCATTGCTATGAAATGTCCAGAACCTGCAGCTCCACAGAGACACAGTAGATAAGTGGTTGCTGGGGGCTGTGGGGAGGGGGTAGTGAGGAGTGACTAATAACCAGCACAGAGATGTAGAGGGGATGATTAAAATGGTATAAAATCGATGACGGTGATGGTTATGCAATTCTGTGAATACACTAAAAACCACTGGATTTTAGGCTTTAAACAGGTGACCTTTATAAAGCTGGGGTTTTTTTGTTTGCATTGTTTTTTGAGGTAGGGTCACACTCTGTCGCCCAGGCTGGAGTACAGTGACACGATCATGGCTCACTGTGCTTCGACCTCCTGGGCTCAAGCCATCCTCCCACCTCAACCTCCCGAGTAGCTGGGACCACCGTTGTACCCCACCATGCCTGGCTATCTTTTTTTTTTTATTTTTTGTAGAGATGGGGACTCACTATGTTGCCCAGGCTGGTCTCAAAACTCCTGGGCTCAAGCAATCCTCCTGTTCAGCCTCCCAAAGTGCTGGGATTACAGGTGTGAGCCACTGTGCCTGGCCTATAAAGCTGTATTTAAACAAAAACAAGAACAAAAAAACCAGCAAGGAAGGGTTCCCTCCAAAAGGGACCTGAATCAAGTGGACCATGAACTCGGTGGGGGCAAATGCTTCCTGGATTTGGAGCCCTGCCATGCCATGTCCAGCTTCTCTGTGTCAGTTCAGCTCTATGTGTGGATATTTCTTCAACATGTGTGCATCCCACCTACTATAACAGCTGATAGGTATCAAGAGCCTGCAACATGCCAGGACTGTTCTTAACCATATACACGGATTATCACATTTACTCTTCGCAGTGACCTTGTGTGGTGGGTACCATTTCACAGCTGAGAAAACAGAAGTCCAGAGAAGTTAAACAACTTGCCAACAGTTACACAGCTCACGAGTGACTGGGCATCAATTCAAACACACCAGTGCCCCAGGTACTAACCACTGAGTAACTCCCTGCCAAGCAGCCACCTCCAGCCCCAGCATTCTCAGGTTCCAGATTTAGCATGAAGTGTCAATATATACATCCCTTGAACCTTTAAATATAATAAAAAATTGTTTATGCGGTGGCTCATGCCTGTAATCCCAGCACTTTGGGAGGCCGAGGCAGGAGGATCACTTGAAGGCAGGAGTTTGAGACCAGCCTGGGCTGCATAGCAAGACCCTATCTCTACAAAAATAATAAAATTAGCCAGATTTGGTGGCACATGTCTATAGTCCCAGCAACTTGGGAGGCTGAGGTGGAAGAATCACTTGAGCCTGAGAGGTTGAGACTGCAGTGAACCATACTCTCACCACTGTACTCCAGCCTGGGTGTCAAAGTGAGACCCTGTCTCTAAAAAATAAAAAATAAACAGTAAAATTGTCTATATACATGCGAATTCTGTTTTAGTATTTGTCCAGTTCCAAATATTTCACTTATTGAATTACTTGCTTTCAAGGTTTTTAAAATCCTCAAGATTTTATTTTGTTATTTTGGAGATGGACTCTCACTGAGTTTCACAGGCTGGTCTCAAACTCCTGGCCTCATGCAATCCTCCTACCTCCCAAGTAGCTGGGATTACAGGCACAGGCCACTGTGCCTGGCTAATATTTTAAATGTGCCTTTGGCCTCTTATGAAAATGAGCTGCCATGGATGTTTCTAGGCGGAGGGGCCAGCTGACAGATTCTGAATGACGGTGTCTGCAACACTGCAAAATACTTTTAAATGCTCAATGCCATCTCTAATCTTTCCTCTAAAATAGAACTAGGGCAGAAATCCCATTTCCTCGGTGAATACCTCAGTCCTGCCGATCTCCGGATCACCAGATAAGCATCCACTGCATAGCAAAACAGCCACCAGAAGCAGGCACTGTACAACAGCTGGATCCACATCTGCAATCGGGAAGAGCCCTGCATCAAAATGTCTGGAAACAGGTACAAGAAGCCCAGCCCATCCTTGAGACAGCAGGACAGACACCAGCTTCCTCTGACATCAGGAAGCCGCATGTGACAGCTCTCAGAACACAAGTGGGCACAGCCCCTGAGACCAAGGAGGGTGTGGCCTGGGATGGGTGTAGGCATTTGGATTTGACTAAGGAACTCTGCCTTCTGCCCCACTTGTATGCAGGGAGGATGAAGTTCAAGATCTGTCATTTAAACTGGGGTGCAGGCTCAAGGGGGCTTTGAACTCGATAGAAGCTCTTGTTCTGAGGAAGAGTGAGTACGGGGAGGAGGGACTCAGGCAGTCCTTCCAAAGAGAAGATGGAGGAAGGGGACTCCACTGTTAGAAATGACACAAGGTCAAGATGTCTCGCCACCACGGGCTGAGACAGAGGCTCATAGATGCAGTTAGGAAGCCACCGAGGACAGGGAAGCGAGGAAACTGGCAATTCTGCTCCAGCACAGGGCAGTCAACACAGCATCAGGGAATGCGCTTCAAATCACTCACCTGAGCACCACCATGACGGATGGAGCATAACATGTGTATGTGTGTCTGTGTATATATGATATCTATTATTCAATAATTTCTTTATATATAATTATGTGGTTTTATTTTTTGTCTTTGAAGACGGAGTTTCACTCTGTCACCTAGACTGGAGTGCAGTGGTGCGATCTTGGCTCACTACAACCTCCGCCTCCTGGGTTTAAGCAATTCTCCTGCCTTAGCCTCCTGAGTAGCTAGGACCACAGGCACACGCCACCACACCCAGCTAATTTTTGTATTTTTAGCAGAGATGGGGCTTCACCCTGTTGGCCAGGCTGGTCTTGAACTCCTGGCCTCAAGTGATCCACCTGCTTCGGCCTCCCAAAGTGCTGGGATTACAAGTGTGGGCTACCGTGCCCGGCTTGTATGTTTTATTTAATATATTTAAGTATATATTTAAACAAAATGCATCCAATGAATTGATAACTTTTTCTGTGGCAGCTTGTTTTGCTTGTGGCCGCATTTAAGCAGAGGATGCATTTGTGAAGGGGAGGGAGAAACAACACTGGAGTGTCTGCGGCAGCATCCCCTGGAGGGTTTTGTTAAAACACAGAGAGGGCTGGGTTCCTGATCAGCAGGATGGGGCGGGACCTGAGAACCTGCATTTCTAACAGACTCCCAGGGTTTGCTGCTGCTGCGATTTGGGGAGAATAGGTAGGGAGGAGAGGGCATGCAGAGGGGGTGGACTCACCGCACTCCCCACGCAGAAAGCAGCAGGCCAAATTTCCGTGCGGTTCACATCTGAGATGCTGTCAACAAAATTTGGGAATCCTAACCACACGGTGGACCGGATCACAACACCTAAGAGAGAATTGGATAATGCTTTGTATCTGATCCTAATCAAATCTAAAGCTGACTTCTTGCTTTGGAAAAATGATAGATACATAATAGAGATAGGAAGAAAGGAAGGAAGAAGGAAGGAAAGGAAGCAAGGAAGGAGGGAGAGAGAGAGGGAAAAAGACAAGGAGGGAAAAGGAAAAAAAGAAAAAAACATACATATTGGTGTGTGCAGAGAGAAACAGAAGATTGAAACTCATAAAATAACGTTTTTTATTTTTATTTTTTTATTTATCTTTTTTTTTTTTTTTTT
>NW_016824853.1:0-6135 GCF_001698545.2 Rhinopithecus bieti | reverse complement strand
TGAGACAGAGTCTGACTCTGTCACCCAGGCTGGAGCACAGTGGTACAATCTCTGCTCACTGCAACTTCCGCCTCCCTGGTTTAAGTAATTCTCCTGTCTCAGCCTCCCGGGTAGCTGGGATTACAGGCACCCGCAACCAAGCCCAGCTAATTTTGTATTTTAGTAGAGACGGGGTTTCACCATGTTGGCCAGGCTGCTCTCAAACTCCTGACCTCAAGTGATCCATCTGCCTTGGTCTCCCAAAGTGTTGGGATTACAGGCATGAGCCACCACGCTTGGCCTCAAACTCAGAAAATAACTCTTATGGTAGGAAAACAAACGCAGGCACTTTAACGTAAACCATAGCTGGCCACAGTCTCATCCCTATTTTGTCTGTTTGTTTACTTGCAATATGTGACTAGCAATCTGTATTTCTCGGCTGTATTTTCAGTGTCTATATTAGTTATTCCTCACATAAAAAAGAATTTTCAAAAAGCTCAATTTAGAAGTTCAAATATATAGTTCCTTCATTCTTTTTTTAAACACTACATTTAAAATTTTCACAAATTAGTTCTCAATAATTTGCCTCTAACATTTATTCTTTGTGAGTTTCTCTTGCTATTAGACCCAAATGTCTAACATCCTCAAAACGGTATGCACACTCATGGTACATATGATGGTTCTTTGTTAGGTAATGCAATATCCTTTGTTTAAAAGCACACTAGGGTCTGGGCATGGTGGCTCACTCCTGTAATCCCAGCACTTTGGGAGGCCAAGGCCAGCGGATCACTTGAGCCAGGAGATGAGACCAGCCTGGTGAAACCCCGTCTCTACAAAAATACAATAATTAGCTGGGGGTGGTGGCATGAGCCTGTGGTCCCAGCTACTCAGGAGGCTGAGGTGGGAGAATCGCTTGAGCCCAGGAGGCTGAGGTGGGAGAATCGCTTGAGCCCAGAAGGCGGAGGTTGCAGTGAGTCCAGATCGCACCACTGTACTCCATCCTGGGCGATAGAGTGAGACCCTGTGTCCAAAAAAAAAAAGAAAGAAAAAAAGAACCTGGCACGGTGGCTCACGCCTGTAATCACAGCACTTTGGGAGGCTGAGGTGGGTGGATCACCTGAGGTCAGGAGTTTGAGACCAGCCTGGCCAACATGGTGAAACCACGTCTCTACTAAAAATACAAAAATTAGCCGGGCATGGTGGTGGGTGCCTATAATTCCAGCTGCTCAGGAGGCTGAGGCACAAGAATTGCTTGAACTTGGGAGGCGGAGGTTGCAGTGAGCCAAGATTGTACCACTGTACTCCAGCCTGGACAACAGAGTAAGACTCCGTCTAAAAAAAAAAAAAAGGCACTAGGTAATATAAAGGGGAGAACTGTAAACAACACCAAGCTACATGCTATGTAGTAGTGCTCACTGGTATACATGCTATACACCACTAAACACACACTATGCAATACACTACTAAAATCACATCATATACACAATGCACACCATGTGATACACTACTAAACAAACGCTACGTAATATACTACTAAACACATACCATGTAATATACCACTAAACACACACTATGTAATACACTACTAAAGGACAACTGTGAACACTAAAAAGCTCAAGACATCTTCTCATTATCAAGCCACTGCCAACAAAAACAATGCCTTTCTTCTCTACAGTGCCTTAGAATTTTCAGCATTTATTAATCCTTTGAGCTTAATAAAAGCCCTATCCCACAGGCATTCAAATTTCTTATTTTTCAGTAAGGGGTTCCGATCACCCAGCCTTTTCCTGACTTCTGCTTATTTGCTCACAACCTCATCCACTTCCCTTCTAAAGGCTAACAGATATGCAAGTGTTATTCACTAACCCTTAAAAGATGTTTGGGTACACCTTACTTTTTTTGGGACAGGGTCTTCTTGGCTCTGTCACCCAGGCTGGATCACGGCTCACTACAGCCTGGAATTCATGGTTTCAAGTGGTCCTCCTGCCTTAGCCTGCTGAGTAGCTGGGACCACATGTGCATGCCACCATTGACAGGCTTTTTTTTTTTTTTTTTTTTGTAGAGCCTGGGTCTTGTTATGTTGCCCAGGCTAGTCTTGAACTCCCAGGTTTAAGCAATCCATCCACCACAGCCTCCTGAGTAGTTAGGATTACAGGCGTGAGCCACCACACCTTTAGGAAGCCGAAGTAGGAGGATCACTTGAGCCTAGAAGTTTGACCAGCCTGGGCAAGATGGTGAGATTCCAGCTCTGAAAAAACAATACAAAAATTAGCCAGTGTGGTGATGTGTGCCTGTAGTCCCAGCTACCTGGGAGGCTGAGGTAGGAGGATCCCTTGAGCCCGGAAGTTCAAGGCTGCAGTGAGCTATGATCATGCCACCATACTCCAACCTGGGCAACAGAGTGAGACCCTGTCTCAAATAAAAATAAAGTGACAATGATATTGGGGTTGCAAATGTTTAAAATTATTAAGTTTTAGAGCTCTCTCTCAGATCTGAATGGGCAGGATGATGGAGCCTGAGATTTGCTTCACATTAATCTAGTGAGGAGGGTGAAGAGGGGAGCAGATGAGCCGGGTACCTGTACCCCACGAATCCCACATATAGGGATTCACTGTAAGTGTTTCTGTTATAGACTGCATTTATGCGTGGTGGAAATGTTCCAAAATAAAGCTAAACAGAATGGCCAAATCTAGGTTAGAGGTCTGTATAAAGTGTCACATAATAGTTTCAAGCAGATGTTGGCAAACTCATTCTGTAATATTTTTGGCTTTGGGAGCCATACTTTCTCTGTCCAATATTCACACTGCCCTTGTAGGGTAAAGGCAGCCATGGATAATTCACAAATGCACATGAACAACATAGCTGCATTCCCATCAAACTTTATTTGTAGACATTAACATTTAAATTTCAGTAATAGTCACATGCCAGGAAATATTTTCTAATTTTGATTTTTGAAAACATTTTAGGGCTGGGTGAGGTGCCTCACGCCTGTAATCCTAACACTTTATGATGCCAAGGGTGGTGATCTCTTAATTAAGCCCAGGAGTTGGAGACCAGCCTGGGCAACATAGTGAGACCCCATCTCTAAATATACATATATAAATATATGTGTATATATATTTACCCTACCATGGTGGCCTGTGGCTGTAGTCCCAGCTACTCGGGTAGCTGAGGTGGAAGGATTGCTTGAACCCAGGAGGTCGAGGCTGCAGTGAGCTGTGATCGTGACACTGCACTCAGCCTGGGCAAGAGGGTGAGACCCTGTCTCAAAAAAATTATTAATTTAAAGAAAAGTAGGATGTAAAAC
Organism: Rhinopithecus bieti; assembly: GCF_001698545.2. NCBI lineage: Eukaryota > Metazoa > Chordata > Mammalia > Primates > Cercopithecidae > Rhinopithecus > Rhinopithecus bieti. Next base: position 2,849 of record NW_016824853.1, on the reverse strand, counting down.
CATTCTTAACTAGTGGGCCCTAGAAAACGGGCAGGATTTGGTCTGAGGGCTGCAGTTTGTGCACCTGTGGTGTAAAAATCATACCCAAAAAGCCTGGATAGGGAAGGGATTTCAGCTTACAAAATACTTGAGAGAATATATAGTGCACAATAGAAAAGAATTCACACACGCACATGCGCGCGCGCGCACACACACACACACACACACACACACACAGCGAGAGAGAGAGTGTGTTAATTGTTAGTCTCTCCCTGGTGCAGTTGGGCAAAACCGAGGAAATCTTTTCTGGTCTGGGTTTTGCTTAACTGCGCCATCTGAAGTTTTCCCTGTAACAAACACAATAAACGGATTTTTAAAACTCATCGTCCCTTGGATGGGAATTTTACCGACCATCTGTTTGCAAAACTACCTAGTCGGCCGGGCGCAGTGGCTTACGCCTGTAATCCCAGCACTTTGGGAGGCCGAGGCGGGCGGATTACCTGAGGTCAAGAGTTCGAGAGCAGCTTGGCCAACATGGTGAAACTCCGTCTCTACTAAAAATACAAAAATTAGTCGGGCGTGGTGGCCCGTGCCTGTAATCCCAACTACTTGGGAGGCTAAGGCAGGAGAATCGCTTGAACCCGGAAGGCGGGGGTTGCAGTGAGCAGAGATCGCGCCACTGCACTTCAGTCTGGGCGAAAGAGCAAGACTCCGTTTCAAAAAAAAAAAAAAATCCTAGTCGTCCCGTCCGGTCCCTAGGGAACCCCCTCCGCTTTCTCTTTTCTCTGTGGTTCAAGTGTGCGCCCGGCCCAACCCGCGAGCCGTGTGCCATCACCCAGGCACCGATCAAGTTCCAACCCGCGGGCTGTGGGTCCTCACCCAGGCACCGATCAAGTTCCAACCTGCGGGCCATGCGCCCTCACCCGGGCATCGATCCGGTCTCAACCTGCGGGCCACGCACCCTCACCCGGGGACTGAGCAGGTCCCAACCCCAGGGCCTCACGCCCTCACCCCAGCACTGAGCAGGTCTCAACCCGCGGGCCGTGCGCCCTCACCCGGACACCGATCAGGTCCCAACCCGCGGGCCTCAAGCCCTCCTCAGCCAGGGACCGAGGAGGTCCCAACCAGCCGGCTACGCGCCCTCAGCCCTGCACCGGGCAGGTTCCAACCTGCGGGCCTCTTGTCCTCACTCCACCACGGAACAGGTCCAAATCCACAGGCCGTGCGCCCTTATCCGGGTACCAGTCGGGTCTCAACCTGCGGGCCACGCGCCCTCACCCAGGCACAGATCAGGTTCCAACCCGCGGGCCGCGCGCGCCCTTACCCAGGCAGCCTAGAAGGTCGCAGGCAGTGGCAGCGCGCAGGATGCGGACCGAGGCCGGTGGGGACGTCGCGGGGGACCCGGGGCCCGCGGGCCGGCGGCCGGGCAGCAGCTGCAGAAGGCCCAGCGCCAAGCGGAGTGCGCCGCTGCCCAGGCAGAGCGCGTGGAAGGCCCGCGGCTGGAAGCTCAGCACGAGTTGCGTGGCCGCATCCCGTGTGGGGCAGCAGAAGGTCCCTAGGCGCGGGGAGGCCATGGGCTGTGCTCACTGACGCGGCTCGGGTGTGCCGGGACCCCGCCGGCCTGCCTGGGTCATGTGCTGGGCGGGCTGGGGGCGGCATCATGTGCCCTGGGCCTCTCCCCACCCCAACCCCAGCGCCTGCAGTAGAGCCAGGCTCGGTGGGGCCGAGCGCACTGGGCTAACGCCACGAGGCCTCACGAGGTGATGCTTGGGTGGGCGGAGGAGGAGGACAGAGAGAGGGAGGGCTGAGAGGAGAGGAAGAGGGAGGAGGAGGATGGAAGTGGAAGGAGAAGCCGAAAAGTTGGGAAGGTTACCTTTCTCCCCATTTACCAAGCCTTTCTGGTGGTTTCTCTGGCACCTAGAGCGCCAAACCTGCCATCTTTACTGGTCTTCTAGAGAAACAGGCCTCGTGGACTAGATCTTTCCTATTTGGGACTCTGACATCCTGATTTTGATGCCTTTAAGGTGCCAGAACATGTTCATAAACTGTGACTGATCCCTATAACTGCATTTCTCCTAAGTAGAGATGGTCGTCCAAATAGTGCTTTTTTTATGGCCTCTCTCATTCATGGAAATAACCCCACAGAGGCAGGATTTTCCTTTACAATTAATGAATGAAACAACCAGATCAATGTTAAAGAAAGAACAGTAGCTCACACCTGTAATCCCAGCACTTTGGGAGGCTGAGGTGGGCAGATGGCTTGAGCTCAAGAGTTGGAGACCAGAGTGGGCAACATGGCAAAACCCTGCCTCTACTAAAAATACAAAAATTAACCCAGTGTGGTGGCCCAGGCCTGTGATCCAAGCTACTCGGCAGCCTGAGGCGGAAGGATCACTTGAGCCCAGGAGGTAGAGGTTACTGTGCGCCAAGATAGTGCCAACTGCACTCCAGCCTGAGCGATAGAGCCAGACCTTGTCTCAAAAAACAAAGCAAAACATAACTTAGGTGGGCGTGGTGGGGCGTGCTTGTAGCCCTAGCTTCTGGGGAGGTTGAGATGGGAGGATCACTTGAGCCCGAGAAGTGGAGGTTGCCGTGAGCGGAGATTACACCACTGCACTCCAGCCTGAGCAATGGAATGAAACCCTATCTCTCTCTCTCTCTCACACACACACACACACAAAATTAAATTTAAAATTTAAAAACTTAAAAAAAAGGGAAAAGTACTCAGCATAAGTACACACAGACACATTTTGCACCTTAACTTTCAGTTCTATTTATTTGGATTTTCTTAGTTGCGTTAATTCTATATGTTTTCTCATACATTGAAAATCTTGCTTTATTCTACACATGTAAGTTTCAAAATAATATCA
>NW_016824852.1:64549-71011 GCF_001698545.2 Rhinopithecus bieti | reverse complement strand
TAAAATACATACATCTAATTTGGAAGACACTGCTAAATTCACTTACTAATTTTATTATGATATGATACCTTTTCTGTTGTAAGAACAGAAGTAAAAAATAAGAATAAAATAGTCCTTTCAGCCACTTGTCTTCTCCCCTTCATCAAGGTTCTCTTAGAAATTGAAGTTTTGTTTCCACATCTTTTCATATTCATCTCTCAATAAATTCTAACCTAGTTTACCTTCCTAACATCTGCTGAGATTCCCATATCTCTTCATTGCAATTTCTAACACCATGTCCAGCAGAATACTACTATTTTCCCATTATACAATGACAAGTTTTACTTATTATCTTGTTTGAGCTCTTGCCATTTTAACACTGTCGATCGCATTTAACACACCTTTGTTTCTGATTTAAATAATTTCTACATCTCTAGCAACTTGTTTTCAATCTTCTCTGTATAAGCTTTTCCTTCGTTCAGCCTTTTATATTAGGAATCTTGTGTTAGCCCTGCTTCCCACTTCACATACTCTTCTTGGATTCTTTTATATAATTTTCTGACTTCAATTATTATTCATATGTTGATGACTCTGACAGCTGTAACTCCAGGCCAGATCTCTTTACTAAAATCTGGATAAAACCGAGGATCCTTTCTTAGTCTGGCAACTTGCCTCTTAAAGGACAGAGACTAACACAGAAAAGAAACCTGGGTTTCATCCTTGATGACCAGCATCTAGTCATTGCCAAATCATTTCATTTTATCTCCTTAATGACTCATAAACTGTGAACTTTTTTCAATTTCCATTGAAATGAACTTAGCTTAGGCCATTACCATCTCTCATTGGAACCTAATCCTGATCATTCACCTGGCTTCCATTCTTATAGTTCTCAATGAAGTATTAACACTGCATACAAAATGATTTTTTTTAACCATAAATCTTGCTGACCTAAAAGGAAGAAGCTGAGGCAAAATTAATATAAGTAAGAATGTTTATTTGGGCCAAGTTTGAGGACTGCAACCCATGAGCATTGATTAGAGTTGCCCTGAATATACTCTCCAATTGGCAGCAGTTACAAGTAGATTTTTAAAGGGAAAAAAGAGGTAGTTCCTGAGTTATTTATCAAGAATTTACATTAAAACAACATGTTATTGATTAGCTACACATTGTTCTTTGTATCACAAATTCCAGGAACATGAAGATAATGGGTGAGGCAGCTAGTCAGGAAAAGAAGGACTAAACAGTTGTCCCTGGGCATGGGCGCAGGAATGGGAGGAGTGAAGAGAGAATGATTTGAAGTCCCATAGTTGTATCTCTCTGAGTCTGCAGACCTCACATAGCTCAGATTGCTCTGAGCTACTTTTTTTTTTTCTCAATCTGATTGTGAAACTCTCCTGATCCCCATTTCTTTCCAGCCCAAGTCCCAGTTACTTAGTGGAACATATTTGACCTTTATGATCTCAATCAGGTTTATTTCTGTAGCCTCACTTTCTCTTCCTTCTCCAATCTCACATCCAACATTCCAGCAATACTAAACTATTTGTGATTCCCCAAATGTGCAATGCTCTCTTTTATACCTTTGGACTTTTGCATGTGCTGCTCTTGCTGCCTGAAATATTCTTTTTCCTCTTTTTTTCTTCAACTGATTAACTCCTACTTTAAGTAAATGTTTATCAGAATGATGCTGGGACTCAGAAAATGATACCCCAGAGTATGGTGCTTTGACATGCTAAGAACTTTGAATTTAAAGAAAATTGAAATGCTTTAGAAGCTGTCTCAGAAACAAGGTCTCCCTTATCTTCCTTTGTTTCTGCCCGCAAGTGCAGGGAGGGGATCTCTCTGAAATTGTCTTATCTTCCCTTATTCAAAAGGAATGCAATTGTCTTGAACTCCCTCCCTAGGAATCTCAAACAGCCAGGGGTATTCTTTACCAAAGAGGAGATTAAAAGTCATGGCCACATCCAGACAGGCTATTGCCTATTCTTCTGGAGGCTTCTCTGGAACAACTCTTGTTACCTGAGAGATTTTATCTGCAAAATAAGACAACTTTTATCCACCATGCAGTTTCTCCCCTTTCCCTTCCATTATTTGTGACCACTTTCCCCCAAAGCCTCAAGACCTTATTCTTTTATGTTATAAAAACCTCACCCATCTGCCCCTTCTTTAAGACTCATATCTTTTTCTTAAGTTAATTTCTGCATGCACATAATTAAAATGGTTTTTATCCTGTCAATCTGTTTATTGTCAGTTTATTTTAGCAGACTCAATTATCGAATCTTCAGAGGGAAAGTTTAAACTTTCCTACAATATCAAAATGACTACCTTCTAAAACATGTAAATTTTCTCATATGAAACCAATGTGTATAAATTCACATCTAATGTTTCTAATTTGAATTATTAAGTTAGTCAAACAGATAAGAATGTTGTTCAGACTGAAGATGCATCAATACAAATTATCCAATCTGAAGAACAGAGGAAAAATAAAAGGAAAAATAAAGATTGAAAAATAATGAACAGAGCCTCAGTGGCCTATGAGATACTATTTGGTACTTTCAGAAATCAATTTTTTTCTAAAAAGTATCAACTATTAACACATACCACATCATGAATAAATTTCAAAAAGAATTATTTTGAGAGAAAAAAACTGATACGAAAGAGTGCATTTTTCCTATTCTAGAACTTAGCTAGAATATAGCTATATGATTATATCTATGTGAAGTTCTAGAATAGGTAAAATGCACCTATCATGGAAGAAATAAGAAATGTACATGGATCAATTTTACATTGACAAAAGTTAAGCCAAGAAAGGCATAGTCATTTAAAAATACTGAATCATACTCAATAGCAACAAACATAATCTGTATTCACACATACAACAAACGTAAAATTGAATGAAGGAGACCAGGCACAAAATCTAATACTGAATGATTCAATTTATATAAATTTCACAAGTAAGCAAATGTAAACCATGATGCTTAACTATACACAACTTTATAATAAGTATAAAGAAAGCTAAGGTCATGACTTCCATAATAGTCAACTTTGTGGCTATCTTTGGAGCTGGACATAGAAGGGTTTGTGACTGAGAAGATGTTCAGAGTTCTGGCAATATTTTATTTTTGATTTGAGTGCTGGTTACGTGAGTGTTCACTTTATAATCATTAAGGAGAAAACACTGGTTCAGTAAGTGCATTTGCTGAATGTAAGCCGCATCAAAACATGGACTGTTTCTTCAGTGCTTTGTCTCTAGCATCTAGCACATAGTGAGTGTTCAATAAATATTTTGAGAGAATGAATGAATGAACTAAGCACACATTCTGTGTTCAACTTTCAATTAGTAGGCATTGCTATGGGGTATGCTCAAACCGTAGATAATCTTACTGGGAGAAACAGGAATATCTGCAACATGCAGAGAACAACTAGTTAATTCACAAATTAACTTTTGATTTATTTTCATTTTCCAAGGTCATGATCTAGTTGTTACACTTTATTAATCACCATCATACTATCATATTTAGCAAATTCCTATTCTCTATGTAAGTGATAGCAAGGTTGGCACTCTACTTTTGCAAACAGGGGTTTCTTTTAAAGTATGCTCTTTTCTTATGAAAGAAATTCCACCTCATTTGTGAAAATACACTTAGAAAACAATTATCAATGGCTCTTCATATAGCTAGTAAAGGCATCATCTGCTAGCTAAATAATCAACTTATTTATTTGAATTACAAATAGATTATAATTATCTTCTGCTTAGCTGAATATCCAGATGTCTGCTTTCGTATGAGAAAATATATCAAAAGACAAACAAGTTATTGCCAATAAAATAGTACCTATAAATTACATTATATTTGCTACTTCATTTTCTTCTTTTTTAAAATGTTGCTAAAGCCTTCTCTATTACAGAGTTTTAAAGTAAATAAACTCAATACCATCAAACTCAACAATGCTAAATGTCAATGCAGGAAATAGAGTATAGATAAGTATCATTTCAGTTCATAAACATGAAATGTTCATCTAATAACATTTTAATGTCTTTTAAAATAGCTTTTGCACATATGGGTTTGTTTTCCAAAAGAAGGAATTTGTTAAAAGGAGCTGCTTACATTTATTGTAAATTGTGAAATTGAAAATTTCGAGAGAATAGAAGCAGTTATTCAAAAAAAGTAAATACGTTTTAGTACATACTGCCTCCCACAAGAGTAAGGACTAAAAGAAAGCAAACATTAAAACAGCAAATGCATTAGTAGCGCTTGGTTCTAGAACTCAGAGCAATATTGTTTACATTGGATTCCATAGACAGTAAAAGCAAATCTTCAAAAGTGAATATGATATAATTAGATATGAAAACATATTTAACCAAAAAATCACCCTCAATTACCCTTATTTTATTAGGTAAATGAGGTACTGGGCAAAACCTTTATTTATTATTTCTCTAACCCTTATATTTACTTTGCACTTTTGCTCTAATCTTAAAGTAGGGTTCTTTCTACATCCTGTTCATGGTCAACAAGATGGGTAAACGAAGAATGAATTGCTGAGATTGGATATGAGAGTAGGTAAGTACAAGGTCAGCATTAGAAGAAACAGAAGAGCCAGGCACAGTGGCTCATTCCTGTAATCCCAGCACTTTGGGAGGCCAAAGTGGGTGAATTGCTTGAAGCCAGGCAAGACCAACCTGGGCAACAAGGTGAGACCCCGTCTCTACAAACCAAAACAAAATTACCTGGGTGTGGTAGTGTGTGCCTGTAATCCCAGATACTTGGGAGACTGAAGCAGGAATACTGTTGATCACCCAGGAATTCAAGGCTGCAGTGAGCTATGATCATGCACGCCACTGCAACGAGACCCTCATCTCTTAAAAGAAAAAAAGAGGAAACAGAAGGACAGGTACAGCCCTTGTCCAAGTTAGAGCTAGTAAACAATCTAATACTCATGATATTTCTAGCATGTGCTTAAGTGTTGAATGAACAAAGAAACAGTTGTGGTAGAGTCTGAAAGATTGGGTATCTAGTGGGTTGTTTACATGTTCAAGGCCAGCAGAGAGATCGCAGCTGAAACTGTGAAACCTGATTACAATCCCCTTTGCATAATGATATTAAGCGAACTGACGTTCTATTAAGCTGCAAGAATAAACACTGTATTTTCTTTCTTTCTGACTTCCTTGTCAATGAAAATCACATTTTCTTATATCAGGTTTATCGAGGCAAGATTTACATGGAATAAAATTCAATCGGTGTACAGTTCTGTGAACTGTGAAAATGGGTAAAGTTAAATGACCATCACTACAGTCAAGATATAGAATATTTCTATGACTTCAAAAGATTTTCTTTTGCATGTTTGTAGTCAGTTCCATCCACTATCCCAAGCTCTTAGCAAACACTGATCTCTTCTCCAACCCTATAGTTTTGCTTTCTTTGGAACATTGTACAAACGAATTACAACATGTAGTCTTTATAATCTGGCTTATTTCACTTAGTGTAATGCTTTTGAGATTGATCCATAGTTTTCTTATTACAGTAGGTTCTTCCTTTTATTGCTGAGTAGCATTCCATTTCATAAACATGCCACATGTTGCTCAGCCAGTCACCAATTAGTGTATATTTGGGGTTATTTCTACTTTTTTGGTGATTATGAATTAAGGTGCTATATATATTCATGTATAGGTTTTTTTCCTGAGGACATGTCTTCATATCTATTTATGAAGCGTATGTTTAACTTTATCAGAAACTGTTAAACTGTTTTCCAAAGCAGCCGTATTATTTTGCTCTACATACTCACCAAGATATCCCTCATTCTGATAGGTGTGAGTTTGTGGGGTTTTATTTGGATTTCCTTTATCACTAATGATGTTTATCATCTTTTCATGTGCTTATTTACCATTTGTAAATCTGCAGTGGTGAAATATCAAGGGAAATATTCTTTAAGCTGAAAAGGGCAAGATGTATTTGGTGGATCTTGGAATTCTCCCTGTTCTCTGGGAACTACTCTGCCCCAAAGGATGGCTCCTGGCAGCCATGTTTATATTCCGAGACCTCATCACTTTCTTACCACAGATAACTGGACCTGATTCAGGAGAAATCAATCCAATGACTGTGCTGGATAAATCAGAAGTTAGAAGCAGCTGCATCATTTAGCTATAGATATTAATTTGGAATGGTGCTGAACACATTATTTTGGTCTGTTATTAGGGTTCATGTATAAATGGAGCCAGTCTGAAAAGAGAGAGAGAGAAAATAAAACAGATGCACAGAGAGAATCATATCTGAAACAATGTGGTCCCAGAAAGAGAGATGGTTTCTGGTAGCTTTCCAGTTTGGGAAAGTCATAAAGTCTAGGTTCACTTTCTATTCTTAATTCTCTGTGAGATCATCCTATATCCTTTCCATAAATTTTCCCTTTTGATTAAACTCACTTCAATTAGTTTGGTTGTGTTTTTGTTGCTTGTTACCAAATGATCCTTGACTAAAATAACAAAAAAAGACG
>NW_016824852.1:46131-61369 GCF_001698545.2 Rhinopithecus bieti | reverse complement strand
AAAAAAAAAAAAAAAAAAAAAAAAAAAAAAAAAAAGAAAGAAAAAAAAAGAGAGAGTGAAAGAAAGAAAGAAAAAACTATTAAGCTATTATTCTATAAGGCTGCATTGATAGAAAGGTAGTGTCCAAACCCATGGAGGGGATGAGCCTCCTTTAACTGGTCAGAACGGGTAAAAAACATTGTTTGTAGTTCTGAGTAATATATTTTTAACAAAACTCTTGGCTTAATAGAGCTGTATTTATTGAAGGAAAAACAGAACCAGGAAAGATAAAGAAATCATATCCTTGAGAAAGAACTGTGGAACTAAGAGAGATTAGCCTGAGAAACAGAAGTTTAGGAGAGTATATGGACTAGTGTCTTTATATATATGAGTGCTGTAAATGCAAAAATAAAACATTTTGCATACATCCAGAGAAAGGAAGTCAGTTATAGATCCAAATTATGTATAGATTTCACATCAGTAGAATGAATACTTAATAACAAGAACTGTTCAAAAATGGAACTGTGATAACTTGTGACATAAGAACAAGCCGAAGCCACAAATCCCAAGAGGGGCTGGATAAAAATCAATCTAGGATATTTGTAACTGAAATTTTCTTCTATCCCTGAATTTCTGATTTAAGTAAATTTTACTCTTGGAAGCATTTTTCTCTCGTCCTAGATGCTTATCTCCTTGAGGGCAATAAATTGGCCTTTATTGTGTTTTTAAAAGTATCTAAATTCTGAATGTAATTCTTGCAAAACTATTCATTGTTTTAAAATGACCTTTTGTATGTATGCCCTCTCTTTCCTCTCTACTCTGCCAAACAAATATATAAAATGCCAGTGAACAGCAAATAGTGATATCTGTTCTTTTCAAAAAATGGATTACTTCTGTCCTACATTCCTTGAGGACTTCTTATCATTCTGGCTTCTTCTCCAAAGAAATTCACCGAGAGCCTTTTCCCCAATCAATGGAATATTGTTTTCATAATATATCATCAGACATTCCTCTGGCAGGAGCAGGAGGTCGGGTACTGCCCTTTTCAAAAACTTTAATGGAAAAAAATACTGTTTGGACGAACGGAGGCAAGATGGCGCACTTCCGGGTTCTTCATCACCAACTTTTCCCGCGTGCATGAAAATGCAGCCGGCGCCTGGGAAGGTGCAGACCAACTGGGCATGCGCCAGGTGACGTCAATCCGAAGAGACCAAGATTTACCTGGTCGCACCTACGGAACGCCCCCGACAGGCCCGTGCCCCACCTATTGCCCTCCCACTCCCAGAAAAGCCGCTCCCGGGCCAGCGCCTGGCGCGGACTTCCCAGCCCCCAGTCGGGGCTGTATCAGGAACTCCACCCGAGAGCTCACCCGGCGACTCTCTTGTCCTCCTTTGCCGGAGGCCGACAGACCTCTCCCTACCCACCTACTTCCCTGAAGCCAGGTGACCAAAATAAATTTGCAGTTTTGCTCCTACCCTTGCCTACTTGCTGGTTCTTTTGTGCCCGCTCTGGTGGTCTTAGAAAAACAAATCAAATACAATGATCAAACTTACGTTAAACAGGCTCAGAGGCAAAGCTGGGTCCCTGCCTATGAGTGAAAAATATGTTTCTCTTTAATACCTCTGTATGTAGAGGTGAAGGAGAGGGTAGGAAACCAAATCCTGAAATGAACACAGAACTGGGAATCAAGAGACTCTGAATTTAATCTCAGCAAAGACTTTAACCTAAAAGTGTAATCTCAGGCAAATCAGCTCTCTGTGCCTGTTTCTTCATTTCTCACCTAATGGCCCTCTGATGCCTGATCTCACACAGTGGTAGATTCCTCACTGCCATGAGCTCTTAAATATAAAAAGAGAAGGTTTCCCCATAAAAAGAGAGAAACCCTGGTGCCACTACTAGGCACCCACCCCCTCTTTATTTTTTTTTTAAATCAGTATTCTGTTTCTCTCTTCTTGTTCACTATAAGACACCATGCTGTATTATATTCCACTATACACAAAGTGGGCAAATAATTAAAGTCAATTAAAAGCTAAAGGAACACTGGCAACCAAACTATGTAATCATGGAGGTCTAAAGACTTGCTCTAACCATGTGCTCTTCGGCAATAAAATATATTCATCAATAAGAATAATCATTATTAAATTCTTTGGCTCACTTTCCTGGAGTCCCAGGGATTCTCACTGGCTCATTATAAGACCTTCTTAATTTCATTCAGATTTTGGGTCCTGGATCAATCAGCTATTAACTGTGTAAGCTTTGACAAGTTGTTTTGTTTATCTGGCACTGAGTTTCCTTCTCTGTAAGATGAGGGGATGAGCCTCCTTTAACTGGTCAGAACGGGTCAGAAACATTGTTGGTAGTTCTGAGTTATATATTTTAACAAAACTCTTGGCTTAATAGAGCTGTATTTATTGAAGGATAAACAGAACCGAGAATGATAAAGAAATCATATCACTCGAGAAAGAACTGTGGAACTGAGAGAGATTAACCTGAAAAAGAGAAGTTTAGGAGTGTGTATGGACTGGTGTCTTTATATATATGAGTGCTTATATATAAGGACTGGTATCTATATATACACGAGTGCATATATATATGTATATATGTGCATATATGCACTCATATATATGTGTATATATACACACATATGCATTCATATGTATATATGTGTGTGTGTGTGTGTGTGTGTGTGTATATATATATATATATAAAACTTTCACAGGTATGGAAAGTACCTAGCACGGACCTTGGTACTTGATAGGCCCTTCTCAAGTGCTACTTCCATTTCTCTGTCTTATTTTCAGGTCCTTATATCTTCTATTTCTCTTGACTCTTCCAGGGCCTTGTCTTCCATCTCAAGTTCCTCTTAAATACATTTTAAGCCTTACCATGAGCCTCCTCTAGACCACCTTCACCTGCAGTCCTAGACTATCCAGGACTTTAATACATAATCACATTTTTCAAAGCAGTCCTGTGGATTTCTATTTCCCTCTTAAAATCCTTGGGAGTATTTTAACATTTGAAACAAACATTCCAGAACTTCTCCACAAAGATCAAACGTTAGTTTCTTGGGGAAGAGGAGCATGTCCTCCCAAGGGATAATGCTACCTATCATTCCTTACAAAGCAGCTGTGATGATTTTATTTTTATAAAGAAGTTAATAAAAGTGACACTGTGAATAGCTTCCAGTTGTAGAGAAGTTTTATTATTGAAATTGAAGAATCTGCTCTTCAATCAGCTGGGAAACTTTATTTTTCCGACAATCAGTATGAAACCTCACAGCAATTAAAGTGATCTTTCTAGCTTGCTACATCAATGTCCCTTCCATTGTGCCTCTGAATATGGTGGTATTCACTGTCAGCAGCTAGTGGTGATTGAAGCAGATGAAACCCTTCCTCAGCTTTGCAGGAACTTAATGGCATGTTCCTCATCACACAGAGAGAATTCTGATTTTGATAAGATAAACCAAGAGTGAAAATATATTTAACCAAGAAGAAAATAGTAGTTATTGCTTTGTTCTTTTTGTTTTCCTGCGTATGTTGTGACAGGACGACAGCAAAGGGACAGTGAATGTTTGGTTCCTATTCCGATGGAGTATTCAAATATAAATAATTCCAATGTCAATGATAAACGTCTTTATTGCTAAAGAGATCTGTCATAGAAAGTGCCAGGATCTCTTCGCACACTTTAAATATTAGGGCTGTATGTGGAGATGCTCTTACTCACTTAGTGACAGCAGGGTGAGCAGTTTGAGCTCTTCTTTCTTTTTTATTTATATATGTATTTATTTTTAGACAGGATCTGGCTGTGTTGCCCAGGCTGGAGTGCAGTGGTGTGACCTCAGTTCACTGCAACCTCTGCCTTCCAGTTTCAAGCGATTCTCGTGCCTCAGCCACCCAAGTAGCTGGGATTACACCACGCCCAGCTAATTTTTGTGTTTTTAGTAGAGACGAGTTTTCGCCATGTTGGCCAGGCTTGTCTCAAACTCCTGGCCTCAAGTGATCCACCTGCCTCGGCCTCTCAAAGTGCTGGGATTACGGCTGTGAGCCACCATGCCGGCCTGAGCTCTATGTTTACTTGTGGCATTGGGTTGTTTTTTAGACATACACCTTCTCTATTCCCAGTTTCCTTACTGTCAGAGCCCAGAATTTGGGGTGAAGGCAATGGCAGAGAACAAAGTGACAACAACCGAAATGGAAAGTGACTTTGATTCTATCAATTCATTCGTTCTTTCCCTCATTCATAAAACCTACATTAAGCACTTACAATATGCCATGCATTTGTAGGGGCAAAAGGCGTTTTCCCTCCCCACTGAGGTTTGACGTTTGAGTCCGAGAAATAAGCTGACAGTAGATTGACAGGAGAAAAGGCATACAAATTCATTAACATGTATATGGACATGAGAGTTCTGAAAATATGAGACTCAAAGAAGAGCCAGATGAGTGAGGTTTTTATACTATATAGAAAGGAATATAGGCTTGAAGTATAGTGACAGGTTATGGGAGAGAGAAAGGAGGAAAGGCGTGGTGAGCAAAGGCTGTCTGTCATATTATCCACATGAAACTTCGCAGGAAACAGCCCTTAGAAAGAATAGATGGTAGCCTGTAATAAAAGTTTCTCTGTCAGAACTTTAAAAGTGTCAGACTTTTAATCTCCTTTTCCTGAGTAAATGTTTCCTAGATCTGGAAAAGGCAAATGTATTAGGCTGTTCTTGCTTTGCTATAAAGAAATACCTGAGACTGGGTAATTTATAAAGAAAAGAGGTTTAATTGGCTTATGGTTCCTCAGGCTGTACAGGAAGCATGGTGCTGACATCTGCTCAGCTTCTGGGGAGGCTGCAGTGAGCTTTCACTCATGGCTGAAGGTGAAGAGGGAGCTTGCATATCACATGGTAGGAGCAGGAGCAAGAGTGAGTGAATGAGGGAGGTGCCACACACTTTAAACAACCAGATCTCTCAAGAACTCACTACCATGAGGACAGCACCAAGTCATGAGGGATCTGCCCCCAGGACCCCAACACCTCCCACCAGGCCCCACCTCCAAAATTAGGCATTACATTTCAACATGAGATTTGGTGGGGGGGACAAGTATGCAATATATATCAGTAAATAAGGGAACCTCAGAGAGAGCCTGTTTGCATCCACTTTGATAATGTAGAAATTTTTCTACAGATGCAAATCTCCTCCACAAAGGACAGCTTTTCAAAGCTATTTCCTGTCTGCAGCCCCTCTGAACAGCCATCTTGAAATATGCCAAAGAAGTATATTTTGGGGTGGCATACATTGGTTTCCTTCACATTGTGCTAGGCATTAAGACACAAAGATAACCTGATGCCCCAAGAGATCACTTCTTAAGGAGGATATAGACATGTAATCAGTTAATGACACAGTCTGTTTAGTCTATACACAGCTAGCAATATATCTAAATATATAGAAAGTACAATGAATGTTCAGAAGGAGCACACTTACCTTGGCCTGATAAGAGTCAAGTGGGGCTTGAAAGACTTTAGAGAATTGTCAGGTGGATAGCTGGGATGGGGTGGGGGTGTAGATCATTTTAGCAGTGATGAAACAAAATGTGTAGGACCAGGGAGGCTCAAGAGAAAGTGTGTTTATAAATCTGCATTTAGTTTGCTATTCTCATAGCATTATATAGTTTATGTTCTCACTGGATAAGCCAAATTACAAATATGTATATACTGTCAGCCATGCAGAGTGACTGTGGCATGGTTCTTAGTTTTATAAAATTAGGTTCAGTCCACATGAAATCCAGCTGTGGATAAAGAGGAATTTTAATTAATTGCAGAACTAAGAGAACTCAGGCCACTGAAGCTTACTTTCCATAGGTGCACTGGCATTGCCATATCTGTCAAAATGCAATCAGGTTGATAAAACTGTTCAAGATTTGTATTCAGGAATGGTCAGAAGATTTCCCTAGTTTGATGAAAAATACAAAGATGAGTTGCATATAAATAACACTTAAGTTCTCTTTCAGTCCTGAGAATCTATACAATATGAAATGGAATTTCATGTATTTAAACCAAAATAAAAAATCATGGTCTAGTGATATAAAAAAAATTATATTCATGCCTGTAATCCCAGCACTTTGGGAGGCCGAGACGGGCAGATCACGAGGTCAGGAGATCAAGACCATCTTGGCTAAAACGGTGAAACCCCGTCTCTACTAAAAATACACAAAAAAATTAGCCAGGCGTAGCGGTGGGCACCTGTAGTCCCAGCTACTCGGGAGGCTGAGGCAGGAGAATGGGGTGAACCCTGGGAGGTGGGGCTTGTAGTGAGCCGAGATCGTGCCACTGCACTCCAGCCTGGGTGACTGAGCGAGACTCCGTCTCAAAAAAAAAAAAAAAGAAGAAAAATTATATTGCAAAACTTATGTCATAATTGAGACTGAAACTGGTATTTCCCCTTCTCCAATGAAATAAGGTTATGGAAGTAAAGATGATGACTACTGTATCACTGTTAGGCAAGTCAGGTATTTTGAAATGTTTTTCTTCTGGTGAGATATATGTGACTGATTTATTATCTCTACCGTTTGTTGCTAATGACAAATATTTATAGGAAAATACAAATTAAGTTTAGTATATAGTAGGCTATTTATTTGTGTGCTTTCTTTTTATTTAACCTTCACAATAGGCTTAGGAAATTGGTGCTATTATTTGCTTGTTGTTATTAGTGTTGTATGTGTGTATATGTATGCATTTAATTTTAGAAAATGGAAGCAGAAAGAGGTTGGGTTACTTACCTAGTAATTGAAGTGGTGGGGAAGTGGGGAGATGGCTTCTGTATTTGTCCGTTTTCACGTTGCTGATAAAGACATACCCGAGACTGGGCAATTTACAAAAGAAAGAGGTTTAATTGGACTTACAGTTACATGTAGCTAGGGAAGCCTCATAATCATGGTGGAAGGCAAGGAGGAGCAAGTCCCATCTTACATGGATGGCAGCAGGCAAATTGAGAATTAGGAAGATGCAAAAGCAGAAACCCCTGATAAAACCATCAGATCTTGTGAGACTTATTCACTACTACAAAAACAGTATGGGGTAAACCGCCCACTGGATTCGATTATCTCCCACTGGGTCACTCCCACAACACATGGGAATTATGGGAGTATAATTCAAGACGAGATTTGGGTGGGTACACAGAGCCAAACCATATCATTCCACCCCTGGCCCCTGCCAAATCTCATGTTCTCACATTTCAAAACCAATTATGCCTTCCAAACAGTTCCTCAAAATCTTAACTCATTTCAGCATTAACTCAAAAGTCCACAGTGCAACTTGCTATCTGAGACAAGGTAAGTCCATTCCGCCTATGAGCCCATAAAATCAAAAGCAAGCTAGTTATTTCCTAGATACAATAGGGATACAGACATTGGGTAAATGCAATCATTCCAAATGGGAGAAATTGGCCAAAACAAAGGGGCTAAAGGCCCATGTGAGTCCAAAATCCGGTGGGGCAGTCAAATCCTAAAGCTTCAAAATGATCTCCTTTGACTCCATGTCTCACATCCAGGTCATACTGAGGCTGTACTGTGTGGCTTTGCAGGGGACAGCCTCCCTCCTGGCTGCTTTCATGGGCTGGCATTGAGTGTATTCAGCTTTTCCAGGTACATAGTACAATCTATCAATGGATCTACCTTTCTGGGGTGTGGGAGACGGTGGCCCTCTTCTCACAGTTCCACTAGGCGGTGCTCCAGTAGGGACTCTGTGTGGGGGCTCCAACCCCACATTTCCCTTCCGCACTGCCCTAGCAGAAGTTCTCCATGAGGGCCCCACCCCTGCAGCAAACTTTTGCTTTGGCATCCAGGCATTTCCATACATATTATGAAATCTAGGTGGAGGTTCCCAAACCTCAGTTCTTGACTTCTGTGCACCCGCAGACACAACACCACGTGGAAGCTGCCAAGGCTTGGGGCTTCCACCCTCTGAAGCAATAGCCCAAGCAGTACCTTGGCCCCTTTTAATCATGGCTGGAGTTGCTGGGACCCTGAGCACCAAGTCCCTAGACTACACAGAGCACAGGGACCCTGGGCCTGGCCCAGGGAACCATTTTGTCCTAGGCCTCCAGGCCTGTTATGTGAAGGGCTGCCATGAAGACCTCTGACATGCCCTGGACACATTTTCTCCATTGTCTTGGGGATTAACATTTGGCTCCCCGTTACTTATGCAAATTTCTGCAGCCAGCTTAAATTTCTCCTCAGAAAATGGGATCTTCTTTTCTTTCACATTGTCAGGCTACAAATTTTCCAAAGTTTTATGCTTTGCTTCCCTTATTAAACTGAATGTCTTTAACAGCACCCAAGTCACATCTTGAATGTTTTGCTGCTTAGAAATTTCTTCCACCAGATACCCTAAATCATCTCTCTTAAGTTCAAAGTTCCACAAATCTCTAGGGTAGGGGTAAAATGCTGCCAGTCTCTTTGCTGAAACATAATAAGAGTCACCTTTGCTCCAGTTCCCAACATGTTCCTCATCTCCATGTGAAATCACCTCAGCCTGGACCTTATTGTTCATGTCTCTATCAGCATTTTTCTCAAAGTCATTCAACAAGTCTCTAGGGAGTCCCAAACTTTCCCACATTTTCCTGTCTTCTTCTGACCCCTCCAAACTGTTGCAACCTCTGCCTGTTACCCAGTTCTAAATTTGCTTCCACATTTTTGGGTATCTTTTCAGCAATGTCTCACTCTACTGATACCAATTTACTGTATTAGTCTGTTTTCATGCAGCTGATAAAGACATACCTGAGACTGGGCAATTTACAGAAAAAACAAAAAAACAAAAAAACAGAGGTTTAATTGGACTTAAAGTTCCACGTGGCTGGGGAAGCCTCACAATCATGGCGGAAGGCAAGGAGGAGCAAGTGCTGTCTTACACGGATGGCAGCAGGCAAAGAGAGGATGAGGAAGACGCAAAAGTGGAAAACCCTAATAAAACCATCAGATCTCGTGAGACTTATTCACTACCATGAGAACGGTATGGGGGAAATTGCCCTCATGATTCAGTTGTCTCCCACTGGGTCCCTCTCATAACATGTGAGAATTATGAGAGTACAATTCAAGATGAGATTTGGGTGGGGACACAGAGCCAAACCATATCAGCTTCCCTCCACTCTCATAGGTTCTTTAGCTGGGCTCCAAATTAAATTGACATAAGACAGATTAATAGGAGAAAAAACATATTTAATTATGTACATATGTACAGGAGTTTTATAAAAATAGGAGACCTAATGAAGGGCCAGACAATTGAAGCTTATATAGCACCCTATGCTAAGGAGAGGAATAGGGGATTGGGGATTATGGTGGCAGGGGTGAAGAGAAGTTATGGGAGGGTGAAAGGAGAAAATGTGTGCTGGATAAAGTTTGCCTTGTTATGAAGATAAAAAATCTTTCAGGTTAAAAAAAATTGCCATGAACGGCAGCCCTCTATCTGATAGCAGACACATTTACAAATGCAGATTTCTTTCATAAATATACAATTTCTTGTTACAAAAGGCAGTTTTTCAAGAAGCCTACTCTTGTGTATCACAGTTTCCTCCCAAACACATACAAAACAGCTGTAGAATTACAAAATATATTTTGGGTTGGCATACTTTAGTCTCCTGTTGTCTTTTTTTTTTTTTTTTTTTCTGAGACAGGTACAGTGACATGATAGCAGTTCACTGCAGCCTTGACCTCCCAGGCTCAGATGATTCTCTCACCTTAGCCTCCAAGCAGCTGGGACTACAGGAGTGTGCCACCACATCTGGCTAATTTTTTTTGTATTTTTAGTAGAGATGGGTTTTCACCATGTTGTCCAGGATGGTCTTGAACTCCTGGGCTCAGCAGATACACCCACCTTGGCCTCCCAAAATGCTGGGATTACAGACATGAGCCACCATGCCAGACCCTACTGTCATCTTTTTAAGTATGTGTCCCGAGTCCCAACACTGACGTATCATGCTATTAAGCTCTAGTAAGACCAAAAGTTGGCCAGGATCAGGGTGTAGACAATAGCCTGGCACTATAGAAGCTAACATTTTCAACTCTTATTCCACTGCATTTTTATGTTAATGCTCCGCTTGAGTCAAACTGGTTCAAAAACCTGCCTAGTGTAGTCTTTATTCCCTTTATTGACCTGATCTCTTATGCCTCTGATCCGAAATTAGTTTATTTAAGTTACACATGTTCTTTAAATATGCCCAACCTCTTCCCAGAAGCATTAGGTCAATTCAATAATGCCTTTCACCTTTGAAATTCTGGGAGCATTTGTTGTCTGTATTGCTAAATTGGCACTCATTATGTGAACAGATATTTATCAGATTATTTGTACAGTTTTAAAACATTTTTATTGTTATATATATATTATACATATATATATAATTTGTGTTATATCTGTGTGCCTTATAAGATGCGCTGTTCTCTATGTCTAGTCCAACTATTTACAGGAGTAAATGTTCAGTATGTTTGCTCATGATTATGACAATCAAAGAATATTTAATAGAGCCACAGGAACATCCAACTTATGGCCTTAACTTTTTTAGCACCAGGAACTAACTCATCTGAGAACACAATTTTTTTATTCTAGTATTTATTTCTTTGTATACAGAATTCTAGAAAATGATATGCCATACACAATTAATGTGTGAATTATAATTAGGCACAAGAAAACAGCTTGAGGTATCAAAAATGCATCAAATTATTACCTTAAGAGAATTTACTGGTTCTTTCCAATTTCTCCGTGTATTTTTTTTTATCCATTTTGACAACATCACAAAGGGGCTGAGGAACAAATGTGGCAGATGCTGTGTGTCTGTATTGTCTGTATTCAGACTGTGTATAGATAGTATATGAATCAGACTGCAACATTGCTCCCATATTCATTTAGACTGTTGACATGATAGATGCTGATGACCATAGTAAAATCTATTGGAAAAACTGCCAGACCGAAATAATCATCAGGATTTGGGCCATTTAGAGGTCATGAATGTTTACATTTTTCAGTAGTTTTAGAGAATTTAGCTCTACTTTTAGAGCTACCATTCTAATTGTTTCCAGCTTGAGACTTCTCTAGATTGCAAAACTTCATGTAAATACCCATAGAATCATATTTGTAAAGGGTTATGTGCAAATATGTAGGAGTTGCTTTTCCTGAAAGCTTTTATCATAAGTGACTGTTGATCATCAATTCATTAAATTTAGGTCTATAGGAAAAGTTTCTCAAATATTTGATTTGACCAAAACTATTTTATTCTACTACTTCTCTTATTTTATGTTAAATTGTTCTTAAAGAAAAATCCATGTGGGAACTTGACTTGCTGATAGCCAATCGATACATTATTCTTCTCTCCTCAAAACTATCTTTACACAACAGGAGACAAAATAAAAAGAATGCCAAGTATGAGATTGGTTTCTCCAAGTTCTATGATTCAATAAAGTTCTTACCCTTAAGTAGAGACAACAGTAATTCTTCTTATAAAATAGAAGATTGCAACTTCTACTTCCACAGATAGCCCAGTCAGCTACAGAGTGACAAGGCCGATCAGACTTTATGCTGGATATAAGTTTAGGCTGTTTTGATCAGGACATCTAGGCCCTAAACTTATGAATGTCCCATACTGCTACTTGTTTGCTCCATCTCAGGTCCAGACCTCCACCCCATATGCAAATATCTCCTGCCTCAAACTTCCTGTTATCGAAATATTTGATGTAGTTTAAGCTTCAATACCCCCCTAGTCACTTTGAGCCTCGCCTTGCTCCCCCTTCTCCTTTTCCCAGCTATCTGTCCAGCAATTTCTGCTTATATGCTTTGCTCAACTTGGTCTTTGAGTGTCTCCCTATTGCAATAGTCCCTCTGCCTCTATTGCAATAGTCCCCCTTAATGAAGTGTTTTCTTACTAACTTTCAGATCTCCATGTCTTTTTTTAAGGCAGGGGGTTGGGGGCGCAGAACTTAGACAGCAGACACTATCATATTCTAGAATTTCCCCACAAGTAATTACATGAACCAGGCTTCAATTTTCTCATGTCTAAATAGTGATTTCTTCCTTTTCCACCAGAAAACATACTTGTGTTTCTCAATTTATGATGGGAGTTGCATCCCAAAAATCCCATTGTGAATTGAGGAGCTTACTGAATGCATATCACTTCTGTACCATTGTAAAGTCAAAAAATCAAAAGTTGGCCATGTAAGTCAGGGACGGTCTGTATTCAGGGTGACACACGAGAAGACATATTTTGCTATGAGTTATTTTGAGTATGGTGCTGTGTGAGATAATTACAAGTTGTTATTGTTATTCCCATTAATATTGTAGAGTATGAAAGATGTGATCTCTGTCTTCACCCACCATAAGTGGCACAGCTGACACGCCTATAATAAAAGGCAGATTAACAAAAGAAAAGCATAAAATTGATTTAATTAAAGTTTTATGTGACACGAGAGACTTCAGAAATGAAAACCACAAAACCCAGGGAAAACTATTTTTATGCTAAGGTTTTTGATTTGATGATTTAATGAAGTACAGATAGCCATGTAGAAATGTGACTGGACAAGAGGGTATGCTGTAAGAGTAATAGACTGAGGGGGAGGCAGATTCAGCAAGACCTGTCTGTTCACATTCTTTTGGTTTCTCTGTGTAGCGTTTATTCCTCCGAGATATGTGATAGGACCTCTCTAGAATGAAAGTCTTCAAGAAAAAAAGAATAGACTCACTTTTCGAGGCTTTCTGGCTTGCTTTCGGGGACAGGGTGTTGCAGTTTCCATGCTCTGCCTTGGGAAGGAGGAATTCTGGTTACCATGACTTGCTTCAGGGGGAAAAATAAATAAATAAATAAATAAAAATAAAATAAAAGGAAGAAATGGAATGGCCTGAGAAGGTTGGAGAGATATTTTGTTTCTGAGGCCTTCCAATCTCCTTTAGTTCAAAGCACTCAGCATGCCAAAGCATGATACTTTGAGGTATTGTTTTCTGGACCCCTACAATATCAATGCTGTCTTTTAATCCAGTGGTTTTCCAAGTGTGGTCCTTGAAAGGCTTTGGTCCAATAGTAGCAGTATTACTTGAGAACTTGTTAGAAGTGCAAATTCTTGGTTCCTACTTCAGACCCATCAAATCAGAAACTCTCAGTCTTAGGCCCAGCAATTTGTGTTTTTATAATCCCTCCAGGTAGTTCTGATGTATGTTCAAGTTTGAGAACTTAATAACTATTTAAAAGATACTAGTTTGAAAAAAATGCTTTTTTTGCCAAGAACTTGGAAAAAAATTGTGTGCAACACAGTTGTGGTTACCCACACTGAAAATTAAAGTCATTTAAAATAATGCAGTTATAAACATTCTTTCTGGTAAATAATATGGATGTTTGACTCATTTCTTATTCTTATTTCTTTGATTCTTGAGGAGATGTGAATGAACATAAGAGGCACATTTTCTGAAGCAGAGCCCTAGAATTCCTCTCACATACTACTCTCATCATGATAAAAAAGAAATCACTGTTGATGGATGACTCCTGTACTCTGTGAGACATCAAGCCCTATTAGTCACTCATTTATGCAATTTAAATGCTGGATTTTGTTTTCAGTGCTGCAGGCCCATTACCAAAGAGGGCCCAGCTGTTATTTTTTTGCTTTGGGGACATTCTCTGCAAATTCAATGGGTTTTGCTTCAATTCAGAAAATGGAAAGCATTAGGTTTGTAACAATAATTATATATCTCTCCAGGGCTCTTGTAGTATCAAGCCAGAGAGAAGAATAGTAGTAATTGGTTAGATTCATCAGAAGGGCAAATTTATTCTCACAACATCTTTTTGCAGTGGGCAAAGGTCCACTGAACAGTTGGACCAATAGGCACAATGTTAGAATTATATGAATACCCAGCATTTGGGTGGCACTGTTAAAAATACATTCAATAACTATCTTTTCCATATTTACGTTAATAAAAACTCAGATTAGGTAAGACAAGTGACCCACTAGTTTGAGCAGATAATATCTTATTCTTTTGACTCAATATTTTTCTTTTAAAGTGGAGGCAGTGGGAAGACTTACATAATTAACAATGGAGACTAAATTCTATAGTTTTTTCTCCCCCTGGAGGAGGAAGAGGCTTCTTTGGTACACTTAACTACTGTGAATTCATCTGTAAGCATTCTGACTTATATTTTTAGCAAATAAGATTTTTCACTTGCCTTTAACTTCTCCAAGTCAAGAGGATGGCAAGGACCCACTCCTGTCATCAAGCTAAGTAACCTGGCATCAGGCTAAAATGGGAAAGAATGTAGAGAAAATACCCACATAATAGGAGTGGATGGAGGATACTTACGGAGAGAAAAATGCATAATTCAAAATACTGAAGCGGAGGATAAGAACTCAAGGCTTCTGGCTCATTTCGTTTTCTCTGTGCTACGATTCATCAGTTTTGCAGTATGAAGCTGTTTTACTTCAAGGAAGTCATACCTAATATTAAAAGGCAGTGGTCCCCTACTTTTTATGAGTTGTGATAGGGGTTGCTTTTCCTGCAAACTTTAAGATCAAGTGATTAAGCATGTATGACCAGGGTTAGGGGTGGGCAACACCTATGGCTGAGAATAAAATTGCTTCCATCATGGGATGTGAATGCTGTTGTTAGCATGTTCTTCTCAGAAGTTGGTAAATTGGAAGAAGGTTTGAAAGCAATGTAAAGATATAGGAAATACTATTACATTATTTTTCTTGGGTAGATTTATTAGCAGTTTCAACAAGAAGGCAGAGTCTGTGGTTAAAAGGCAGCAAACTTCTTTAAAGAATTTAAACCTCTCTAATGTTGGCCTCGGAACACAATATCCAAAATTATGGTACTTTGACGTGCTGAGCACATTGAACTGAAGGAGAATGAAAGTTCCTTGGAAGCAAGAAGTTCCCTCTGAACTTCTGCCCTCCTTTCTTCTCCTCCCATTTCTCTCATGAAGCAGGTTCTGGTAACTAAAATTCCTCTTCATGGGAAGCTTTGAAGATGGTGGAGGAGATGTTAGAGGTTCAAATATAGAGATTAAAATATGAAATAATTGCCAATTAGTATTAATAACTGAATATCAAGTTGTAGGAAAATGATATGTTTTATAGCATTATGAAGAAGTCTATTCCCATTTGTTTGATCCTCTAGGTGAGAATGGAGAATTAATATTTGTTGAGAATGAAATAAATCTCCTGTGCATTGAACCCAGTTGTATTCTGAGTGAGAACCCCACCTCATGTTCCTCATTAAAGAAGTGAGAAAGAGGAAAACCAAAATGAGGCA
>NW_016824852.1:42762-44841 GCF_001698545.2 Rhinopithecus bieti | reverse complement strand
ACTGACTAGTGATAGGAATGAAAGAAAATATGTTTTAAGTGAAAAGGTACATGTACTCTGACTTAAAGAATTTATAAATTTCACAGTTTCAAAATATTCTATCCATTATAAATGTTGGTTACTTTGAACTGGAAAGTATTTTTATTCAGTGGTCATTTCCTCATGTCATCATATTCACTCTTCATAAGAGCATAGTTTGGCATTACTTACACAGTTTTTCACTATTTAATTGTGTTTTATATTTGATTTCCAAGTTTATCTTTTTAATTTTTTTCATTCTACTTTCGTTTGGCTCATTTTCTTACTCTTTCACTAGTTTTTGAAGTTTAATATTTAGTTAATTGTGTTTAGTCTTTATTTAAACAATAAAGTAGTAATATTAAATATTTCTCTCTTACTTCAGCTGACTCTATACGCCATCCCTATTTTTATCATTTTGGAAATAATCATTTATGTTTTATTTTACTTTGATTTAGTGCTTATTTAAGAAAATATTTTGTGTGTTTAGGTCCGAGGGTACGTCTTCTTATTGTTGACTTTTAAATTTATTAAATTGTAGTTTAGGAGAATGAGCTAATACAATCTCTAGTAGCTTGGAGTAATTGAAGTAATTTATGATTTTTATTTATTATTATTACCATTATTATTATTAACAACTTTGTGAACAAAAGCATGATACATTTATTTAAATGTTTTATAGTTATTTGTATTCTCTATTTGTAGCATTCAAAGTTTTATATTCAGCTTATTGAGATTATTATACAAATTATGTATATTTTCCTAATTTTTAATCTACTTAGTAAATCAAATATTAAAAGATATTTACTAATATCTCCCACTTGTTTTATCCATTTCTCCTTGCATAACATGATATTTTGCTATTTTGTATTTTGTTGCTATTTTTTCTTGTTAAAATGTTTTCAACTCTTATGCCTGTATCTTCTTTACTACTGTTGTTCCAGAGTTGTTAATGCCTTACAAGCATGCCAATTTGCATGAAAACTATATAGTCACCTTAATTATAATGTAATCATTCCATCCTTCATTTTATTTGATGCATTTGATCTTAAATTGCACTATCTCTGATATTAATACCACCAGTCTTTTTCTTTTATTGTTTGCATTTGCCTAGTATCTCTTTACTTATTTCTTTATTTTGGTCACTTTATTTTGGAGAGTGTCTTACAAAAGTACCTGTTACACAAACTGAGGATCTTTCTTCTTTTGCTATGGCAATTTAGTACATTAGCATCCAAGTTAACAGGCAAGATATTTCTTATACGTTAATTTTATTTTAGAATTTCTTATATTTTGCAGATTCTTTTCCCTTCTTTTTCAGATTCTTTACTTTGGCTGGATTGACAAGAGTTCCCTTCAATGCAGTCCCCCACACACCAACTGCTGCAATGATGTGGAATTTCAGTGACTCTTACATGTTCACCTTTCAACTCTGAGAGCATCTATGCCTGCTTATTGAATGCCTGTAAACCCTTATTGGTAAGAGAAGTTGACTGATGTCCAAATTGCTGGGTTCTTAACTGTCCATGTAGTTAAAAAGAACAATGTCCCAAATGTACACATTCTTCCTGAAGACTCACAATCTCAGTTGTATCTGAGCTCATCTGCCAGCCCCAACAATCAGGGTTATTTTAGTGGTTAGTTGTTCAAAATGTAGTGAGCAATGAGATGGGAGGAAGAGAGTACCAGAAACATATACTCGGGCTACGATTTTCTTTATTAGTTTTAGTTTGTATTGGATTGTCATGTTCTTAGACCTCTGGCACTAAAGTTGTACATTTCAGCTTTCTCAGGTCTCTGTATCACAGGAAACAAATAGCAGATTCTTCTCAATTCTAAGTGCTGAAGGAGACAGAATGTGAGTTAAATTTTTATTTGTTTTTGCTATTTCTAAATAAAACAAGAATAATACAGTCACTCCTCTTGAGAATACATTTTTATTGAGAATACAAAAATAATTTTAAGTCCTTATGTTTATATAATTCTTTATAACGAAGTTTATATGTATTCATTATTCCAAGTGTATTCCCATAGTAACTCTGTGAGAACAGAGATAGTCAT
>NW_016824852.1:40022-42065 GCF_001698545.2 Rhinopithecus bieti | reverse complement strand
AAAGTATATTGTAAGTGTCTAAGTTCACAAATAATAGAAGTCTATATTTCATTATTTTAAGTGGGAAAGATGATAATGTACTTCTATCTCCTATCCAAAATTCTAGTTTTCCCAGATATCATAAAAACCTGTTTAAATGCCTAAATTACAATTTACCAAGATGTCTGCATAACATAAAGCAGTTAAAACACCAAATGCATAGCACATAATCATTCAATACTAGATTAACTCAGGTCTGTTTTGGGGCAATGTTCCATGATATTGAATAGCAGGTGATATGGTTTGACTGTGTTCCCATCCAAATCTTACCTTGAATTGTAATAATCCCCACGTGCCAAGGGCAGGGGCAGGTGGAGATAATTGAATCATGAGGGCAGTTTCCCCCATACTGTTCTCGTGGTAGTGAGTAAGTCTCATGAGATCTGATGCTTTTATAAATGGGAGTTCCCTTGCACAAGCTCTCTTGCCTGGTGCCACGTTAAGACGTGACTTTGCTCCTCATTCATCTTCTGCCATGATTGTGAGGCCTCCCCAGCCATGTGGAACTGTGAGTCAATTAAACTTCTTTCCTTTATGTCTTTATTAGCAGCGTGAGAACAGACTAATACAGCAGGTTTTTCCAATTATGTTTCTTTCTACAATGTAAAAAAAAACAAGTGCTACAATATACATGAACAATGTCTGTGCCACTGCTTGCATTTTCCAAATTGTTAAAATCTCCAAGAAAGGGTGGAAAAAATGATACTGACAATGCACAATAGGTTAAAACAACCGAAATACAGATACAATTCTATCAGGAGAACAGTGGAAATACTGTTGTATATTCTAACAGCTTCTGGAAAGGACGCTAGTGCAAGGTAATCATTTTAGTTGGAGTGCCTTTGAGGTCCTTATAGTAAATTTACAATTCACATAGTGAATTTTGAGTAAACATTTTTTTTTTTTGCAATTAACTATACCAAATATTTAGAGGGTAGGACTTCAAATATTAAATGATATCTATATTGTAAATATTTTATTTAACTGGTCTGCTTTCCCACTTGACAGTGAACTCTTCGAGGTAAGGAATTCTGTCTTATTCTTGTGTTCCCAGAAACTAGCACAGTTCCTGGCACAGTATATAATCAGTGAATTATGAATGGGTGAATGAAGGAAGAATGCAGTGATTTGACTAAGGTTTTGCAGTTAGTTCTGCACATGGCATGGCTTTTGAATCGTTAAAATATTATGCTTACTTACTTGAATCTGTTTCCAACACTTTTTCAGAAGAGACAAGGCTGTTCTCAGTTAAAACATGTATTTTATTGATTAATTTACTTGTAAAGTACCATTGTTTGTTTTTCACTAAAAGTTAATCCAGTACAATAATGTATGGTATAATAATTTATTGTGTGGTATGGAAAGCAAATATTCTAATTTACAGCCTCTATATCCCCATGGAATTAATCTAACTCATGATTTGTAGAGTGTGTTATTTAATATTATTAGAAAGATTCTGTTTGTTACAGTGTATGAGGGTCTTGGCAATGGTTGAGTATGTGGTACTTTGGAGAAACATCTGTAATATAAATTAAAATTGGTTTACAAGTGAAAATATTAGTATTACCAATATGGAAGCTAATTGACTATATGATGCACAGATGTTACATTATAAAGAAATATTTCAATGTCAAATAATTAAATTTTTTATGGACTTAAAAAATGACTCATGGTACATTTATAAATAAGAATACATTTGGCTACCATAAATTTCTAAATATTATTGGAACTGTTTTAGATTTGTTGATTATTATGGGTTTTAAAGATTCAATTTAAAGAGAAAATTCATATGATAAAATGAACATCCTTTTTTTTTATTATTATACTTTACGTCCTAGGGTACATGTGTACAATGTGCAGGTTTGTTACATAGGTATACATGTGCCATGTTGGTGTGCTGCACCCATTAACTCATCATTTACATTAGGTATTTCTCCTAACACTATCCCTCCCCCAGCCCCCCACCACCCAACAGACCCCAGTGTGTGACATTCCCCGCTCTGT
>NW_016824852.1:22443-38960 GCF_001698545.2 Rhinopithecus bieti | reverse complement strand
TTATGGCTGCATAGTATTCCATGGTGTATATGTGCCACATTTTCTTAATCCAGTCTGTCACTGATGGACATTTGGGTTGGTTCCAAGTCTTTGCTATTGTGGATAGTGCCACAATAAACATACGTGTGCATGTATCTTTATAGTAGAATGATTTATAATCCTTTGTATATATACCCAGTAATGGAATTGCTGGGTCAAATGGTATTTCTAGTTCTAGATCCTTGAGGAATTGCCGCACTGTCTTCCACAATGGTTGAACTAATTTACACTCCCACCAACAGTGTAAAAGCATTCCTGTTTCTCCACATCCTTTCTAGCACCTGTTTCCTGACTTTTGAATGATTGCCATTCTAACTGGTGTGAGATGGTATCTCATTGTGGTTTTGATTTGCATTTCTCTGACGACCAGTGATGATGAGCATTTTTTCATGTGTCTGTTGGCTGCATAGATGTATTCTTTTGAGAAGTGTCTGTCCATATCCTTTGCCCACTTTTTGATGGGGTTGTTTGTGTTTTTCTTGTAAATTTGTTTAAGTTCTTTGTAGATTCTGGATATTAGCCCTTTGTCATATGGGTAGATTGCAAAATTTTTCTCCCATTCTGTAGGTTGCCTGTTCACTCTGATGGTAGTTTCTTTCGCCGTGTAGACGCTATTTAGTTTAATTAATAAAATGAGCATCTTAGGAGATAGTTAATCATTTCTAAAGGGGATTACCCTTAGCTGTCAGGTTTTTCAGAGATCCTGGAAGACTGGAACCATTAGCATTTTGACTTACAGTTCTTGGTGGGAAACCACAATTAAACAATAAACAATATTTAGTATTTGTGTACTTAATCAGCATTAAAGATGTGATAATACACTGTAGCAAATATAAACTTTCTAGAATAGGTATGCTTAATTGTATTTAGTGGTTCCATTTTCCCATTTTTCTAAGGGAAATACTGTCCTTTTTGGTAACAAATTTGTCCCTATGGGAATGGTAGCTGCTTTTATTTTGATATATCATGAATATTTACAAATATTGCTATGGGATATATTTGTATTATTTCAATAATATCAATTTTGAGAAATCTATATTTCAATTTCGTACCCTGAAACAATTCAAGTATTTTCAATTTGGTTTCCAAGACTCTAGTTTAAAGCAAACTATGAAAGACATAACTTTCTCCATGTTACATTATTTTTGCTATCTGCCAAGTTGGTATGATGTCAAGGCCAGTGGTCTGATATGAGTCAATGTATAAAGATAATATGGTGGTTCAAATTACACTTACTCATGTAGGTGAATAAATCCAATGACAAACAGCAAGATAATAAAAACTGAGAAAAAAGTCTATGCAAACCCAGATTGGGATCAAGATTATTCATTTTAGAAAAATCAAGGTGTGTGTGCTCAGAAGGTTGATGTGAACAAGTATGACCGTGTGAAAGGGTATGGATGCAATCTACCAAATAATGACACATAAAACAGTCCCAACTCTAGCTAAAGGATTAAGAGAAGAATATTACTTGACCTGTGTGTTACATATCATTTCCTACCAACCTAGTCTTGTTCAGAAGTGGATTCTCTATTTGTTTAAATGTAATTATTTTAATGATTTTGTAAAGTGTGTCAAAATATAATATATGTTTTGTGATGGTAGGGCCTGTTTATATTTTGCTCACAGTTTATCTCCAATGGCTAAAACAATACCTGGGACATAGTAGACACTTGACATTTACTGACTCAGTGAAACAGATTTTTCCAAACAATGAAAGTACTAAAACAGGCTATTTTGCCTCTTTTATCTTCTTTCCATTAGTTTGTATTATGAAATCAAAACTAACTTCCATCCTAAGAAAACCAACATCATGATTTATAAACTTTCTTACACACACACTTATTCTCTCACAGTCCAACTTTTGTTTTTATTAATTATACAATCATTTTTTTCCTAAGGGGCAGTAGCAATGGAATAAGTTCAAAATATCTTTGGGGGATTATAGTTTTCACTGGTCAATGAAGTTTAATAAGTACTCTGATGGTAGCTAAATATGTCCAAAAGCTTTTCCACTTGCTCAATGAGTTTTACTCCCCTGAGCTTGGTAGCTGTCTGGTGTGTAACCACTCAATTATTATAAATTAGATAATTTATCTCACCTCCTGTTTTATTTATTCAGTCAGTGTAACTACTTTGCTCACTTGGTTTCTTGATTGTTTCACTAGAACAAAAACGTTACTGCTCAACCCAGCGTCCTTAGCTCTAGGTGTCTTTCCACCTTCATAATCCAAGCAGCTGGCTCATGTCATCTTTCATACAACTCAGCATGTCTAATGCCTTTGCTCTATCACAACACTTGGTAAAATTAATGGTTTTCAATTCTGGCTGACCATTAAGAATCTCCTTGGGGGACTGCTTTGGACACCAAAACTATACCCCAGATGAATTGAATGAGAATCTCTAGATGTGAGGCTTAGCATCGGTCTTTGAAAATTGTGCAAATGATATTCATGTGTAGCCAAGTGTTGAGAACCACTGGGCTAAATGCTCCTACTGCCTTATCCCACCAACTTCATTGGAACGCTTGTATGGGAAACCCAACCAGGATGGCACCAGAGTTCATCACCTTCTTTGGGTACTGTAATTTGGACTAACCCAGCCCTTCAGCCAGATGAGTGGCCCTATCCCCAGTCCTGTCTCCCCATGGCTTTCTCTCTCTTCCCTATAGATATTCAGTCCACCAAGGCCACATAATTTATAGCATCCTGTTACACAAATTAAATATACTTATTGTTTTCCTTTAGTGAGAAACTTGCTTTATTTTATCAAATAATTCCAACTTGAATTTATTTTTTATAGCATAGTTTAAAACAAATTGTGAGCAGAAAGTTAAGCAGAAAATAAACTGGATTAATAGCAAGGGCATAATGATTCGCTATGGAAGACACAACTTAGAAACAAAAAGGATCATGGTAAAATATGCAGCTAAAACAATTACTGCAACTTGAATACTTACCAAATAAAGTCCCCCAAACTATAATAAGACTTGAAAATAAAATTAAAATGTTCCGCTCCCCAAATTTGGTTTCTGTACTTATTTGATTTCAAATACAGAGGTAATATAGTTTACACTGAAAACAAATCAACTAGCTAAAATAGATGGGCTTTATATATGAAAAAGAGACATTAAGATATTAAGGTTAGTTTATTCTGTTTTTATCTCTTTGGACCAATTTTTTTTAGGAAGAATAATGTGATTAAGTCAAGTCTGCTGCCTGACATTCTCAATTCTGGCATCATAGCAATAAAGCACCTTAGCATATTAAAACAACAACAAGAAGACACTGTTCACTGGAAACTTTTTTTTTTGAGGCAGGGTCTCACTTTGTCACCCAGGCTGCCAGGCTGAGTACAATGGTGCCAGCATAGCTTTCTTTAGCCTCAAAGTCCTGGCCACAGTTTCCTGAGTAGCTGGGACAACAGGTACATACCACCAAGCGACTTAAGAAAATAAAGGTAGAGATGACTTTAGAAAAGAAAATGGAAACAAATTTGCAGAGCCTGCAGCCAGCCACTTGGTTATATAAAGCACTGGCAAATATTAGAGATCCACTGTTTCTAATTTGAGAAATTATGGATCAGTTCATATTCCTAAGGACTGGAAAAGAACAAATATGCATGTATTTAAAAGGTAAAAAAGATGCCCCTTCAAATAGTAGATTGGTCATTTTAGCATTGTCATTTAAAATATATATTAGGAGAAAATGATCTAACAGCCATTATAAAACATAGACACATAGAATCATGAATATTAATTAATGTGGATTTGAAAACAGCATATCATTAGCCAGGTTCAGTGACTTGCGCCTGTAATCCCAGCTACTCGGGAGGCTGAGGCAGGAGAACTGCTTGAACCCGGGAGGCGGAGACGGAGGTTGCAGTGAGCCGAGATTGTGCCATTGCACTCCAGCCTGGGTGACATCTGTCTGTCAAAAAAAAAAAAAAAAAGAAAGAAAGAAAAAAGAAAACAGCATATCATGCCAGTGGAACTTAATTTCATTCAATGTCAGCTTAATGGCTTAATGGGTTTCACTGAAAAGGGAAAACATATTTAATCAATTCAATTCATGCAAGGCCATTGATTCTTTCCCACATGGCATTCTCAAATTGAGATACAAAGCACAGACTTGAGTTTCATGGCGTTAATTGGACACCTCCCATGTGCTAGACATGAGCTAGGTACTATTATATAATTATGTCAACACAATCCTCTGAAAGAAATATTATCCACAACTATCCAATGTATAGAAATGAGGCATAAAAAGTTTAAGTAGTTCATTCAAATTCATACAAATATTAAAGAAATTGCCTTCAGATTCTATGTATTTGGCTTTTTCCTTCTACCCTTTATCAATTAGTCACACACGGAAGTTTTCCCATGCTGACTAGACACTTTGCCATCTCTCTGCTACCTATATTGCCATCAATATGATCACCACCACCATTTTTGCTGCTGTTGTAAGAATCCATGCCATCAAATCTTTATTGTGCTGCCACAACTCCGGCTGCAGAGCTTCTACCCCATCTTCCTAACAGTTAAGTGTGAGAGGTTCTTTTTTTGCACTGCCGAGGCCATGTTAGGAGATGAGATTTGCTGCCTCCATCTCTAAAGGAGCAGAAGCAAGTTCCCAGTGACTTCTATAATTGATTAGAGTGGGACAAGAAATGTGCCCTGAGTGTCTTTAGAACTCAAACTGTATTTTCCTAATACATACTTTGTTAACAAGGTGGTGCAGGTCTAAACTACAATTAGTAACACAGGCTGGTTTCAGTGGCTCATGCCTGTAATACCAGCACTTTGGGAGGCCAAGGCGGGAGGACCACTAGAGGCCAGGATTTTGAGACCAACCTGGCCAACATGGTGAAAACCCATCTCTACTAAAATACAAAATTAGCCAGGCATGGTGGTGCATCCCTATAATCCCAGCTACTCAGGTGGCTGAGGCACAAGAATCACTTGAAATAGGAGGTGGAGGTTGCAGTGACCTGAGATCACACCACTGCACTCCAGCCTGGGCAACAGGGCAAGACAGCCTCAAAGAAAGTACAATTAATAACATAGGTTTGTTACATTGTGGATTAAAGAGTCTGTGGGATGACTTGGGAGCTGATCATCATTTATGATGGTGTTTCTATCAGAAAATTCACTTTGATTTCAAATTAACTTACTTTTAAGTGAACTTCCGAAATGCAGTTCAATTATAAGTTAGGTATTGCCTACATAATCTTAGCCATATTACTTTCAGGCAGAGAACTGAACTTTATTATTCATGTCACGCAATTTTGTTTTTTTTACTATGTATATGTGTGTCTGTGTTCTATATGTGATGATTGGTTTCTTGAATACAAGAAGAATGCTTTTTTTTATAAACAGTATCTGGAAATATGCTTGTGAGTTATAGGCAATCAAGGAATATTTAATGAATCAGTGATTTACTAGATAGAACAAACAAGAATACAATGAGATTTATATATATTCAATTCTGCCAATGCCATTTTTTGAAGAACTGTTATAACATCTGAAATAATCTTTACCAAGCGGGAAAAAAAAGATCCTGAAAAACAGGGATAAACAACCAAGGGCAAGAACATCTGTGTAAGATGGAGAATACACGGCTGGGTATTCAAAGAAGAAAAAGAAAGATTACAAGATAATAATAAGATTACCGTAGTGGCATTGTGGGGAGAGGGAAAGACTGCGTTTTTGGGATATGTTACAGTGTAAATGGCACACATACCTAGATTTTAATTGGCCACGATAGATTTTTTAAATTATGTGAGAAAATTAATGGTGATAATTCAGATAAGAGTGACTAAACTTAACTGTTAAAGAAATGGAAAGTGGACCTTTTGAGAATTAATATTCAGGAATTCATTTTTATTCCATTAAAGGAGACTGCAGTACGTCTTCTGACATATGAATGATTTTGTCATACTACTGGTGACCAGTTATCTGTCTGTCATAGAGAAAAAAGCAAAAACAAATGGGCTTGTATTTATAGTAAATATTTGGCTATGGTTAATCATAAGAAATAATTTCTTAACAGGTTGAAAAAACTTTCGACTATTCACTTAAGACAATGCACATTATTGTTTTTTCCTTCTTGGACAAACGAACCTCTTTTTGATGTGAATGTCTTAGACATTGGCCAAGGGTGCGAAGAAGGAACCAGAATCAATGATTTCTTAAAAGTCTCTTCCAATCCAGATTTCTAAATTTCTGTACTGTGACAGCTTATTAGTTTGTTAGGACTAACGGAAAAAAGTACAACAGACTGGATAGCTTAAACTAGAGAAATGTATTGGCTCCCAGCTATGGAGGCTAGGAGTCTGAAATCAAGGTGTCAGCGGGGTTGGTTCTGTTCTAGGCCACTTTGTTTAGCTTGAGGATGTTCATTTTCTCTCTAAGTCCCTTCATATCATCTTCCCTCGGTGCATGTCTGCCTCTGTGTCCAATTTCCCATTTTTATGCACTCGTCATATGGATTAGGGCCCACCCTGAGGATTTCATTTTAACTTGATTTCCTGTATAAAGATCCTATCTCCAGAAAAGATCACATTTTGAAGTACTGGGGGTATGGACTCCAATTCATCATTTTTGGAGGGATGCAATTCAACTCGGAACAAGCAGTCTCAACTACACATAATCATGCTGCAGCTGAATAGTATTGTCTAACAAAACAGATTGTGACACGTAGAATTATGGCAGATTTTCTTATTGCTGGGGAATCTCAACTCCTCTCAACTCCATCTTCAGTCTTATTTCACCAGACATCTAGGCTTCTGGGATGGAATAATGTAATCTGTTGCAATTAAGGATGCTCCATCCTTACATAAAAGTTTTCCCATCTTTTTTTTTTTAGTTCTCTCCCCTCAATTTTGGCATTTACTGAGGTCCCAGATATATTTAGCAATCTTGAAATTGGAAGCATCTATGTTTCCCCCCATTCACAATCTGAAGAATTGGAGACAGGGAGACTATGCCCTGGGAAGTTGCCGGTATACTTCATACAATCAGGTCAGCATTTCTTCTGTATGCCATAGTTTTCATAAAGCAGACAACACCTACATGACAGCAAAGTGGTAGATTCTGCAAGAAATGCAACAAGGCCTGGTGTTAGGTTTGGTTTCCCAGAGTATACAGTATCCTCTAATTTGGCAGGAAATTGATATCTTGTAATACTGTTTTTCACTTAGGAGTTACATTGAGTTCAGAGAAGGAATTTTCCTGAGCAGCTTCCTGAATTTGACAAGATTAATTTATTCAGCTATTGTGCATTGGGCATATGTGTTCTGTGCTATGCTAGGCCCTATGAGGATATTCACTAAGGGATGTGGTTCCTATTCACAAGGAACTTAGGTTAGCAGAAAAGATAAACATGTACACAGCTAACTTGAATTCAAAGCAACATTCAATAAACGCTTTAATAGAGATCAAAACAAAGTACTGTGGGGCCCAGAGGAGAGAAAGATTAATCATGTCTGGATTTCTTCTTAGGAACATATATTAACATCAATTTTTGGTCTTTTGCTTTTACTTAAAATTCTAGAAGGTGAACTTGGGAAAACTTTGCAGCCACATTTTGAGAACTGATCCTTGAGACCAGAAGGTTAAAGCTGAGTACTGCTGATGAATGCAGAGTAATATGTCTGCGTCAAATGAAAATGCTGCTGAATTAGTTCAGCAGTTCAATCAAATGTACCTAATCCCACATCAATCTAAATAGAACATAGCCATAACTTTTCCAGGCCAAATGTACAAAAAACCTGCCAAGAGGACGGAAATGAAGCTGAAATGGCAGCCATTTCGTGAAATTTATGATGCCAAAAATACCATTTAAGTTGAGCTGCTGCTGGGACAAGAAAATAAAACATTTAATTAAATGCATAGTGGACCATTCATAATTTTCTTTGTGGGGTAGAGAGGCGTTTACTCTACACTACCCATTATTATTGGCAATAGTTCCTGTTGGTGAATGAACCATTTAAAAATGAAAATAAATTAAAAGATCTTGATGCTTTTCATCATTGAAAAAGAGCAAGAAAAAAATTCGAAAGTTAAGAGGGTTCTGAAAGAAACTTCAATGGTAATGATTTCTATGGTAATCAAGATCATCAGCATATGCCTATCATAATTATACATTCCAAAGCTCAGATACAGTTGTAAATCCCACTGAAATTCTATAGCTGCTAAAAAGAGATAATTAAGGTGATTGTTATCCAAATCACAAGAAGTGTTTTCAGAGTAAATACATAATAAAATTCTGAATACCTTTAAAAATAATTACTTGTTATGATGTTTTATAGAACTAGGATTAAAAGGAGTCTTATTTAGCTCAAACCCATCAGTGGACAGATCAGGAAAATGAGGTCCAAAGGACAGGAAGTTACCTGTCCATGGTCCCTGTGGCTAATACATCTCAAACTAGAATGCAGGTTTTTTGCTTCCCAGTTTGTTGATCTTTCCAATATGCCAATTATTTATCCCTCAGGAATACCGAATTAAGGATATTAATTCATGTTTTGAGTACAGAAAATACAAGGCTGACTGTAACTCCAAGTTTAAATACATGAACTCTGAAGCCACACTGCTTAGATTTAAATTCTGGCATATACACTTACTAGTTCTGTGTTTGGACAAGTGCCAAATTGCCCTGTGCCTTGTTTCCTCATCTGAAAAATGAAAATAATAGTATCTCCTACCTCTTAGAGTTGTTGTGAGCAATAAATGAGTTAATGAGTGTGAAGTGCGTAAAAATGTGCCTGAAACATGTGTTTTCATATTATTATTTTGATCATCTAAATCAGCGATTTGAACATCTTTCCATGTCGGGGGCATTGCCTTCTACCAGTGCCTAATTTTAGCAAAATTTGGAAGCAGCTGTGTTTATCTTTTCTGTACTCATTCTTCCTTGCTGAGCATCCCTTGGGCATCTAGTATCATGACTATATTGTCTGTATCCCATAATTGCAATGTCCTGCTTGGTTCTGTCCACCTCTGGAAGCAATTGTTGTGTTCAAATTTGCCAACCTAAAGCCAGGTGTGGTGGTACACAGCTGAAATCCCAGCTATCAGTAGACTGAGGCAGGAGAATCTCTTGAGCCCAGGAGATCAAGACTTCAGTACACTAAAATCACACCTGTGAATAGCCACTGCACTCCAGCCTAGGCAACATAACAAGACCCCATCTCTAAGAAAACAAAACAAAACAAAACAAAGTGAAAAAAAATTGCCAACCATTTCTTCTTTACTAGAACTGCCTGATTCCACTCCCTCAGGGCTCCATGAAGTAATACCTAAAATGTTAAGGCATATTTGTTTAGCATGTTGCCCTTTCAAAGGATATTGTACTTTTAATCAAGATTGTCTGTAGTGTTGTCACCTCAACAATACGATTAATATCCACTTAGGGAATTTTAGATATTGTGATAGGACAACAGTAAGGGGAAAGGGAATCAATGACTTTTTGAGTATTTGTTATGACATTTCAGTTAATTCTCAAGCATAGAATTTATTATTCTCTTCCATTTCAGAGATAAGGAGACTAAGGCTCAGAGAGAGGAGATGATATAGTTAAAATCATACAACCGTTTTCAATAAATTGAAAAAGCATTTTGAAAATTCTGGTCTATTTGGCTCCAAAGTCCATTCTCAGTATTTTTTATAATGAGTTCTTTAATCAGTGCTCCTCAAATCATACTAATATGGTTTTGCACTGTGTCCCCGCCCAAATCTTATCTCCAATTGTAATCCTCACTTCTTGAGGGAGAGACCTGGTGAAAGGTGATTGGGTCACGGGGGTGATTTCCCCCATGATGTTCTCGTGATAGTGAGGGAGTTCTCACGAGGTCTGATGGTTTAAAAGTGGCAGTTTCTTTAGTACTCTGGCTCTCTCCTGCCGCCTTGTGAAGAAGGTGCCTGCTTCCCCTTCACCTTCCGCTATGATTGTAAACTTCCTGAGGCCTCCCCAGCCATGTAGAACTGGTAGTCAATCAAACCTCTTTCCTTTATAAATTAACCAATCTTGGGTAGTATCTTCATAGCAGTGTGAAAACGGGCTAATGCACATACTATTTGCACAAATGGCTCTTGTGCATGTCTTAAGACTGGCTCTTTTTCTCTAGGAACTACCAAATTTCTCTCAGCTTGGCATCACAATTCAGAATACATTCAGAACACTTTCTGCACTATCTTATAAAATATAGAAAATTTAGGTACCAACTAAACTGCATAATGTAACTGACATTGCATTTTTTGAATATATATACTTTATATAAAACACACATGTCATTACACATGTGAACTCTCTTTTGGTCTACCTTGAACCAAAAAGATAAAGTAGAAATAAAATAGGTACAATGAGTAGGTTTCCAACAAGCCCGTGCATCCCCTTGATAAGCTATTCCATAGTTAGGAGTGCAAGATAATGTTTGTATTAAATCAATAAAGTATATTCTGCACTAATTATTGACATGAAAGGAGAAAAAATATTTAAAAAGCATAAACATAATGCTTTTGTATTAAATCTCAGATATACTGGTTGCTAAAGTGTGAGAATTTAGCACATGTGAAATAATTTACAAGCACATAAATTAACACAAGTGTGTCATGAGGTTGTCCTACTTTATTCAGAAAGGTTTCGGGTTTATATTTGGGGAAAAAATGATTTTTTATCACAACTCTTATTCTTTGGTGAACCAACTCATTTTATAGCTATAAGAGAAGAAAAGCCAGCTGGAGGGTTTATATCGATCTATTAACTTCTCTAGAGTTTCCTTGATAAATGTATCTTCTTAGAGATTCTTAGAATGACTGCTGAAAGGGACATACCAAAACCTTCATTTTACCTCCAGGGTTCATTGTATATTGTCTGTCAGTTTATTGACTGATAATAAACTATCATATGCAAAGTAATACACTAAATATTGAGGATACAGAGGTAGTATGGATCTTAGATTGTGTGTGTCCATATAAATGACAGTTAAATCCAGACACATAAACTAAGTGGTATAGACAATGAGTACTCTAGATGAGGTGAATGTTTCTGCCTATTAATGGTATCAGGATGAAAATGGGTCAGTCTTTGTAGTTGAGTATATTGCATGTAATTCAATTTGTACCCAACTTGTCTTCTAGATGCCTTCATGATCACATAATAAGGAAAGGTAAATGTGTTTCTTCAAAAAATAGGTAGGTAACAAAAGCTAAATAAAAACTGGTTTTATATACAGCAAGTGGTAAGCCCTGTGAAGGTAATAATTCATAGTTTCAAGGCTCTGATATTATGAAAAGACTTTATACATGTTAAGATACAACATGACACAAGCCAAAAACATCCAAAGCAATAGAAAGTCAAATGAAAATGGTAGCCATTTTCACAGACAGACTTTCCTCTACCTTGCTACTGCCAAATGGAATATAGTGTGGTACCAACACAACCTGTTCTTCAGCTGTAATGCAAGGTCATGAACAACAATGATTAAGAGAGAAGGCCTATGAGTCAGCACCAGTAATGACAATAGAACGTATAGGAGAAAATGGGAAGAATAAATAAAAACAGTAGTCTAGCCATAGATTATATCTAAAAGCTAGAAGACAAGAAAGTGATGTAAGAAAATCCAAACAAGTAGCCAAAGGCCAGAGATCACATAGAAATAAGGTATTAAGGCAGTGCAATGGTCCAAAGCCAAGAATGCAATAAGAACAACAGAAGATTCAGAGCATTCAGAAATAGTGCATTTGGAAAAAAAGAAAGCCAGATTTCTGAAAGAAAGGTTAGTTGGCTGACTTTCTAGGCTTGGTTGGTCCTAGGAATGAATCCTGAAAGGCTGCTGCAGTCCTAAAACTTTCCATACCTGGAAGATCCTATACCTCATTCCTCCAAAGGAGAATTGCTGAAATGGTGCATGATTTAGGGGCTTCAGAACCCTCAATTCGTTATTTTAAAAAAGCTAATTTGCTACTGAATTAAGCTAAAATAATGGAGAAAGTAGTCTTTAAGGTCAGACGTTTGTTCTAACTTGCTTTGCTCTAACCTAGAAACTTTGATTCTTATTTAAGTGTCATGCAAAGATACTTTTGGTAAGGTGGGTAAACCCCAGAGAAAGCTACAAGGATTTTAAATGTCTTTTACATTTGTAAGGCAGAATAACCCTGGGTACCAAAGTGGTTTCAAACTTTCAGTTTGGACAAAGGAGTCTGCTTGTGGTTTAGGCAAATGCTTTGGAGATTATCTCTTTTTGAATTCAACTCAAACATGATTTAGTTAATTAATCACCTCATTGATTGTCATGCTGCTATTGTCATATTTAGAAATATTCCCACTGAAACACAGCCCTGAAATGTTCATAACACATCAGATGCTTTTGTTGCTGTAGTGACTTCGTTCCTTCATGAAGACAACATTTCTAGGAATAATTTCAAAAGAGAGCAGATGAATCGGACTGATTAGAAGATAATGTGAACTTTTCTTAAAGAATGTGCCAGCATCTGGGACGCTTCATTTATCTTTAGTGTATTCTATCTGTACTTTTGTCAGGCACGAAGAAGCAAAAGAAAACAAAGCACAAAACAGAGAATGGTATAAAAAAACACTACCCTACCCCCTTCCTTTTAGAAGCTTACAACGTCAGGAGAAATATTTACTTTCCCCAAATGAGAAGAACCCCAATTAAATTTTTCTAGCAAGTTAACCAAGTAACAAAGTACTTTTCCTTCCTCCCTGTTACTGTTTTAGCAAGCACAGAGCTAAAATGGTTTGACTAATGTAAATGCACTTCAGTTCTAACTACTTATTCTCTCCATTTCACCTGAGGATTGGAGTCAGATTTGATCAAGGGATTTACTGCCACTCCAGTGAGGCAGAGTGAGAATTGTTCAAGTCCTTAGCATCTTTGTGGGACTAGAAAGAAGTGTTTCTTGATATACATTCTTGGCAAGTTTGCCAAAGAAAAGGAGGTAGAGCTACTTATGGGAGCAATCTATTCTCATCACCAACATCAGAGACTGGTGGGCCTGATCCTGCCTTAAAGTAAACAAAGTGAAATATAATTCCTCCTGAGATGGCATTTCTTTTCCAGAGGGAACCAATTTACATCTGTCAGATGAGTTCTTGACTCTGATGAGAAAGCGTATTTTACTCTTTTACCACTGAATAACACTGGACTCATAAGTTTTAACTTGGGAGGAACTCAGTTATAATTTGACTTTGTAAAATTACACATGTGATATGTGTGTGTGTGTGTGTGTGTGTGTGTGTGTATTATAAAGTTTGTAATAGGAAAAAAAGTCATCTAGGAAAGCCTAATATATCATTTAGCCTAGGAATTTCCCCAGCGGAGTTTCTCAGGTAATATGCTATATTTTGTCTTGTATTTTAGAACATCAAATCTCCCTTTTGCACCATATTCTGAGTTAATTACAATCTTGGAATCAGCATTTCTGATCACCATTCCTTTTGGGCGTCCAGGACATGCCTATTCAGAAATGAATATGTTACCCTAGAGGAGTAACGTATGCATCTCAGTACATTGTAGCACATGTGATCAACATCCAGTTTGTCAGAGTAGACTCCAAAACAATATTTTCAAACTATTTTCAAAAAAGAACAAGATTCCAGCTCATCTTATCCATCGCTGTAAAGTTTTCTAAGTGCACACTCTCAATTTCTGTACATATCTGATCCAGTCCTGGAGCAGCACTAGTCTGCAGACTGTATGTTAACACTGCTCTAAACGAAGATGCTAACAGGGAATTACATATTTTGACAAGACAAGAGGAAAGAGGAAAGCAAAGGTCTCCACTAGAGCCTTAATCCCCGTCCAATGGGAAGAGACAGGTGCAAGGAAGATGTCACAGTGGCACTGAACCCTGGGCAGAACATTAGAAATACATTGTTTATTTCACAGTCTGGCAGAAAGGCCAGCCCCTAAAATGGGAAAGCATGGCACAAATTAGTTACTGACAAGCAAAGTGGATCTCAGAAAGAAGATTCTCTCTGTATTCTTAGAATTCTGCAAGTCTAAGATACAAAGTTGGGAACAACTTTTGATGTAGTCATAAATAGCCATTGTAACTGTTCCAAAATAATTAGTGAGAAGCAGAAAACACTAGTTATCCAATTTTATAACTTCTCTTTAAAACTCTTGAGCAGCTGTTAGGATATATTAAATTTCCTAACACCTTTGGGCTATAATCTTAGTAGGTCTCAAAACTAAGCAGGATTGAACTTAAGCAGAAACTAAACGGAAACAACAGAAAGAATTCCTCACATGCTGGGATTTAAGAAGCATTTTCAGGAGATTAAACTACTGAGTGTCTTGTTCTGAGCTAAAACATAAACCAGCTTCAGAAACATGATGTTCTCCCATCAGAAGAAACACTTTGGAAAGAATGGACCATGTAGCGTCTTAAGAGTGGTAGCCCTTATCATTAGCTTTATTATCCCAGAAAGTAGCACATTAGCTTTATTATCCCAGAAAGTCATCCAGTGGGCAAATTTAGTTTAACTTTTTACGTAGATTCCCAAAACAGCAAAATTCTGCCACAGGTGTTAGATAACCCATATAAATCCAAAATCTGATGAGAAATAAGAAAGACACCAAAATGGAAACTGCATCGTCGCTTAGGGTCTTCATACCTAGGTGGAGTATTTCTGTAGAGAGGTTCTTGAAGCCAGGATCAGAGGGATCAAAAGGAAGAGGAGCCAAGGCAAAAACAGGGCCCCACAAGGACTAACTTGTATTCCTTTAATATTTTACCTGATGAAAGATCTGACCCTTGTTCATAACTGTAAATTCTGTAATTATTGTATTACATTAGAATTACATTTGAAATAGTTTATTTTAATGTGCCCTGAAGGTTATTATTAATAATGTCAAGAATAATTACTCAGCATTCAGCATTTAAACAGACAAGTAGCTGAAGAGACAAGAGTATTCAAGAGTATCTTACTTCCATGCTTTTTTTTTTCTTCAAAGATTAGGTCTTGCTCTGTTGCCCAGGCTGGAGTGCAGTGGTGCCATCAGAGCTCACTGTAGCCTTGAGCTCCTGGGCTCAAGCGATCCTCCTGCCTCAGCCTCTTTGACCCAACTTTTTGTTTGGGAACTTTATGTTGTGTGGATGGTGTGTACCATGTCATATGTGAAATGAATCAATTTATGTTTAAAATTGTTCATTATTCAGGGAAGAAAAAATAGTCCAGGCATGGAGGGTGCATTACATATACTACCTGGCCATTCTAGATTGTATTTATTTTTATCTATTATTTATTTTGCCATGTGTGTAATCCACAAAAACTACCTGTATAGCAAATGCATTTCCCCCATGAT
Organism: Rhinopithecus bieti; assembly: GCF_001698545.2. Taxonomy (NCBI): domain Eukaryota; kingdom Metazoa; phylum Chordata; class Mammalia; order Primates; family Cercopithecidae; genus Rhinopithecus; species Rhinopithecus bieti. The sequence continues at coordinate 23,588 of NW_016824852.1, read as the reverse complement.
GATTTAGAGCGAGGCTACAGTGATGCAATAAAAAGTAAAAGACTTCCAGATGGTTGATTTCACATATTTGACAGTCACAGAGGGGCTGTTTTTAGCTGAAATATTAACTAGAAATTTTTTCATAGGGAGAGGGAGCAGGGAAAATGCACACACACAAATTGGCACCCAACACCCTCTCATTTCTCACCAAGAAATCAGGTAACGTTTTAGAGTTTTAGTATTAATTAGTAATTCCTACCCAAAATTTTATCTCAGAAATTCCAACGTCTATAGGTTTAGAATGTTTTCCCTGTTTAATTACTTTCCATCTTTTAAATTAAATATGCCCACTTTATTCGGAGGTGAGTCTTTCTTTACATTTGTCTAAAGAAGGGCTCAGGGTAATCCAAGGAGATACATAGACCAATTCATCAGAGTCTTCTTTACAATGCTATCAGCAACTGAATTTTAGTGCAGGAAAGTCATTAGTGTCTGTTAGAGAAAATGTGCAAAGCATTTGAAAATAAGGTGAATTTTACAAGTCACATATTTTCTAGCAGAAATTTAAAGTTTTTCTTTCTTTTCTTAGTTTAACTGTTGAATTCAAGGCCCTGGGCTTTCCTCAAGTTCCCACATGAAAATGCCATACATTAGAGCTACATTTCAGACCCCAATTTATTTTCATTTTCAACATTTTTCTCTTCACAGACATTAGCTATCTTAGGTGGTACCATGAAGAATAAATGCCATTAAAGGGTTACAGAAGAAAGTCATTGTATACTGTGGTCTAATCAGTTTAACTATTACAATGAAAAAGATTTCTACCGTGGGATTAGGGTCATAAAAACAACTAGATGAGGAATTGTCATTCCCACCGAGGCATCTGCTGCCAATGTAGCTAGCAACAGTAAAAAATTTGACAACCCTCCCTCCCCCGACCCTTACACAAATGTACACAACACTATTCCCTTTGAAAGGCTCCAAACAGGCTCAAATATAAACTGATGCAGATTGAGATATGCAATTATTTCTCTCATTTAGATTTTAATTATTATTAAACTCAACCTTGTTATTTAACCTTGACTGATGTAGTTTTCTTAATATCACTTAAAAGTGAATTACAAAAAAATGCCTACAGCATATCATTCATTAATCTCTTGCATTCT
>NW_016824852.1:16029-21072 GCF_001698545.2 Rhinopithecus bieti | reverse complement strand
GTTTCACCGTGTAGACCAGGATGGTCTCGATCTCCTGACCTCGTGATCCGCCCGTCTCGGCCTCCCAAAGTGCTGGGATTACAGGCTTGAGCCACCGCGCCCGGCCTATATCTTTCAATATAATCAAGTTGACACTCAGTATTAACCATCACAAGTCTACCTCTTGTCAACTTGAACTCATACACATCTCCTGAGATTATACGTAATCTTCAGATAAAGACAATAATAAGGTCATAATTATGCCTACCATAATACAGTTAGCGTTCATATAACTGGAAATGCACCAGTCCCTAACCCAAATACTATTAGATAAAGTTAACAATACTTAAATATTGATATGAAGTCAATAAATCTTATGTCACATGATAAAGGAAAAAGGAAATTAAATGAAGATATTTTCTTAGTACAAGTATATACATGCACAAACATGTTTTTAACAAAAGGATGAAATACTCATGACAATTACAGTCCTCATTTCTGTAGCTGGCCACATGGCTGTAGCCTGATATTGATGATTACCTTCTTCCACTACCCATTCTGTATTCCCTTTGCCTTCAGCAAGAACCTCAGCAGGTCATGGTTTTTTTCCTGGAGGAGTGACCCAAACCTTCATTCCTCAAGGGTCTGGGTCATCCTGCATTGGGCTGTTGTAGTTTTTCACTGACCTAAATCACAGGGCATGGTATTAGTAAGAGACACCCTAATGGATATTCTGTATTCCATACATATTCTTCCTTGCCTCTGTTGTAGAGTAGTAGACTGATTTCATCTTGATAGTCTGGGTCAGTCACCCCAGCCAACACTGTGACTCCCTTCTTAGCCTATTGACTTAAAGGTAGGAGTAGCCCAAAGTGTCCACTGGCAGTCTTCCAGTTTAATGGAATCATTATGTCTCCGGGTGGCAGTGTTCCTCCCTCTGGAACTAATACCTCTAGGCCAGCAGAATGTAATGTTGTGGGAACAGGAAGCAAAATTTTGCTGGCGGATCACTAGGGGTGATGATGTGTTATGCCACTTCCACCCCTTGATTCCTGGACCTGTGAATCTGGCTATAGTAGAAACAGTGCTATGTATTGGAAGCTGATTCAGAGCATACATGACCGTCTGGAGAACTTTGCCCCAGCCTTGCAAAGTATTGTCACATAGTTGGCGTTGTAATTGTGACTTCAAAAGGCCATTCCACTGTTCTGTCAATTCAGCTGCTTCAGGATGATGGGGAACATGGTAAAAGCGGTGAATTCCATGAGCATGAGCAGCCTGGACCTGTTGCAGAGCCTTCTCCTGTTCTTGACCCCACTCAAAACTGGCAGCCTTTTGGGTCACTCAATAAACGGGCTGGAGTAATACACCCAAATGAAGAATGTGTTGCCTCCTAGATCCAAATAGGCCCAGTAGGTGTTGTGCCTCTTTCTTGATTGTAGGAAGGACCAAATGCAGCAACTTATCCTTTACCTTAGAAGGAGTATCTTGACAGGCTCCACAGCACTGGACCCCTAGAAATTTTACTGATGTAAAATGTCCCTGAATTCTAGTTGGATTTATTTCCCATCACCTGGCGTGCAAATGTCTCACCAATAAGTCTACTGTGTTTGCTGCTACTTGCTCACTAGATCCAATCAACATAATGTCATCAATATAATGGACCAGTGTGATATCTTGTGGAAGCAGAAAGTGATCAAGGTCTCTCCGAATAAGATTATGACACAAAGCGAAAGAGTTGATATACTCTTGAAGGACAGTAAAGGTATATTGCTGGCCTTGCCAGCTGAAGGAAAATTGATTCTGGTGGGCCTTATGGACAGAAATGGAGAAAAGGCATTTGCCAAGTCGATGGCAGAATACCAGATACCAGGAGATGTGTTAATTTGCTCAAGCAATAAAACCACATCTGGTACAGCAGCTGCAATTAGAGTCACCACTTGGTTAGGCTTATGATAATCCACTGTCATTCAAGATCCGTCTATCCTCTGCACAAGCCAAATAGAAGAGTTGAATGGGGATGTGGTGAGAGTTACCACCCCTGCATCTTTCATGTCCTTGATGGTGGCACTCATCTCAGCAATCCCTCCAAGGATGCGATATTGTTTCTGATTTACTATTTTCTAGGTAGAGACAGCTCTAATGGATCCCATTTGGCTTTTCCTACCATAATAGCCCTCATTCTACCAGTCAGGGAGCCAATGTGGGGTTCTGTCAGTTGCTAAGTATGTCTATGCCAATTATGCCTTCTGGCACTAGGGAAATCACCACAGGATGAGTCCGGAGGCCCATTGGACCCACTGTAAGTCAGACCTTAGGTAAAAGTCCATTAATTACCTGACCTCCATAATGCCACACTTTAAATGGAGGACCACAGCGACGTTTTGGGTCCACTGGATTAAATGTCAGCTCAGAGCCAGTGTCTGGTAGTCCCCAAAATATCTGATCATTTCCTTTTCCCCAGTGCACAGTTACTCTGGTCAAAGGCCAGAGGTCTGTTTGGGGAATGATGGGAGAATTAATAGCATAAATTGTCAGTAGTGTACTGGGGTCCTTCCTCAAGTGGACCTGGTGTCCCCTTCATTCAAGAGGTTCTGGGTCTGTAAACTGGCTCAAGTCTGGAAATTGATTGAGGGGCCATGAATCTGGGTTTTATAATTCAGATTAATCTTTTCCCATTCAACCTAGAAGTTTCTGCTTATATAAATTAAGTAGGAATGCAGTAGCCTTCCTATCAATTTCACTCCTAGGAACAGCATGATTAATTAGCCAATGCCAGAGCTCTATGGGAGTCAGAATATTCTGATTGCTGCTTTGCCTTTGCTGTCCATTATGGCAGCTATGCCTACCTTGCCTTTGATGGTTGAGTGCCACTGCTTGGCCCCTGCCACCTCGGGATCCAATTATTCCCATTGTATTTAAATTTTGTGGTTGAGTGACTGCAGTTCCCACTATTAGATCTGACATACAGAGAAGAGCAATTATGGCATTCTTCAAAATGCAGGTGCTGCCCCAAAATCTATTTCACAAGGCATTGATCAAGGGTGTATCTTCTGGACCCTCCCATCTGGGATGAAAAGGTATGAAGTGACTAATCCACTCCACAATCCCAATCTCTCTTAGCCTTTGGATCCCTTCCTCTACATTAAACAAAAGGAGATCAGGCATTTGCAGCTCGCTCACAGTGGATCATCTTTTAATCCATATTTTAGCTAACCAAGCAAATAAACTCTTAGAACCTTTTCAACTCCCTGAGCTGCAACATTAAATGAAGAGTCCCTACTTAGTGGGCCTAAATCAATAAATTCAGTCTTATCCAACTCTATGCTCCTTCCACCATTATTCCACACCCTTAATATCCATTCCTATACCTGTTCTCCAGATTTCTTCTTATACAAATTAGAAAACTCAAGCAGTTCTATTTGAGTGTAGCTCACCTCCTCATGGGTCACACTCTCAACTTCACCTCTAGGGGCCCGCTAGGACTTTAATCTAGTTATAGGTCCGGAAGCAAACAGGAGGGTTGGGGGTGGCTCCTGAGGAGAACCAACACTATCTTCTCTGGCAACTGCCTCATGGGAGGCCATTACTGCTGCCTCAGGTAGCACAGGGTTTATCTCCTCAGACAAAGGTGGAAAGGCTGATGGCAGTATGGGTTGGGGGTGGAGGGGAGATGTTGCCACTACTGGGGATGGGGAAGCTGTTTCTTCTGGCAGACAAGATTCATCAGAGTTTACAAACCCAGTGCCCCCAACTTCATCAGGGTCCTCCCACACATCCCTATTCCAAGTTTCAGGGTCCTGTTCTTTTCCACTCCTCTCACTTTAACAGTAGATACCTGGCGGGGCTGTGCATGCACCTCTCATTGTAGGTCAGCCACTCGTATGATAAGAGCTTGTGTCTGTTTTTCCACAATTTCAGCTCTTTCTCTATAGTAGATAAGACTCTCACTGAGGGCAATCTTAGTAGATTTGAGGCTCAGTATCTGCTTCTAAAGCTAGGAGTTAGAATCCCTGAGTTTATCCTTTTCTTTCATCACTTTGTCCACTGAACTTAGAAGTAACCAACCAGCTTCATTATGTTCCTTGGTTCTCCGCATATGGTCAAAGTAATTATGTATAGTGTCACTAAACTCCTTGCCTCTCATGAGTGGTGAATCAGCAATGTCAAATGCATTTATTTTGCATAACCTCTCTAAACAATTCATGCCAAGGACTCTCAGTGTTCTCCATACTATTAGAAGTAGAATCCTTAGCATTTTGGGATCTAATTTTATAAGCAGCCAACTCCAGAAACCCCAAAACCAACTAAAGAACTCCATCCTTAGTATTCTGTTCCTCTAGAACCACTCATGGCACCAAAATCTGTATTAGAGAGGGTTCTCTAGAAGGAGAGAACTAATAGGAGATATATAAAGGGTAGTTTATTAAGTATTAACTCACATGATCACAAGGTCCCACAATAGGCTGTCTGCAATTTGGGGAGCAAGGAGAGCCAATGCAAGTCCCAAAACTGAAGAACTTGGAGTCTGAAGCAGGAAGCATCCAGCAGGGGAGAAACATGTAGGTTGGAAGGCTGAGTCAGTCTAGTGTTTTCACGTTTTTCTGCCTATTTTATATTCTAGCTGCACTGGCAGCTAGTTAGATGGTGCCCCAGCCAGATGAAGAGTGGCTCTGCCTTCCCCAGCCCACTGACTCAAATGTCAATCACCTTTGGCAACACCCTCACAGACACACCTAGGATCAATACTTTGCATCCTTCAATCCAATCAAGTTGACACTCAGTATTAACCATCATAGTGATGGAGTTCTCACTCTGGTCTTCCAACATCTCTTCCATTGCTCCTTGTACTATACTACATTGCTTCTTTATGAAAACAGCATCACAAAAGTGTAACTGCCTGTTAATTAGATACACTTTGTTAGTATGCAATTACAGAAATAATAAGCATGCAAAAATGACCACAAATTGGTATCCCTTTGAAATTCTGTAACTCAATGGTTATTCAATCACTATCGTTAAAAAAAAAAAAAAAAAAAAAAAAAAAAAAAAAAAAAAAAAAAA
>NW_016824852.1:12917-14976 GCF_001698545.2 Rhinopithecus bieti | reverse complement strand
CATTATAGTACTTTTTTTTCCACCTGCATTTTTGAGCGTTACTAATGGCAGAACTCAGTCAAGAACACAGCTTGTTGTTAAAATAGTTGGCCTCTCTCCTGAAGAGAGATCCCTTGTTAATCTCAGAGAAAACCACAAATTGTCTTTTCTGTCTATTAATTCATTTCCAAAACAGGAAAAAAAAAAAATGAAGGAAAGATCATGGTTCTTCTCTCCTCTCCCATTATTGTCAGTTGTGTAAAATCTGCTCTTGACCCTGCTATAATTTCTTTCCAATCAGTAAAATGTTGCCATAGCAACCAATTTACGAACTCAGTCGATTGGCTTTGCTCAGGTTTCTCTGAATACTCAATTAACATGAATTGCTTCATTCATCTAGAAATTTGATTTTGACTTCCTACTATGTGCATGGCACCAGATCCAGTCTCTTGTCAGAAATCAAAGTTTGCAGGTCTGAAAGAGAAAACTGCTAGGCTGACAACAAAGAATTAAAAATGTAAAATACACACACATTTGAATTTTATGTAACATACAGACGTTATATATTATGTATATTTTATATAAATATAAATATGCTAAATATGTTGTACATTATTTTTAGTTATTTAATGTTTTGAGATCCCATTGGTTTTGGGGATTGTGCCCTGGTATTTTGAATCTAGGGACTTTGGATGGGATGTTGCTTGCTTTTTGAAATGTAGGGGATGGGAAAGGAGGCTGGCTCTCATAATTCAAGAGTAATTGCTTCTTGAATGCAGAACGAAAGAATTGCTAATAATTTAGTTTAACTCAGCTTTCCTTTCAGTGCACAATATACTCTAGTTCATTCATTATAGAGAGCACAATTGTTACAGGGACAGAAACCAGAGAGAGCCCTTGTGCAGGGATAATCGTTATGCAGGATGTATTATATTCAGATCAACAAAGATTTGTTTAAATAATGATAATAATTAGTATTTTTGAAATCCCTTTCATTTGCATACACTTCATACTTTGGAAGTGCTCTCCAGGATCTTGTAATCTCACATAAATATCCTAAATCTTGTAGATCATAAGAATAAGCTCCTAGGACCCTACGTTTCAGTGGAGCTTATTTCGGGGCCAAGGGAAAAGTTATTTCCTCCCCTTGCAAGTAGGCTGTATTTATGTCTTTGCTAAAGGATAGAACCCCCAAGTCCCCATTCATTCTCTGTGTGAGGAGAGGGGAGAGAGAAAGAGAGAAAAGAGATAAAATATTTTAGGGATGAAGGTGGGAATATCAACATATACTGTCCTGAGAGATAACAATTTGGATTGCAACACTCCTCTCTTAGAATGGGGTGGAGGATTGAAGAAAGACACTGCCTCTTATATTTCCTTGCAAGTCAAGCTTCTGGCTCCCATCCTGGATTGTCAACTTTTACATTTGTGCATTTCATTTCTCTGTAAGTTTCAAGATTCTTGAAAACAAGGGTCATATTTTGTATACTCTGCAGAGCTTATCACATCAGAGGTGAAGATATAAAATAGATGTTTGTTGTTTTTTTTTATTCAATGCCACAGAAGCACACACAAATATACACACATTTAGTTGTTTGTTTATATAAAATTTCCCAGGCTTCCTGACTTTAGCACTTGAGGATATATGGCCTAGCTCTTTCTTACCAATTCCCACTACTCTGCAAGAATGTCAGCAGCATCCATTAGGGCAGGCTTAATCTCCTGAGTTCTAAGCAAAATTTATACACCTCATTTCTGCTACTGGCCAAAGTCACCTTCATCATATTCTTTAGGGAGATCTTAAAATAGCGGAAAGATCCCAATTTCCAGTTCCAACCCTATTTCAAATTGGTTTTGCAACCTTAAGAAAATTACTTAGCCTATTTGTGCCTCAGTATCCTCAACAGTCAAATCAGGTTCATTAGGCCTCACTTACCTGTTTTACTCATTTGCAGTGGTTACCAAATTAGTGAAGAACATCAAATGGTGTCACTGCAGAAAGAGATCTTAGAAATCATCTAAAGCAGCCCAATGTTTTAGAGAATCACTGATATTCATGATTATCCAAAGTCGCACATAG
>NW_016824852.1:0-10885 GCF_001698545.2 Rhinopithecus bieti | reverse complement strand
AGCCTCACAGATCACTATTTCCCTTTTATAATCCTACTTCTTTCACTTCCCCGCAGGTTTTGATGTCAAGGTCACTTCCTAATAAACTTCCTGAATGCAAATCTCGACCTTAGGGTCTGTTTCCCAGGTAACCCAATCTAGGAGGGATGGTTTCAGAAATAATAGAAGGAAGCAGGCTCTAAAATGGGATTTTGCAGCTGGTTCTGCTGCTAATTAGCTGGCAATTAAGATCTTCATTGCTAGGAGTAGGTAAAACACTGATAACCCCTGACATGCATAAAATTATTAACATTTTCACAGGTTGTAAAACAGGCCTTTGAAATATTTGGGTGGAATACTACTAATAAGGGTAAAGGAATCAAATGTTTTTTGTTAAATGCCATCGATTCACTGGAGAAAAAGAAGGAAAGGCTAAGGGTAATTTATCAGAAATGGAAGTTCAAATGTGAAAGCCATAGGAGCTGTTTGGGATCATGTAAACAGAATGTTATCTTCTAAAGTAATAGTGCAGAAAAAGCTAAGGATTTTGTCCAGGACCTGATCATTAGAGTAACAGAAGAGCTGAGAAAGAGGAATGCTCAGTTCTAAAATATCTGCTTGCCAAGATCAAGACCTGGTTAGTAAGAAGGGTGGGACCCTGATACTGGGGGATGGAAACATTTGTACTGATTCATCAAAAACCTTGAAAGCCTAGATTCCCCTGAAGTAGCTCATTTCTCCATGTTACGGGCTACCTCTCCAGTATTGCTTGAAGACTATGCAAAAAGCTTCCGCCTTGCAAATCAACTTACATCTATATCAGGATATGCTCTCACCTCCCCTCCTGGTCCCTGGGCTGGCCATTTAAGGGAGAAAAGGGACTATATTTCAAAAGGAGCTGAGGGACCCAGCCAATACCTACTAGCAGAAGCTGGGAAAATGTACGTGTTGACTGTCCTAATCTAAAAATGTAAACTCTGAAATGCTCCAAAATATGAAACTTTGAGTGCCAACATGATACTCAAAGGAAATTCTCACTGGAGCATTTTAGATTTTAGAGTTTTGGATTAGGGATGCTAAGCCAGTAGTGCAAGTATTTCAAAATCCAAAAAACTGCAAAATCTGAAACACCTCTGGTCCCAGCATTTTGGGTAAACAGTACTTAACCTGTTTATGGTACTGGATCATGAGGTTCTGGATCAAGGGAAAGCAGAAGATAAGGTTGGATAAGTGTGAGTTTATTCATATGGGCATATTCTCCCATGATATAGAATTTGACTTCTGACATGAGCTTCTGCTTCATTTATCTTTTATTCATACCTTGTAATCAGTGATAGTGGGAATCTTTTTTTAGGTTTCTGTACATTTTAAGATACTGCACCAAACTACTAAACTGTTGCTCACATTTTGCCCATTCTTTTCCTGGAATTCCATTACCACCTTTCTTCACTTGATTATATCCAGCTCATCCTTCATGATTTATCTCATCTCTGAATCCCCAGCTAGGGCTAAGTATACATTCTTAATTTTCTCAAAGCACCTTTTTCTGATCTCTTATATGGTGAGCTCATTTAGTTATTGAACTTTGTCTTCCACTTCATCCTCAATGTCAAGAATTAAGTGTTATTTATCTTTGTATTGTTTATATCCACCGTGGTTCCTTTCACACACAGGCACACAACAAGTATCGGCTGAACTACATGAAACACACTAACAAGTGTCATTTTCTATGTGAAGCCTTTTCCAACCGTGAACAAAGCTTTGCTTACAGCTATAGTCACTGTTACCAAACTCCAGGTTGAGGTTACTACTTTTGTGGATTGGTCAGTGAATGAGTTTTAAAGTTATTGTGTAAATACAGTTTGACATGTGGTATATATTCTGTGAGAATAACCCATTTCTCAATGTAGGGAAGGTTTATTTCTAGATGGAGAAAGAGGACAGTAAGTAAACCGGGTAAATTAGCTTCCTAATTTTGCTACATCTAGTCTACTAATTCACCTTCCATCACAAAAGACATAGAAAACAATCCTGTCTTAATCTGTTTTATGCTGCTATTACAGATACCACAGACTGAGTAATTTATAATGAACAGAAATGTATTTGGCTCCCACTTCTAGAGGCTAGGAAATTTGAGATTGAGAGAACACATCTGGGGAGAACCTTCTTGCTGCATCATAACATGGCAGAAGTCATCACATGAGCAAGAGAGAACAAAAGAAGGGGCCAAACTCATCTTTGCTGAGTAAAGACTTCACTCCCATGATAACAAACCCACTGCTGCAATAACTGCATTAATCCATTCATGAAGGCAGAGCCCTTATGATCTAATCACCTCTTAAAGATCCCATCTCTCAATACTGTTGCACTGTTAAGTTTTCAACATGTTAACTTTGGAAGGCACATTCAAATTATAGCAAATCTAATACTACTTATATCAAAGATTTTAGCTATAGAGAGATCAGTTGCCTTTCAGTTAGCAAGGGTTTCAGTTGCATCAAGAAAAATTGATTAAAACTCACGTATTACAAAGTATAAAGCCAAAACTTAGTGTTTAAAAATAAATTTAGAAATATCTCAGCATTTTTCTTTTCCTAATATTGGTAAAAGCAAACTTCAAAACTCTAGAATGCTCTATTCTGCTTTTTAAACTTTGTTGTTGAAGTTAAATTAGCTAGTATGATATCAAATATTTCTCAGTTTGGTAGAAGAGGATCAGGGAATAATGATCATTATGCATAAATGAAGAGAGTGGCTGCCCTCTTTACTATGAATTTAGTTTGCCAAAAAGACCACACACACCAGAACATTGCCACCTGTTAAAGTCTAAAATTCTACTTAAATTCCAGTAGGACCCTGCAACCTGACTGCAGATTCTGTGTATGCATCTGTTGGGCATATGTGTGCCAAGCGCAAGGCAAATTCTCCCAGGAGAAGCGACACGTTTACACGAATGAGCTCATCATGTCAATGAAAAGGAGAAAGGAATCAATACTTGTGGAGAAGACAGTGTCAGTTTATAGAGGGAAAGTATGAAGAGAGAAAACTTGGTCGGGTGCAGTGGCTCACGCCTGTAATCCCAGCACTTTGGAAGGCCTAGGTGGGTGGATTGCTTGAGGACAGGAGTTTGAGACCAGCCTGGCCAACATGGTGAAACCCCCTCTCTACTAAAAATACAAAATTAGCCGGGCATGGTGGCAGCTGCCTGTAATCCCAGCTACTTGGGAGGCTAAGGCAGGATAATTGCTTGAACCCAGGAGGTGGAGGTTGCAGTGAGCTGAAATCGTCCCTCTGCACTCCAGCCTGGGCAACAGAGTGAGACTCCATCTCAAAAAAATAAAATTAAATAAAATAAAAGAGAAGGCTGACACTGTAGGGAATAAGTTGGCTACCTCATACTTAATCTGAAAGCTTTACCTGGTTGAGAAAGCTCATGTTAAATACATACTTTTTAAATTTTGAGAACCTAATGGATCCTTGCCATTGTTAGTTTCTTAGGCTATGAATTGTCTATGAGCTTTGGAGAACTGGAGGAAGGAAGGCACTGTAGGAATATCTTTAGAAGCACATCATTCATGTCATTGGGAGGAGTGTCAGAGGATCTAGTGTAATGGTAGTCAAGGGACTTTCAAGTATCAGGTAGTAAACATAATCACACAGTAACTGGTAACCCTTTGGAAGTAAAAATGATGCCTGATTAAGCAAGGCATGTGTAGGAACAGCACAAAACTTGTTGGGGTTAGAGTGTAAGATGTCTATTTGGGAGGTTATAATCAGTCTGCAGAGATAAGACTTGAATGTCTTACTAAGTAGGTCAGCATTTATCCAGTGATTTTTTTTTTTTTTTGAGACAGAGTTTTGCTCTTGTTGCCCAGACTGGAGTACAATGGTGCAATCTCAGCTCACTGCAACCTTCGCCATCCAGGTTCAAGCGATTCTCCTGCCTCAGCCTCCCGAGAAGTTGAGATTATAGGCATGTGCCACCACGCCTGGCTAATTTTGTATTTTTAGTAGACACAGAGACAGGGTTTCACCATGTTGGTCATGCTGGTCTCGAGCTCCTGACCTCAGGTGATCCACCAGTCTTGGCCTCCCAAAGTGCTGGGATTACAGGTGTGAGCCACCATGCCATGCCTAGCCAATGATTTTAAGTAGAGGCATGACACCATGTTCATATTTGATAAAAATAACTTCCAGATGGTATGTAGAACGGGATGGAATGTAGAAGATAACAATGTAGAAGTCCAGACAAGTGCAGTTGTCATCTAAGTTCCATTTACATCAGAATTACCTGGGGAAAAGGGGGAAATGATTGTTAACTTCCAATTATCAGGGGCCACCCCAGATCTACAAAATTAGAATTTCTAGGCACAGGGCTTAATCTACTTTTCAAAATACCCCAGGAAGATGTCAGACCCACTAAATTCTGCTCTAAAGGAGTAAGTTCTCATACTTTAGGGCTCACCAATATCACTTATGCATAGCTAGGTGATATTGGCTCCTACCCATCGGGATTCTGATTCTATATATCTAAAGCCCAGGGATCTTTACTTCTGAAAAGCTCCTCCATCTGCTCAGTTCTGGGGCAAAAATAAAAATAAAAATCTCCTCCGTTGATTCTGATAATTTTCCAAGTTTAAGAACTACAGAAAGGATTAATTGATATTGAGAATGGAAAGAGGATATTTTCTTCAGAAAACCTATTCATGATATCATAGATAAAATGCAATGCCAGATTTATATGTTAAAAGTGAGGAAAGAGTCAAAGACAGAAGGACTTAATGGAAAGAAAACGGGATTAAGATTCTGGACACCTTACTGCACATCCTGCCTCTGTTCCTATTAGCTGTTGTGACCTTGGGTACATGATTTATTTCTCCCTCTGTGTTCTGTAGAATGTGAAAGAAATGAGTTAGACTTTATATGTGTTCCCAAATATGTTCTACAGGTGTTATACAGATGTGATACACTTGCACAATAATGGTTTGATGGGTAAATATTTTTGAAAATTTAAATTTAACAAATGAAACAGTTTATTTACAGGTTAACATGTCAGAACACTTAATGTATTTACATGTACTGTAAAACTACAAAAAAGAGAGTTGAAAATGTGGTGTTTTACATACTTGACTGCACACTTTTTTTCTTTGAAGAATATTTGATTTATTTAATCCTTTGCAGAACATAGGACTAAGTGATTTTTTAAGCTATTTTATCTAACTCCAAAGTGCTTTGAGTTCTGTAGTGCCTAGCCAAGGTGACTAAGAAAGAGGTGAAGCAATTAAGTATAAAATGGAAGACACAGGGAAACATTCAGTTTAGGAATTAAAGGGTCTTATGTGCCTTGGTTCACAAATGAAAGCACTTGTTGACGTGATGATGGAATTATAAAGTCCTCAAGAATATGTAACAAGTAAGTTTTCAAGAGACAAACATAAATCATTGGGAGTCTGAATTTGCAGCTCAGTGTCAGCCAGGTAACTTATCTTGCCTTCATGTTTATTGTGGTTTAAAATTGCTGTCTTTAGTTTTGAGAATTCATAATCATGAAATCTTCTTGCACTGCTTCTCCATCAAATATTACTTTTTTTTTTTCTTTTTCTGTGGTTTGGTTATACATTTAGAACCCCAATTGAGTGCAATGGGTTGACTAGTACACCAGGTTCCCTACTTTCCTTATGGCTTTTTATCCTTAGTCTTTTCTGTCACATCATGTTCCTTTGCCTCACGCCATTTGTGGCTCATTGTCTGATTGCAAGCATATCACTTAATCTTTCAGCAGATCAATTTCTCTGTGTATAGAACAAGGATGATATTCTTACCTCCTGCCTAACTTGGATGGATGGTATAAGGATTAATGAGTGAACCATTGAAAAGCAGTTGTAATTCCTAAGGGAGGGGAATCCTAGAAATATAATCCATTGTCCTCATTATTGTGTTTCAGTTTTGTTGCAAAGTAAGCCAGCATCCGCATTTTATCACCAGAAATCTTAGCACACAGGTGGAAACTGTAATTATTTTAAAACTGCAAATGTTGAAACGTAGTTTAGCTATTTTTTTCCATGGAATCACAAAATTGTAGCTCCAAAAATTGTCTCCACACATATGTTCCTCTTTTATAGAGTTCCTAAATGTGTTCATGAACTGTGTTTTTGAAGCTGTTTCTCTCCACTGTGTTGAAATGATGGAGAGGCTATTTTACAATTACGTTAGGTTGTCAGGCCTTAGTGTTAAGTGAATCAATACTGACATCGATCTTTTTTCTCTAAGACGGGAAGAGACATTATGGGCAACTAAAGTTAGGAAGAAATTCTGAGTCTAAGCTGTTGGTGTTACTTTGGCATAATGTAAAAATCAAATAAAATCCTTGATATTTGTGATAGGTGCCCTCCTAGGGAAACAGAGGAAAGCTGTTTGGGGTTTTCATGTCTGTTTATAAATTGGAGTAGTGAAACAGACCAAAAGAAAAAAAAAGGTTGGTTGGTTCATGGATCTAGAAGAGCAGATTTGGAATTTGTGAAAAGATGCTTTAATTGTGCGACTTTTAATAACAGATTAATTCATTACAAAATATTTATTTAGTACTTACTGTGTATCATCATCTATGAATTTTGAATAGGACCATTGCTATTTCAGCACCTAATACCACATTGTTGGGATTATTCAATGATTGTCAAGTTAATCTAAATTGGTAATGAACAAAAACAGGTTGTGCAACAGAAGATATCTTGCTTAATTTTCTTGTTTTAGGACTGTTCATTCTGTTTAGAAACAGAAGAAAGGAGGCCAATGGTATGAAACGTTAAAAATGCAATGAAATGACATTAGGAAATACTATGTTGGCACATGCAAATCACAGAAACTATCTCATGTTATATATAAGGCATGCTTGTATTGCCAGGGCAGAATATAACTGTCAAGAAATTTCAGGCAAAACCAAAATCAATTAAGTGTACCTCCAAACTTCGGAATTCACTGCCATTCTGTTACCAGTTTTTCATGTTATTTTGGTCATAGAATATTGGCTACAAAATATTTTGAGACATAACCTTGAAAATATTTGTTCTTTTCAATTATTATTGAACACATTAAAGAGTTTTTTTGGCAAATAAACAAATAAGCAATACAACAAAGAGATGGTATTTACAATACATTTTGGGTTCTCTTCAATGGTTTCCATGGCAATAGCATCATTGCCCTCAGTCTAATCACTGAGTTACTATGTTTGTCTTCAGATCTTTTCTTTATTCTCAAGTTGGCAGCTCTGACTTAGAGCAAGTGTACTCCTTACTTGTCATTAAGCACACTAATAATTATCAGTCTGATTTATAGTTGGATAGTTCCACCTACCTTTATGTAACTTTGTGAGTGAACGGTAAGAAAGAAACAGAGGAAGTTGAGTGACCAAGTTTCCTCTGGGTAATTACAATATCTCTCTGTGTGTGACTTAGAAAACACATTTAAAAATATTTTCCCAAAGATTTTTCCCTTTGCAGGTCGTCAGGAATGGGTTCTAATTTCTTCTTACCTAGGGATAGGCCTAGCAGAAGATGGCTGTGCACTTTTTCATTTTGCCAAATTCATCTTGGCCAAATGTTTTCTTTCCCATAGCTATTTTGTAGTTTGAATTGCCTTCATCTATAATTATCTTTCTCATATCCTGTCTCTCTAATCAGGTTCTTTATGGGTCCTGAAACACAGCTGGTATCCCCTGAGGGCTGATAGAGGCAGTGAGAGAATGAAAAAGCTACAAAGGGAATAACGGGATAAATACAACTTTCTGACTGTATTAAGTACCACTGGATTTAAAAATCGTGGATCACTATTTCCCTCATAAGAATAAGTATAGGAAGATAGTGTATAGGTGTTTCCTTGAATGTTCTTATGTAAGAATTTCTTGTGGAATTTTAGTGATGTCCTTATTACAGAATTTTATTATAATCTAATGAATTCTTTTGACACTTTTTTCCCTTTTATTCCACGATTATTTTCAGCTCTTCTTATAGGTTGCAGCNTTTTATCATTACTTGTCCAGTAATTCTCTTTAGCTAAAATTTCCTTTGAACAGCACATCAATGATTTTTTAGAATGGATGAATTTATTAGACTATTCATTATCACAGATGTAGCTGAGGGAACATGAGGATACTGAATGGCTGGGGATGAAAAGGATGTTTTAGGAGAAAAGAGTGTCTGTGGTACAATACCTATTTTGCATGTTCACTTGACACACACTCTTTAATCTTCAACTTTCCTCCCAAAGCTTATGCTGTAGCACTTGTTCAGAGCCTTATGAGTATTTCTAAGATGATTATAGGCCAAATAAGAGACAATGTGGAAGTCTGGAAATTCTGCATGCCTTGAAAAGTTGTATATTATGAATTTGTTCATTTTATTCTATATTTACATGAATAATTCATAGGAGTATGTAACTTGGCGATGCTTTCAGTGAAGTTGCTGATTGTTGTATTTGCCTCTTATGTCTCAATGGTCAAAAAAAATGTATAACATGCCTATTCTAAAGGATTCAGCAGGTGTTTTATTGGTTCTGATAGCCGGAGTCTATCTGGTGCAGCAAACAAACCCCAAATTCCAATTTCTATTTCTATATTTTGACATTCATTTAATGCTCAACAAGACAAACTTTTACTACTTTATATCCAAAAAAACTGAGACATGATGGCTTAACACCATTATTTCACATTTCAGACTATAACCCCTTAGCTTTCCATTTGCTTTCGTAATTAAATGAGAATAGCACATCACTTATATAAGGTAGTCTTTCAAATATCAATGACAGCTTTTAAGACTGGTAATGTCTTGAGAAGTGAGCTTTTATAAGGAAACATCTGCCAATATTTTGGCCAAGTTTCAGGTATAATCTTGATCAATCAGATCTCTCGAAGTATGATAAGTACCTAAGTGTATCAGAGGGTAAGTGGACATTTCAGCAAAGTTTTGATTGATCAATAATGTATTCAGGAACTTAAGAAGATTTTAAGATTCATTAAATTTTCAAAATGGTCCTTCCAAACAGACAGAGTACAGTCTCTAAGATAGGCATGAATGAACAGATATACAGAATTAACTTTTATGAAGAAAATTTCTCTAGGTATATATATATTGAATAATTTGTTTTGGTAGTAAATATGCAACTAATGAATTATTCTTTGAAATCACCAATGCTAAAACTAGTAAGAAGCAAATGAATAACTTGTAGGCCATTGAGCCTAGCCTTCAAGACTCAAAGAGGATCTACCCATAAAAAAAGACAATGGGAAGTTTAGTGCTACATGTTCCAGAAATTCAGGAAGCGTGAGGTTCTGTGGATGCAACAATCATCTCAATGTAAACGTTTTAATACCTTGATCTCATCTTACCTTTTGAAATGATGAAGTTATTACAGAAGAAGAAAGATACTTACAACCTCTACTTGGACTAATTCAAAGCAGAGTGAACACTTTAGAAGATGCTTCTACTTGTCCCAAATAGGGAGAGATTGGAAATTACAAATCTTATTAAGGGTTTCACTAAATTCACAAAGTGGAGAGAGATAAAGTTTAATGTATCAATTAGGGTTAGATCAAGAAATCAGAGCCACTCTATATATGCAAAGTATAAACGTTTTAGTTGGAGGAATTAAAAGTTATTCAACATTTGAAAGGAAAACGGGGAGCAAAGGTCAAGGAAGCCACAACCAATTAATTCAGCCTTCCACATTGAAGCAGGTGGGTCTCCTAAGGTCATCCCAAAGCCACAACAAATCCCAGGAACATTTAGAAGATTCCCTAACTATTTCAATCTGCAGCAATGAAGTGAGGGTCTCAAGAATGTCCCTCGAAGCTGTTGTGAATGCCAGAAATGTTTGGAGGACTCTAACCAACTATAACCATACAAGTATGATATACAAAACGTGGATGATGGTGATTCTTAAGAAGTTCTGGAAGTTCTTTCAAACTTCATGTCTGCCCACTTGTCTGACTGCAGTTGTTTCCAGAGAGTAATGACCCCTCCTTCTCTTCTGTTTCCCATATTGTGTATGTCTTTCATTGGCAAATTTTAACATGAGGAAGGGTACTCTGGGAAATGTGGTTCTCAGCTGTTTCACTCTATTTATTTCACTATATATAGGAGACTATGAGGGTGGTTGACACAGAGTTAATACTAGACAATATAGTGTACCTATTAAGATGTAGGTAATGAGGAAATTTCTTTTCTACTAGAAAGTATCTATTCTCTAGCTGTTGAAAGGAATGGCAAAACTACAATGACTTTTGCACCAACCTAGTATCAGCATAAGGGGCAACATTGATATTAGTCAAAGCATCCCAGAATAAGGTAGTAAAGCTTTTGGGAGCTGATACATCACCATGATGAAACAACGTGGCCATCAGAAGAGCAACATTTAATTAAGTGAGGGATGAGTTGTTGTGATACTTGTTACCAGAAAGATTCATATTGGTGCTGGTGACATCCTTGTATACTATCCTGACAAGACATGTTTATCTGAGTACACATAGCAGGTGGAGGCAATATCAAATAACAGAAAAGATTTCAGGTGAAAAGGAGAAATAAAAAAGGCAGTAAATCTTAAGCTTTAAAAGAAATCTTGTATATCTGAAGGAGATTTCTGTATCCTCTACCTCTCAACCAACACATTGGAACCAGAACAGATAATTAGCAGCTTGAAAAGACTTCCCCTGCTCAAGGGTTTGAATTTCTAAGATTAGAGTGGAGCACACTTGTTCTATTTTCTTCTCATTCATTTACTAGGAGCAACCTGTTGACTTGTAGAGAAGGGCAGGTTTTCACAATGTTTGGCTTCATTCTTTATGGGGTGGGTCTCTTCCACTTTCAATGTACAGAGAACAATGATGTTGACAGGTAAATTGCTTAAGAAAATGTGT